>NC_066319.1:3062500-3420000 GCF_022539315.1 Serinus canaria
TCAAGGTAGCTGTGTATGAGAGAGCTGAAATTTCAGGCTCTTCTTTGGACCCATCTCTTTTCACTGAGGCTAGTGACCTAAGGGGCTTCTGGTCTCCTGCAGTACATAAGCCTGAAACCTCTGAATAAAATTGTTTGCAGTGGAAATAGGGTGCTTTATGCTGCTGCTGCAGTTTTTCTCTCCCTTTTGGTGCTGCAGAGCTGCCAGGGTGCATGGTTGAAACATCCTCCCTTTTGCTGTAGGCAGAGGGGCCCATCTTCTCTGGCAATAGAAGTGGGAATTAATTCTGCTCTTTTCCATAAATTCAAATACCACCACTTTGAGTGCAAGAAATCACTCCAGCCAAAAGGTCTCTGCAGCTTGAGATAGTTTAAGGCCTGTAAATCCTTCAGGGATCAGGTTCATTTACCTGAATATACTCCGTGCTTAATAAGAATGGCTTCATAACACTTCTGCACTTGAGGCAAGAGGGACGTGTAGGAAGGACTCTTTCAGCTACATCAGTGAACTTCTGCCTGACCTTTGATGTAATCCTTCTGTGCTATAGCTTCATTGTATATGGAACAGGGGAAAATATCAAGAGCTGCATCTCATTCACAGAAGCACTTTGAAGTTAAATTCCCCATTATAAAACATTTTTAGATCCCTGGAGGGAAAACAGCAGAACTGCAAGCTGCTAGTCACTTATATATTGCATACATGAAGTAGGAGGAAAGTTACACATACATTGTGTTATGATATACTATATCCAAAGGGTTGAGTCTAAATGTAATAGCTGAACAAGAATGTGTGGGCTCATTATGATCCAATAGTGTAAAATGAAGTTGGAAGCAGATTTATTTTGGATAGAGCTTGAAATAATGATAATTCTGAAAAGAGAATTATTTAGAGAAAGAGGCCAAAGAAAAGAGCTGAATCAAGGGGGGGATGGTTTTTATGTATGGACACAAGGGTCATGCCTTTCTTTCTGTGTGCTCTCTGTTACACCTATTTCCTGCATACAAGGCTGCAAACACAGAGTTACTCTGGATCTGGGTGTCTGAACCCCTGGGTTCAAATATTCTTATTGTGCAGGGGGTGCATTTCACATTCTCAGTGAAGGTTTATCAGGAGATTATGGCAGTAAGCAGTCATGAAGCCAGGCTTCCTTATCCTGCACCTCTGCTGCCTGATGTGTGTGCAGATTGGGTCACCTGAAAGCCAGGAGAAGGGTCTGTGATGTCTCCCATACAGCTGGACACAGAGTTCTGCAGTGAAATGTGGCCAGTTGTGCTTCCTGTCCATCTTCACCTCTGCATCCCCATCACACAACCATTGCTGTGACTGGGTGGGCAGGAGAAAATTAAAAATTCAGGGAAGTGTATGCAAGTTTTGTACATTAGTGGCTTGGTAAAAGAAACAGAGCCAAACCAGTCCTTGTATCTGAGCAGGAAGAGCCCAGCCTTGTTTTAATCTTCCTCTGTCTTACTGCATTTAGTGCATGTGTTTTAATGGCTTTGGGCAGCTTCATGTGTTACTGCTAAAATGAGCAATGGAACAGTATTCACAACTCAACTCACTTAAATGGTTAAGGTTTAATTTGCTCTTGTAATTAATTAATTCCCAGTGGCAGTGGTGCTGAGATAAGGCTTGTTTGTATCATGGAACTGCTGGTGTTTGTTCCCATAAAGTGCAGTAAGAGCTGATGTTTTCTTGAGTCAGAAAAGATAAGCTTGATTCTGCATACTGAGAAAGTATATCAGTGTCATTGCAACATTGCTTTTCTAAACAGGAACTGGTTCACAGAACTTCTGTTAGCCATTTAATGGGTTTATTTATTGTCAGGGAATAAAAGTATTAAGGTACTAACAAGCATGAGTAATATCTAAATAAATTTTTTTAAATTTCTTTTTAATAGCAATCAATTCAGGTTGTCTCTTTGCTCAGTCAGGGACTTCTTAAGGAATTAACTTTCCCCTTTGGACACAGTAAAAGTAGAATTGGTAAAACTAAGATGCTGAAATTTGCTACAAACCAGGCTTTGCTGCCGTGCCATGTGGCAAGAGGAACCTCCTCCTGTACTGTTCTAATAGTTGTATTAACTTGAGGAGTGGTGAACTCCTTTTTTTTTTTTCTTCCTCCTCTTCATATTACATTCTAAACCTGTTCTTTCCAGTCTGAATCAGGAAAATCCTCCTAGTGCCAGCCAGCTGTTAGCTACACCAGTGGCAAGCTGAGTTGACTCACAAATGTGATATCCCAGTCCTTAGCTCTGGATATTGCAACAAGCTCAAATTGTGGCCTGTGATAATTTTTTCACCCTCTTGATTCACAATCAGCCTCTGTCAAACCTTAAAATTCCTGCCAAAGTTTTAAGGCCCTCTCCATTTAATTTGTGTTGTACCCTGGCATGATTTTAGGTATTTGTAGATAGGCATGAAACTTTCCAGGCTGTTTGAGCAACTTTGTAGGGCATAGACTTAGAAAACTGCAACAGCAAAGAGGGACTTCACAGCCACAGAAGGAGGAGAGAACCACATGATTGGAGCATCATCTGCTTTCCTGGAAACAGAGACAAACTGGGAAGTGCCTGTGTACCACTCAGGTACCCTGGGAATTCAAGCCCACAATAATGTATGTATTGTAACTCCCAGAACTTCAGCTGGTACAGAGAAATGTAGGGAAGTTGTCAGCCTTTCTGGTGTTGGTAAATGGAAACCACAAAGCAGATGTGCTGTGATACTGAAAGTAATTTATTAAAGCTGCCATTTGGTCATCTGTTTGGAGATGGCAAAGAGACATCACAGAGGATACACATGATGTGCTTACTCACGAATTCAGTGGGTGCCTGCAGCAGGTATCATCTATTTTCATGCAGGATGACAGGTTATTAGTAACATTTGTAGGGACTTAAAATGCAGAACATGCCAGAAGAAAACATGTCCCTCTGATTTGTGGTGCCCGTGGGAGCCATTTTCTTCAGAGGGTCATTTTATTTTGTAATAATTGGATGCTATCATTGATTTGAGCTCCAAGCCACCTGGTATCTTACTTAAGGCCTATGTTTACTGTCTAAGATGACACAATTTTTCCCATTTGGGCTGACTCCTGAAAGTCATCTGGGGAGCTTAGAGGAGAAAGCACTGCTTTGTATGAAATGCCTGTGCAGCATGGCATTCTTCTAAGAAAATTGTCTTTAAATAAATTTTATGGCATTAGTAATTCTCAAAATGTTTTCCCTCTATGTAGAAATGCCACTCTTGCTGTAATATAATTTAAAAAAGGATCAACTTTATCCTAATGTTGAAGCTCCATGTAAAATATGTTACCTTGATTGAACACTGACTTCAGGCCTCTTTAGTTTGTCCCTGCAAAGAAAGTATTCATTTTTTTGAAAAAGGGCAGAAAATGATGTTTTAAAAAATGCTGGAATCAGTGGACCTTGTCGTGACATCAAATGAACATTTTCTTGATTTTGTCTGTAGTCCAATAAATGACTTGCTCTTTGAAACGATGCTGATAGATGTGGAAAGTGATTAGCCAACTAATTAACAAGCCATCATACTTATTAATCACAGAAAGATGCAGTATGTCACCAAAAGGTTGGCTTCGTGCTGCTTATCAAAAACAGCAAGATAGATTTCTTTTTTTTTAACATCTTTTTAGTAGATGGAGAACAGGAGTAATATTGGTAGGCTGAAGTTGCAGCCAGCCTCTGGTCTCTCACACAGCTGGGTAGGTAGAGAGCTGCAGTGGCAATCAAGTCCCCAGATTTATGTGGATCTCAATAATTTTAGATATGGGCAAATGAAAAGTTCATAATAAAAAGGAATTCAGCTGTGAAATGAACTTCCATAAATGAGCTAAACCAGTTTCCTTGCCTTCATTCCATGTGGCAGCAATCACCTCTTTCTCTTTGTGTTTTATGTCCTTATTTATGGATGTAAAAGATGGAGGCGAGAGGGGATGATCTAAATGTGTACTGGGATTAGAAGATTTCTTTTTTTATTATTATGAATTCTCCTCTTGCAGTAATTTCAGGAAATGCAAAGAAATAACCTTCAGAAGGCAGTAAACAGGAAAATATCCCTGTACAGGTATTCTCTCTTAATGTACTCCTAATAGCATGAAGCAGCATTCAGTCATTGAAACAGAAACCCCTGTGAGTAAAACTAGGAGGAATTATTGCTTTTGTCTTGAATCATAGAATCACAGAGTCCTTTAGGTTGGAAAATACCTCTGAGGTCACAGAGTCCAACTGCTAGCACAGACAAAAAGCTTTGCCATTTACGGTGTGCTGCAAGGTAAAAGAAATATAATTGTAAAATTGTCCAGGCCTTTTGCTGAGCTGAAGCACAGCCCTTACCCAGTCTCATGCCTAAAGTCACTCCCTCCTGTGACTCCTGCAGGCTCTCAAGGTCAGCTGCATTCATTTGATGCTAATGTGCTTTGGAAAACCGATGCAATCAATATTAGCTCCCGTGCTTATCTCCTGCCAAGGAGTTCCCTGTGCAGTTTCTATTCCATTTCACTTCTCTTGAGCTAGTTTAATGCAAAACCAATACATCTTGTGGAAGAACAGATGCACACAGAAACAATCCCTGACTAATTTTGCAGAGGTTACCTGTCTGTTAATAACCATTCTGATGGTAATTACCTGTAGAACAATATACATAGATCCATTGTGTATAAAGAACAAAACCAGGCTGCTGATGCTGCCAGACTATTTTATATTGATAGTGTCAATTATTTATATTGGTAGTGTCAGTTTTTCAAGTTACCTGGAAACTGTTGAAGACAGACTCAATTAAAAGTACAGTGCATCTTTTTTAAAAATGTCTCTTTAACAACCTCGACTATTCAATGCCAAGACCATTCTCTTGGCCCAGTGCTCTGCTAGCCAGGAGAGGAATAACCTGCTTAAAACCTCCCATAGAGAGCTTTATCTGGTTCCTTAGAGCCACTCTGCAGGGACCAAAAATGACCAGAGGGGGGATCTCTTGTATGAGAACAGATGGAGAGATTGGGGTTGGTCCCCTGCAGAAGGAGAGGCTCCAGGAGAACTTATTGCAGCCTTTCAGTACTTTAAGGGGGCTTATGAGAAAGATGGGGACAGACTTTTGAATGGGGCCTGTAGTGATAGAACAAGAGGTAATATTGTTTTGGACTGAAAGAGGGTAGATCACACGAGATAAAAGATTGTTCTTTTGCAATGAAGGTGGCAAAATACCAGCCAGAGAGGTGCTGGATGCCCCATCCCTGAAACATCCAAAGTTAGGCTGGTCAGGGCCCTGACCAGCATGATCTTAGTCCCTCACCTCCTTAGGGGTTGGACAAGATGACTTTTAAAGGTCCCTTCCAGCCCCAGCCCTTGCACAAGAAGCTGTGTGACCAAAGCCTGGCAGGGATGTGTGTCTGGCAGGAGTCACTTGGCTGGAGAAGAATTTGGTGTTTCTACCAAAGGGCTGTTCTGATTTAAGCACTCCACTGAATGGTTTATTGCAGGACAGTTTTTAAGTCCTAAATCCATTAAAATCCTAAAGGGCAGGGATTTACTGCTTTGAGAGTGCTATGAGGAGATCTCCATCCACTCCTGTACTGACTCCCACAATGGGCTGTTTCAGAAAGCTGACTAACCTCTTGCAAGACCTTGTCAGGAAGGAATCTGAAGGGATATCTGTTTCCAGTCATGCCACCAATGAGCAGGAAATTTACAGGGTATCACATGCTGGGGACTGATTTTGGTGTTATCAAATAAAATCACGCTGAATCTATAACTTGGTTGTTTGCCAGTTTCACACAACACTGCTCTTTTGCAGCAATCCATGGAAAACTGCTTATTGACAAAGCACTTTTCATCTGCACGAGCTGGATGATCTGATTGCTGGAGAGGTTAGAGGATAATTTAATTTTCTGGGCGGATTTGCTGGTGTGTCTGTGTGACTACAGAGATGTAAGAGGTTCCTTACAGTTCTTCACAATTGTGTCCTAAAGGTGGCTGGCTGAAGGATGCCAGACATGCTAACACCACGTGTGGACATCTGCTCACTGCTCTCAGGGAAGTGGGGCCATCTGCTGAAGCAAAACCAATTCCTCCAGGTTTTCCTGGCGGCCTCTCGTGTGCACACAGCAGAGTCCAGCTCTACTTAGTACAGCAGATCTAGTGGAATCTGCAGGTTGCAGCCTGTAGCAGTCTCCCAAACCTGTGTAATTAAAAACTAAACATTTGTGTTGTCTGTAGTTTCAGTGGCAGCTGAGGTGTCACGTTTTCCCTTCCCCAGGTCTGTCATCTCTGGCAGTTTCTAAGACCCTCATACCCAGCCTAATTAAATGATCAAAACTGCTGCTTCAATCTCCATAGCTTGTTCTCTTCCCTTTACCCAGTATTTTCCAGAACTTAACAAAGCAGTAAAAACAGTAATTAGTGCTCTAATTGGTTATAAATAATAATATAACAGACTTCCTGTCAAAATAACAACCACAAGGCAATATGCTTGTTGAGATTATTTTAAATTCCCAGCACTAAGGCGGTTCAAAGTAGTAAATTATATTACAGCAATTTGCTTCAAAGAAGTATAACCTGTAAATTTATTTTATCCTGACAGCTGTGACAGGCTGCACTCCTAAGTGTGTATTTGTTTCAGGTCTGGCTGCTCTTTTCTCTTCTTCTGATCCATGCTGCCAATTAAAAGGTTGTGCCTGTGCCTAATTTTGAATTCCCACTCTTTGCTGTCTACCAAATCCTCTGTGTTTAGGGTATTTCCCTCAGCTTCACAATCCTGGTGAAACCTTAGCAGCCCCAAGGTGGTGTCACCAGAGTGTTTTCTTTGTCTCTTGCAGCTGGTAAATTATTAATGATGCTACTAAAGGGGAGCAGGGCAGGGGGAACTTGGGGGAGCCCTGGGCAGCTGAGGGGGGTGCAGATGGCAGGGAGGCACAGATCAGTGACCACCAGGTTTCCCCGTGTTGTTGGTTTTTTGTTTTTTGGGTTTTTTTTTGTTTTTTTTTTTTTGCCAGAGGGCAGGACAAAAGGGTACTTTGCAGCAGCAAGGCTGGAAAGCAAACAGATGGATGGAATGTGTGAGAAGGGCTCGTGGCAGTGAGAATTTGTACTTTATAGCTGTTGATAGCTTAGCATTCCTAATCTTTTTGTTCTTACTTAAAACCTCTGAAAATTGATTGAAATGTTGTCTGGCATCTCCCCTTTTCAAAATTAGCAGCAGTGCAGTGGGGGAAGGAGACTCAGTGTTTAACACTTGCCTGCTGGTTGAGATGCTGATGCCTTTTATTGACACAGAGAGAGCGCTCTCTGGGATTCACGAGGAGCGATGAGGTAATCTGGAGACAGGTCTCTCTCCAGCCACCCAAAAGTGATAAATACAACCTTTGGCAGAATCCTCAGCTTGCTCATTTGCCATGAAGCCCTTGAGAAATCTCTCGTGTGTATGAGACACAGCTGCAGCCAGCAGCAGCGTTCACTGCACGTGTATATTTTCTTTTTTTACGGGGAAACAGTGACAGTGCTAACTGAATTATTTCATGCTGTAGGGTTCTTACAAATTTATAGACTTTCTTGGTAGCTGTTAACGCTTGATAATGCATATGAAGGCTGGTTTTAGTTTAAAAGTATTACAGTTTACTGGTTAATCTCTAAGAAAGGGGAGGGGAGGCTTTTTCCCCCTCCCTTATCACTCTTGTAGGTGCTCACACAGAATCTCTGTTTTTTGGCTGTTACAAGGGTAGGGCAGTAAAGGAGCCAGCAGTACATCCCAGCTAAAAGGCATCATCTCAGATTAGAGCTGCTGCTTTTTCCAAAATACTCTGATTCAGGAGAAAATGTGCCCAGGAAGGTTGACTCAGCTCACTCTTCTTCCCGTGCAGCATACCCCAGAGGCTGTCCCACCTCCATAGGGTTATATTCTCAGCACTGAAACTAAGAGGTTTGTTAGCTCAAAATAATTCTTGTGACTGTCCTGGTGTGCTTCCCAAGGCTTCTCCATGCAGCACTCAGACTGTGTGACTTGTCTGCTGGAGCACAGTCTGTCACTCTCTCCCCTAGCCCTGGTCAGGGCTGTGTTTCTGTAATTCTGCAGTTATTTGCAGGTGCTCAACACTTGTAATTTTTTTTCAAATGGAATTTACTCAGTGGAATTTGCGTCCTAATACTAAAGCACGTTAACAAAAAGTTTTTTTTCCAAGTAATTATGAGTGTGTTTTAAATTACAGAAGAAATGCTAAACCAGGTACCCCAAGAAGCAGCAGCTAGACTGGCAGTTTTCATCCAGTGGATTTGTAAAAAAGAAAACATCTTGGCATTTTGTACAGGATACTTTTTCTCAATAGCACTGTTCTTGGGATGTACAATTGGCAAATGGGTCGATAAAGGTGAAGCCTGGTGAACTCTGTGTGGCAGAGGGAAGCTGTGACACAGGTGACTTGCACAAGCCGGATAGAGTTGCCTCCTTGGTGAGGTTGCTTTCCTTGTGTTGTGGTATAAGTAACAGCATACAAAATGTTGCTAAAATGTTGAAAATACCTCCTTAAAGAGGACTGTGAGGAGAGGTGGATACTCTTTAAGTATTAATTCTCTTTGCCCTCACCCTATGAGTCCTCCTAATGGGAGAATGTCTTTCCTTATAAAATGCATCAGTTACCTAATAAAAATGCTGTAACTGTGATGGCAGAGGGCAAAAATGATCCATTCTTGCTCAAGGTTACAGGGCAGGGACGTTATGTTTATCCTTCATCCTGCCCCCAGAATTCTCAGTGGGAAGGATGTGTGGTGAATGTACTTGTAATTAACATTTGGATGTGTAATTTGCCTGTATATCAGAGCTGAATTAGGTAACTTTGTGGCTCTTGGTTTGGCTCACAAGCCCATTGAAGCAGGTCTGAGTTAAGCAGTTTGTCCTGTGAATCGGCTGGAATGGAGCTGTGAAAGGAAATCTTAAGTTGTAATTCTTTCCCCAGTGCCTGTTGAGGTGGGTCTGACAGGGGAGGGCATTTTCCATCTGAGTGGCAGCAGGCATCCTCGACAGGATTTTGTTTAGCAGGGCAGAACCTGCCCTCTGCTGGGTTCTGCAAGTACTGAGACACTGAGAACTTGCAGAGCTTCCCATTAGCACTAATGAAACTTGTATTTTGCTGTAATCCACTTCCACCGGTCTGTCCCAAATTACCCAAATCATTCTTCTGTGTTTTAAGTATGCTGTTTTTTAAAAAATATATCAAACTAACTCGCTGAAAAGGAGCACTGTTGGTGCCTCAGAGATGACTTCCAAGTTAAAAATTGCAAGTTAAACCTGGATATTTTTGTTTTAACTGGAATGTGTAGATGTTGACTTGGAACAGCAATCAGAGGTGAGTTTTTAACGAGGCTTTGGGTTGAAAGGTGTTGTGTAATGTTGGAGTTAAAAGTCTTGTAGAAATTGATACCTACCCAGACCAGCTCAGAGGAGTGGCTGTGCAGAGCCTGACTTGCCAGTGAAGTGTTAGCAAAAAGCTGGCTGGAAATGGCTCTGGGCTGCAATTTTCTTAGTCATGGTCATACACTGAGGGTGGTAAAACACTGGCACAGGCTGCTCAGAGGGGTGGTGGATTCCCTATCCTTGGAAACACTGAGCAACCTGATATGGCCAAAGATGTTGCTGCTGTTGGGATGACCTCTAAAAGTTCTTCCAACCCAAACCATCCTGTAACTCTGTGACTGTCCCATCCTGAGGTCTTACCTGTCTGGTAAGTCCTTTGTGTGAGCAGACTTGTGGTTTTTTAATGTGAAAAGTCTGGTTAAACTTATTGCTGGGGGCAGCAGAGGCCATTTAAAACTGCAAAGAGGTTAAAGGGGGAAGAAGAGCCAAAGGCTTGAAGAACAGCTGTTCTTCATGGGAAAGAGGTTTTTCCTTCAGGAAAGCCTGTGGTGGATGGTGCCCTCATCTCTTGCAGGTGCTTCTGGCTGAATCACATTGCTCACCTGACTTGTAACCAGAATTCACCTTTTGAAGTCAAACCCCAGGAATAGATCTTAGCAGCTGAATCCAGCCTGGTTTGATGTTTAAGGATTGCTATTGAACTTGGGGTTTGCTTTTGGTTATTTTTTCTTTTCCCCCCTCCTAAATTACAGGAGGGAAAACAGCCAAGCAAGCAGTACAAAACTGATGCCTGTGGTTAGCCAGTTGATTTATGGTGTTCCATCATAAACTTGGTTTTATGTAGAAGAAGGGAGAGATTCAGGGCTTTCCTGAATTAAACTTTTTTTTTTTTTTCCTGCTCTCTGAAGGATGTTGTTTGTGTTTAGTTTTAGCTGGTCTCTGAAGAGGATCTTTTAAGCAGCTCATTAAATCAGTGTCTCTTTAGAACAGTGATAATTCCTCCAAGCTGCTGTGCACTGGTTTTGTGCACATCTGGCCCCATGGCTGTAGGGCTGTCTCAGTCTTGGCAGTCCATGCAGAGGTGGGCTGGAGATGCCTCTTTGGGATGAACCCTTGTCTCTGCAGGACTGAGACAGCATTTGCTTGGAGCAGCACAAATGTTTCTGGCCTCTTGCTGTGGGGAGGGAAAATAACGAGGCATCATTTCCTCCCCTGCCTTCTGTTATTCACAGGACAGGAGTTAATGACAAGCAAATAGCATGGCAGGGGAAAGGGAATGTAGAATTCCTGGCTGTGTGGATCTGTTGGGAATCCCATAGAAAGCTATTCTGTTGAGTTAATTTGGTAAATACTTTAGAAGATTGCAGTTGGGAAATTACAGTGTGCTGAAAGACTTCTCCACAGCACATGGTGAGCTGGGTTTGACTCTAGCTCTGCCTTTGGCAGCTGCTGGAACAAAAACACACCCTGAGCCCGGTTTTACATATTGAAGGGGACTAGAAACGAGGTTGAAAGGCCCACCAGGCTAGCTAATACTAGAAAATTTAAATAAGAGTATCAAAATATATATGAAACATTGAGGAAAGATTTTGAACAAGTGAATCCATACATATATTGGGTTAAAATGCTTCTAATCAGAAACAAAGCTTTAGACAAGAAATACCTGAATTTTAGGCTTCTGCAGTGATTGTAATGTGTCCTGGACTTGTGTCACAAAATGTGGTAGCAGGTAGTTTTGAACCAGCACTAAAGTCAGTTTTTATTTTATTCCTTTCTCAAAAACTTTTCCAGTATTTTGCATTATGGTTCCTGTGTGTTCCCTGTCCTGGAAGCTGGAAGGTGTGTGGAAGCCCTCTCCCTGGAGGGCAGGTTTCTGTCAGATATTAGGAAGAAATCCTTCCCTGTGAGGGGGCTGAGGCCCTGGCACAGGGTGCCCCTGGATCCCTGGAAGTGTCCAAGTCCAGGATGGACAAGGCTCTGAGTAACCTGGGACTGTGAAAGGTGTCCCTGCCCATGGCAGGGGGTCAGAATGAGATGAGCTTTGAGGTCCTCTCCACCCAGACCACTCCAGGATGGTGTGGTGAGCTGGTGACCTGCTAATAAAACCAGGTGTATGCATCCATTGCAGCTCTAGGGTTTCCCTTTTGGGGGGAATGGAGCCACCCTCATTGCTTCCCTTGAAGGAAACAGGAGCTCTGGACACTCCCTGTAGTGATGGTTTTGTTGTCCAAGCCTGCACAAGAGGTTAAAGCAGCAGAAAAGGAACTTTGAGATGCTGTGGGAGCAGCTGCTGTGCCAGTCCTGCTTCTGGAAGCTGTAAAATTGGCTTAGTTGTGTTGGAAAACTGCTGCTCAGGTGTTAAAAAGTCGCATTTTCTTTTGGCTTTAGCTGCTGCAGAAACAGATTTCTTGTTAAAGTCCTGATTTGTGTATTTTAGCAGTGTTGTGCTAAACTAGGTTAAAGAAGTGGTAGTGGTGGTCTCAGTACAAGTGTGTATAAGACAAAATATGAG
Source organism: Serinus canaria (assembly GCF_022539315.1). Lineage (NCBI taxonomy): Eukaryota > Metazoa > Chordata > Aves > Passeriformes > Fringillidae > Serinus > Serinus canaria. Next base: position 3,074,360 of record NC_066319.1, read on the forward strand.
AAGCCATATAGCAACCAGCCACACAGTTTTGAAACTTTAATTTTTCCTCTGTAAATTTGGCCAACTAACTGGTTTACAGCAACAAAATGAGAGGTGTCCCTTTCTGATTCCCTGCTTGGGGGTGTAATTTGAGTTTGTAATCCAAGTGTCCAAAGGAGGAAAAGCCAGACAAGGACCTGTGCAATGCTTTTTTTGCCAGATTCATAGTGCAGATTTTAAGGTAATTCAGGTATTTTGCAACTGAAGTTAAGGATTGCATGTAATCAGGAATATCTCCTAAATCATCCCTCTGCATGAACCCTCCTCATCTTCTGCAGAAGCTTCCAAAAATTAGGTTTCTATAGAAAGGCTGATGATATTAAGCACAGTTTGCTCTATGTGTGTTTTAAACCAGACAAATTGACTGCATGGATTATAGGAGAGCTCTTGCCTGTTGTGCTGTGGATGTTTTCTAAATATGCACTTCAAAAGAGTGTATTGGCTAAAAATGTATGAAGGAGAGAACATCCTTAGCTTTTATTCAAACAGTGGACTCAGACATTAATTTATATATCCATCTCCACTCTGGAGCTAGGAGGTGCCAACAGCCACGGTCTCCTGAGGGATGGAGAAGTAAATACCAAAACTGCTTTTGGATCTCTAGCTTTGATATTTATGCACACTTTAATACAACAGGCAAAAGCATTATGTGTTTCTTGATGGTACTTTAGAGTTCTCCTGTTTTCCCATGAGGAACCATTGAGATGCACAAAAAGGTGTTTAAAAGCAGAGAACTGTAAATGAATAGGAAGCAGGTATCACTAACTTCTCCAAGGTGTTTTCATTTTGGGTTTTTTCTGTGATTTCTATCTTGTGTTATTTATTCTTTTTTTGCTAGGCACAGTTTCACAAAATAGGGTTGATCAAAATCATTGCCAAAGTGCAGCTAGTGAGGGTGCTTGTAAATAAATATATAAAGATACTAGTCCTTGTCTAGATTTCAAGTGAGCAACTCAAGTGGCTTTAAAATAATAGATCAGCAAAATGTTTGTGGAAAATGAAGCCCAAGAACTGAAGGTAAATAACTTGCTTTCTAAGGGAAAGAATGGTACTTGAGGGGGAAAAAGGACCACAACTGGAAAACAAATTCTGGGGCAACAGACAAATGTTGATTTTTAGGATAGATGGAACTGATTTCTGGTTGCTCTGGTGGGCTAAGAAAAGTCTCTCTTTCCGTTTGCACCACCTGGAAGCCACAGCCATCTCTGAGCTACGTTCATGTGTTCTGTCCTGGGAAGGAGGGAAGTGAGTGACCCCGCTGGCATTTAAACCTGTGGATTTAAGGAATATTTCACTTGAGATTAGCCCACTAAGCCCTTCCTTCTGCCTATTTAAACAGTTTTATTCCAAGGAGGACACAGGAGTGCAAATATTATTGTTAACTGTACTTGGAGGTAGGAAATGTGTATTTCTGTTGCTGGTGAGTTTGTTTTATCAGCCCTTTATTTTTGAAGGGACAGCAACACGTTCATTAGAAATGCCATGTTCTAAGATTTTGGTTATTCCTTTTCTGTTGGATCACGTTTGGTCACCCAGAAGTTCTTTCCCCCTTACTTATCCTCATTTTCACAGGTACCAGGGAAGGTCTAAGTAGCTCAGAAGCTCTCCAGGCAAGAGGAGTCTGGGGAGCTCCCTGAGTGATCCTGCAGGGTGCAGATCTGGTTTTGATCTCCTCACTGCAGGTTGGCCACGGTGAGTTTGCATGATTTTGTGGCATGGGAAAGCATCAGTGACAAATCAGTGCTCTCATTTGGCCCATGAAAACTGGGCTGGAAACTCACATTGCAGCTAAGAAGAGCAATTGCAGCTAAATGGCTGAACCCAGAGTGCTGATCTTTATTCAGTATAAGGATTCAGAGGTAAAGTAAAATAAAAGGCTTCTGAACCTTCATAAAACTCATCTTCTATTTCCTCGAACATTTTTTTTTCTTCCTAGAGCATATTTTTTCCTTCCCGTAGCTAATATTTTTTAATATCCAAAAACCACCAGCCAGTTGTGTACACTTGGTGTTCGTGGTAATATTTTTCCAAAAATAATAAAATACCAAGCAGAGAAAACAAACTGCCTCAAGCACGCAAATAATGATTTAGGGACATTTTTCCCAATGCAGAAATGTATTCCTAAAATACTTCTGGGTCGTGCTGCCTTTTGTTTTAGCTAATTCTGGGTATTTCTGGCACAGAGGACCTGCTGTTGACCTCTTGCTGCTGGGACTGAGGTGTAATCTGCTGACAACAGGGGGCAGAGCAAGTATGTGTTTTAAAGAAGAGAAATCCCTGTCAGAGCAGTCAACGGTTATTTTTTTTTTATTCCAAATGTAAGCCTTGTTTTATGAAAGAGATAATAGCAAGGACTCCTCTGTTTAAATCTGCTGTCCAGAACCTGTGGGTGTCAAAGCATTTCAAAGGCTTGGTTGCTGTCTTGGATCCTCTTTTATCAAGCAGATAAGGCAGTTAAGCTATAAGTTTGTATTTATTTGGGTCGATTCAAAATCTTTTTATTAACTGTTTATTTAATTTTAGCCACCCAATATGGCTCTGGCAAGCTCTCAGCATACTTCTGGCTGCCTTGACTGTCTAAAGAGACTTTTGGCAGGGTCCTAGGTCTGGGATTTGCACGCTTTTTCCATCCTAACAGGCATGCTTGAGGCGCCTAACCATACTTAGAAAATAAAAAAGGAACAAACTTCACTTAACCATGAAAGGAGTAGGAAGGGAATCTGTTGCTGCCGTTATTACCTCCACGCTCCTTGATCTAATTTGGACTTTGATGCTGATGAAGTGGCAGCCTGGTTTCTGTTGCACTTAAAGGAATACATTAAAGCATCTGAAATGGTCTTTGTAATTTTTGCTTTATTTTATTTAAAGGGGTAAAGCATAGATTTGAGGGTATACTTGTAATATTTCTCAAGTACTCATAATTATTTGATAAGGTAACGCCTTGCTTCTGGGGCAGACTAACTGCAGGTGTTGAAGGCTTTTTCTAGAATTATTAATTCTTTACTGTGGATCCAGTGCTCCTGGCCTGAGTTTCACATTCACATGTGTATGAACAATCACCTGTGGAGGATATTGGCAGGTATCAGAGCTGTGACAGCTTACAGGTAGCACAGCGCTCCATTGTCCAGAACCTTGGATCTTCCCTCTCTTGACGTTGGACTTGGATTTCCCAGCACATCTGATATATGGTCAGAGCATGGACTTCTTTGTTTTTAGCTGAGCTGAGCCCAGCTGAGTTATTAGGGCATTGTTAAGGCAATGGCTAAGGGCAGTCTTCATTTAGAATAAGACATTGGAAATTCCATGTACGTTCTTTATATGGAAATGTTTATACAATATAAACTTCTGCTTAGGAAAGCAACTCTTTTTCATCTGGACAGTCTCTCCATACAATGCATCATGTCAGACAATAGATGAAGTGTTTTAATGGTGGTAAACAGTGCGTGTGTGTATGTATATACATATTAAAAAGATATATTTATATATATTCAACCCCATGTGAAATGTCCTTTCATTTCCTGCCTTTTAAGGGGAGATTGTATGGCAGAGCTACCTACCCTCAGTAGGATGTGGAGCTCCCACACTTGAACTCCTCAGAGCTCATTTTTCTGAAAGGGGAGGGAGACAAACTACCTACACGTTGTGATGGACAAATCAATCCCTTAGAAGTTGTAATTAAAATTCTGCCACATCTTGCAAAAATTACAAGGAAATCATTTTGAAATTATAATAGCATGTGTAGTAGCTGTTTAAAATACAGCTACTATTCATAAATTCCTGAAGATGGTATTCATCTGATGTCTAAGCTTTTGCATGGTCTCTGTGTAGCAGAAGAGACACAGTGTTTCCCAAAATAATTTTTACTACTTCAAATGACTGCAAATAAAAATTGCAAACATTTTTGCTGTTTGTGCTTACACATGTGTGAGCAAAAAAAATCTATTCTGAAGCTATGTGCTGTACAGTTGCTTTTAGGGATTACAGGAAGGCAACAGCAGCACAACAGAATGATCTTTCTGTCTTACTTAAAATTGTGATGTAAATAATTTAGGTTTTGTTGTAATATTTTCTTCTCACTTTAAAGGAGAAATGGTAGCAGCCTGTCCCCTTTCCTACCACATGCACTGTCTAAACATGGCTTCTCTTTATTAAAATGTCAAGTATCCAGCTCTCCATTTCCCAGTTTCTGCCTTTCTGCACTTCATATCACTGATGGACCTAGCTACTACAGATATCCTTCATTAATTCAGTGCAGTGTACACTGACTTGAGCAGCTGGACCAGCTCCTGCAGCTCAGGTACGGATGAAAAAACCACAGTGAAGTTATCTGGAATGATTAAGTGCCAAAGTGTCACTGCCTTTGGCTGGAATTGGTATCTGCTTGAGGCTTTCCGTTGTACAGAAGCACGTTTCCCAAACAAACATAGTTAATTATGGAGCAGCAATATCTCAATATCTTATCATGGAATGGTTTGGATTGGAAGGCACCCCAAAGATCATCCAGTCCAACCCCCCTGCCATGACAGGGGCACCTCCCACTGTCCCAGGCTGCTCCAAGCCCCAGTGTCCAGCCTGGCCTTGGACACTTCCAGGGATCCAGGGGCAGCCACAGCTTCTCTGGGCACCCTGTGCCGGGGCCTCATCACCCTGACAGGCAAGAATTCCTTCCTAATACCCAATCTAAAGCTGCCCTCTTTCACCGTCAGTGGTTGCTATATTTTGTGCTGCTTTTCCTTGAAATATGAAGGCACTCTGCTATATATGTTCTGCAGCAATAAATGGTACTTGCTGTTGCTCCTGGAAGGTACTGAACCTTGAAAAAGTCAATATTCACAGAAACAAAAGACAAAAATAATGTTTTGATTGCCCGATATGAGCATGAATACTACTTAATAGGCAAAATAAGGGATTTAATTTCAGATAAGGCAAGCACCTGTTTCTCTCTCTGTGTACTGTGGGGACTTGGATGGCTTTGTTTTGGTTTTGTCCCCTGCACAGAGGTGTGAACGCCAACAAAAACAGTTTAACACGGCACTAACGCCCTTCCTCTGAAGCTGTCAGATCCACAAATACATTTTATTTGGAATGCACAGGGCTCCCTAATGAACCTCTCGGGCTGCCCTGGAGCCTGGGGTGCGGACGGGCTTTACCCTGCATCCCTGTAGCTGCAGCTGGTTTTGACCTCCAGGTTCTGGGAGCGGAGGGGATGGGAGAGCTGTGTGAGGCAGTGTCCTGGCAGCAGCCCTGGTGTGGAAGGCAGCTCTCCAGGCTCGGAGCTGGCCCAGCCAGCGGTGTGGCTGTGGCTCCGGACGCCGCTGCGCTGCCCACTCCACACTCCGTCCTCCTAACAGCTTCATTTCCTCTCTTCTCAGCCTGGCTATCAACAAAATGCTTTCCATCATTTTGGGCTATTTTTGTCCCCTTATCACAGCTATTTCCTTGGGTAAATAGCTCTGGTGGCGCTGCCGGGAGCTGGAACGCGTGCTGGGGCGCGATAGGTGCGGGCTGGTGCGAGGGGAGAGGCAGGGCTGCAAAAACCTTTTCTGTTCTCACCTGCTTCCAACTGAACAGCTCCCATGTCAGCAGGGTCGTGGCTTCAAGAAGGAAAAAATAAACAACCCCAGAAAAAATACTCAATTTTATGAATTTAAAATATATTCCAGGAGTCAAAAAGCAGAGGCAGTATTTTTTCCAGTTTGGCTGGCTGTGCAATCACCTGTGTGCTTGTTGTTGATTTTCAGGTATATTCCCCCCTGGTTGTTTTATGCCTCTTGTCTAAATACCCGGTGGAGAAAGGTCGCAGGGCAAGAGTGGAAGGTGGGCCATGGGCCCTGTCATTATGCTTAAAGATTTGGATATTTTGGTTTAAAAAAAAAAAAAAATCACTGTAAACAAGTGGGGACTGAAAAATCTCCTGTCTACACAGGAGCATGGAAACCAGAGTTCCTGTTGTTCTAGCAAACATGTGATCCTGATATCACAGGATATTCCAGGTTGGAAAGGACCCTCAAGGGTCATCAAGTCTAACTCTTCAGTGGATGATCCATACTGGCATCAAGTCCATGACCTAGGTGTTACCAGCACCATGCTCTGACCAACTAAGCCAATATGTGCTTCTTTGTGTGCTCTTTGTTATGGTCTATTATATAGCTTAATATTTTCAGTCATTGTCTTGGTTTGGAAAGACAGGAGTCTGCTAAGGAAGGCAGGAGCCTCCCCTGAAATGGAGAATGCAAACCCTCCCCACCCCTCCAAATTGCTATGCATTTTAAATTAAAGGGCTCTCAGGCAAAAAATATGGGAGCAGGAAATAACACTTCTTTAATAGGGAAGGAAAAAAAAAGGATAAAATAAAACAATGCAATACACTAGAACAACACTGACAGAGTCAGAACCCAACCTGACACCCTGTGGGTCAGGGTGTTGGTAGCAGTCCCAGTGGAAAAGTGGCTGCAGCCCTCCTGGAGTGTCAGGTGTGGTTCTGTTGGAGCAGGGATCCTGTAGGAAAGAGTGTATTCTTCCTCTGAAGATCCGGTGGAAGAAGAGGCAGCTGCTGTTCCTCTGGGGAAATCCAGTGGGAAGCCGTGCTGGTGTTCCAGAACCTCCAGATTATATCTGGGTAGCAATGCTTGGCTCCTCCCTCTGGGCTCACATCTCCCAGTGGGATGTTATAGTTCTTATCAGCCATGCAGGGACATTCAATAGCCTGTTATCAGCAGATGTCCCCTGCCAGGGAGGAGTGATTATGATCACTCAGAGAGAGATAAAGAGAATTGCCCACTTGACACCAGACACCTGCCATACAGATGGCAATAGAATATGTCCCTCCTTGCAATCTGCAACAATCATTTTTCAGGGTTCTTCACACTGCTCCATCAATTAGAAAGGTCATTGTTTCACTTCATACCTTTATGAGTTTTTTTTGGTCAAGATTCCTAGGGAGCTTTTGTTCTTTTGCTACTGAGGTTTGCTGAATTTATGATAACTAGAAATTTAATAGGGTTATGGAGGTGGAAATTACTCAGGTGTCTCTGCACGTTGCTGTAGTGAGCACTTGTCTGAATCTTGGAAGCTTTTTCCAGAAAATGCCATCCTTTTCCTCAGATTTTTTGTAAACTCAATACATTAAGTAGTAGCAGAGCAGATACTGATTTAAAGGAATGTGTATCATATGTCAGGCTATTTTGTAGAGGGAAGAAAAATATATAAGCACTCTTTAATCTCTTAAACACCCTCACTTTGTTAGGGCTTAACATTGACATGCACAACATTGACATGCATTGGCTGTAGGACTTCTTAGCATTAAATTGGAGTAAGGATCTTTTACTCTTTATCTCTGTTACTGGGTCATTTGTTTTACACATTGTATTAAAAAAATAAAATTTAACATATAAAAAATACTGCAGACTTCCTGAAACGCACAGGAGGTGACCCAAGGAAATGCTAACTGATAAGCTTCCTTAAGACAAAAGCAAATTTTTTGGGCACTCTGTTGTTGAAAAGGATTGCCTTGAAGAGAATAAAGTAGTGTTTTATATATAGAAGTGTTTTATAATAAAGAATTTAAGTCCTAAAATTGATGACTTAGGAACCTAGCCTCTGTTGTGTTTTTAGCTAGTTTTGGGTTTGAGGCCAATGCTTTTCAGAACTTGCCTGGTAACTTCCTCGAAACTGTAAGATGCATTGTATTTGGTGTTTAGGCTGACTGTGAAAAATGGATTTCCAAACTCAAAGGCATGAGTCCAAGGAAGATCACAGGAGCTGGGAATGGAGTTGGAGTTGGGAATCTGACAGAAGTTAGTTTGACTATGGTTGTATTTGAAGGTCATTTGAAATAATTTGGTCTTGAGAAAAATTACAAATTCGATGTCTAAAATATGTTAACCTTACTGAGAATCTTGTTCAGCAAAATGTTGTTCAGTTGGTGATGTAGTGATGATGCTGTGAGGATAATCACTCTAAAACCAAAATTAATTTGCAACTTTCATTACATTACTACCTTAATTTGTAACTGGATGCTAACTTTGGAAATATAACATCATTAACCAAAGGAGCTGGTGTGATGTTACTGTAGTTCCTCTCTTCTCAGTGTTCAGCCTGATCTATTCCCACAAAGAATTCTGTTGCTGGTTTTAATTTCTTCTGCTAGATTCACTTTGAGTTATGCCATGCTCTTACTACTCACCTTTATCTTGGATCACAGCATTGTCATATGCGTTTTGTGCCTTTTTAAAACTTGAATCTCTAACAATGGGTTTCACTTACTAATTTTATCTTCTATTCTTCTGGATACAATAGTGTACAGTATCTGACTTGATTCAATGAAATAAAGATGGTTACCTGAAAGTAACTCTTCACTGGAAATGTCAAGGTATCATTTTCTATCTTTGGGCTCAGTAGCATTTGGTGCCCTTTTGTTTTGTTACGTGGCATTAATGTGTAAGAAAGCCAGGCATTGACGTTGTCCTTGGATATTTTTGATTGCAATAGGATCATGGCTTTGAAGGATTAATACTTGTAAAATTAACACTGCTGTAATTGGCATTTGCTATAATGTGAGTGTCAGGAGAGAGTTCTCTCTTCTAAGCAGGACACAGCAGTTTCAGACAAACTTGAACCAGCCCCCAAATGAGCTTCTGTCTATCCCAAGAATTTTGCATCTTCTCATTCCATTGAGCACCAAATTGTACCTGCATCCTACCTGAGGGAGAAGTCAAGGCTGATTTTGTAGTGCTGTTGTTTAAGCTGCAGCCCAAGATCTGCCCCTTGCTCTGATGAACCTTGGGATGTCAGTGGGATTTCTGTTGTCAAGCAACTAAAAGCTTTGCTTGTGTTTTTATCTTTTTACTGATATCCAGGTGCTTTGTCATCTAGACTAGTGTGTGTTTCATACCACAAAGGATTCTCTGTGTCTAATATTTGACCTGAAACTGTTACTAAGGGGAGCTATTAAACTTACAAATCTGCTTCCCACAGGCATCCTACGATTCACTGTAGTTGCTCTCCTTGTCACATCATGAAACTTTAGCTGAGCTAAAGGGTTGTAAGAATCAAATTAATTAACAAAACCGTGGGGAATCTGAGTATTTCTTTTTATTTCGGCATTAATCTCACTCTGAAGGTCTGTGCCAGTACTTGTAACTTAAGGAGGCTGACTTACCAGCTTTATCACCATTTTTCACTAGCCTGTGTCTCTCATCTAGAGGATAAAAAACAAATGATACTTGTTTGGAAGAGAACTGACATAACTTCTGCCATGGAGAAGGAGGCTTTTTTAAATCTGCTCTCTCAAGTGGGGAAGGGCAAGGGATGAAACAAAGACCAGTCTTGTTTTCTCTTTAATAAATAAATTGCCTTAATTCCAGTTTTCCAGCTTGGAAATCTGAACAAATGATGGTGCAATCACCATTTCCCATGAAAAATGAGAGGTTTCCAGTCACTACTCCAGTGGTTTAGATGTTTATTCCCAGTGCCAGAGTACCTGTTTTGGACTCCCATCCTCAAAAGGTGAGGTGTGAACGTACACCTGCTTGAGTGGTCCAAGAGCATTTGGATGCAGCATTCAGAAGAGGGTTTCATTAGCCTCTTATTTTCCACAGCCTTGGAAAAGAAACAAAAATCTGGGGTTCTACCTGGTGTGAGAACTTGATTCCAGGTGGGTGCCAGAGCCAGCAGACTCTGGAGTCAAATGAAATCCTGTCAGCAGGAGAGAGGAGCCACTTTGGCTTGCCCTGAGATCCAGGGATTGCGACACTCGGCAGGCTTGAGCAAGGATTCATTCCAGTAACAGCTTGGGATGGGGCCAGCTGAGAGGTTGAGCCATGCTGCTACTGGGGAGTCCAGAACCACCACTGCCACGCTTTTTGTTTTCTGGATTTGCCTGTGAAAAAGCATGCTTTTAAATCTATGCTGTGTTAGTGTATTCAAAGTCATCACCAGGGATGGTTTAACCCAAATTAGGTTTGAGTGGATAACGTGTTTGCTGAAGAGATTGTGCAGCTTTGATAATTGGAATTTTCCAGTGATCATTAGGTAACATGTTTGTGTCAATGGGAAGGTCTGTGCAGTGACTGAATGATCCAGTTTGTCTTTCTGGCACCGAGTTTTATCAGTTATTAGAAAATCAGTGTGTATCACAGCAGAGGGGTGAAAGGGCAGCTCTGTGGATGAGCTTTGTAACTTGTCTCTTGCGATTCAAAACTTGTCATGGATAAATAGAAAATCCTTTTTAAAGGGTACATCAGGTGTTCTTGAATTTTAGCACTGCAGGAAAGAATTTCAGTGTTTAGTAGAAAAATCTCTGCCAGTACCTAAAATGCTAGATTTGCTATTTAACATTGCTAGGACCCAAAGTTTTGTAGTTCAAGACCAAATTTCTGATTTGTAAGCAAAAGTTGTCTGTGCATGCTGCCTTTCTGCCAGAGAGTGATTTTGTTGTTAAGCTGCAGCATGAACGCTGACAGGGTTCTTTGCCTTTGTTTATTAGCAGTGAGTTGTGGAAAATCAAATTAGCAACAATTCTGCTTCTATGGATATGGAATAATATGTTAATATGAATATGGATAATATGTTAATTTTGAAGTAAGTAGGTCTAGAATAGTAACTTGGGTCAAGTTGTTATGAATGATTTCAACCTGCCTTGTGAATTCCAAGCAAAATCTATGTAAAGGAAGCATGTGAAAGTTATGGGGTAGAGATTCCTAAGGTTTCTTACCAGACCAAAGTGAGTCCTCTGAGCAACAGAGGACTAATGCAAATGTGCTGTAATACAAAATTACAAATTATGTTTTCAGCACTTTTAATTGATTTGATTTGGCAATATATTTAGCAGTGTTTAATCCCAGGTTCATTTTAACAAGATGTCAACTAGAGAGTCTGGGCAAACAACTTGTTAAAAGTTCCTGGTTGCCATCAGTGTATTTGTTTCCAGACTAGGTTTCTTAGTCTGTTTCCCATCATAGTGTCCTGAGAAGACCTTGCTCTATCATTTTTTTTAAAGCTTTGGTATGTGTTCTTCTCACAATATGTATAAGTATTTCCATTAGAGTTAATCAATCAACACCAAATAACAGATGCTTTTACCATTAATGGGAGCACTGAGTGTGCGAGGAGGGCAGGGCTGTGCATGTGAAGGCAGCACATGGAACAGGAGGAAGTGCTTTGGGGTATTGGCTGCTTGGTAATATCTCAGGCAGGTCTCATGTTGGATTGGTCTGGCTGCCTTTTGGGGTAGAGCCAGCTTAGGGGGTCATAAAATGTACACTTGTTTTCCAGTTGTGTGTTCTGCCAGATAATGGAAGTGGGACCAGGGTACTGCTTAGAATATATATGGATGGGAAGAAGATAAAAGAAGAAGTCATTTAAAAAACATTCCATCTTGTTTCATTTATTGATCCTTGGATTGATACCATATCAGTATCATTATCATGTTTCCAGCCCATCCCACCTGGAGGTTTTCTGCAGCACTCTGTAGTTCAAACAGCACTTTCTGCTTTTCATGTAGCAGGGTCAGGTCTGGTGTATTTGCATATCTCTAATTAAAGTGTAAGGAGATGTGTAATTAGCTGGTAATGCTACCTGATAGTTGTGTGGATCTGTCATTGTTGAAAGGCTGTGGCACACAGGAGCAGTGTCTGTCTGTAAGTGATGCTCCAGGCTGAAGGAACTTTGTCTGTCAGATTTTTAACTTGCTCTGTCTTTCAACTTGTGAGGCTGTCTCAGCTTAGCTGGGGAGCTTCAGATGAGTGGCAGCAGGCAGTTGTGCTTTTTTTATTGTTACTCTGGGATGTGGCTTGTGAGTAAATGACAGGGGCACTGACATAGCCACCACCTCTGCAGCAGCTGCCTCACAAGGTGTTTGTTTGCCCATTGTATGTGGCTGTCTGCCCTAGTCTGCTTCCTTGCTGATGGGGTAAAGGGCTGATGGGTTGAGCCAAATCATGGATATATGTGGGTTATTCTACTCTTAAAAAGTAAAAATGAAGTGTGAGTGAGCCATAGGTGCATCATGTGTTTACTGTGCCAAGCATGACACATGGAGGCCAGGAGATGGGATGGGCTTGCTTGGAGCTCAGCAGGATGGTGGGTGCATGTCAGAACCACAGGACAAGCCAGGAAGGACTCACAGGAACCACTGAGTCCATCTCCTGGCCCTGCAAAGGATATTCCCTGGTAGCACCATGTGCTTGAGAGTATTGTCCAAACACTTCTCGCTGTGCCAGGCTTGGTGCAGTTCCCTGGGGAGCCTCAAGACTGTGATGAGGTTTCCCCTCAGTCTCCTCTTCTCCAGGCTGGACAGACCCAGTGCCCTCACTGCTCACAGGGCTTCCCCTCGTGTCCTTTGCCATCCTGGTGGCCTCCTCTGGACATGCCAGCCCTGGCCCATGGCAGAGAGCTGGGGCAGAGGATCAGCCCTGTGCAGATGCTGTGATTTTTGCAGACACATAATTATCTGCTGTTTTCTCTCAGCTGAGAGGCTCCCTTAGATATGGTTGGAATTAGCTGGCATTCCAGCGTTTCTTTGACAGCAGCGAGGTGCAGGCTTGGAAGTAGCTAATTACATGTCCTTGGGATTAGAGGATTTGTATATGCAATTAAATTGCCTTTTAGCTCCCTCGGAGTTCAGCCTGTTTCCTTTAGTTTTGATTCATAAATGGACAGCCCTGACAAAGCTTCTGTGCAGTTTTCTTAACCTAATTTATAGTTGGTTGCTCAGCATTGTTGGGGAACAATAGAAGAATGAATTGGTGCTCAGGCAGTGAATATTTTATATTTTTTTGCCATTGTTAGTGCAGTGTTCAAACAAGTCCGTGTCATTTTATTTATAACCAAGTCTTTTGTTTTATTAAGTATTCTTTCAAAGAGGTAACAGACCTAGTGATAAAGAGTATGGCTATTTTTAAAACTGTTTGAAGCTGACTTTTTTTAATTAAGAAGATGTGATGTTGAACAAATTTCGTGTGTATTGAGAACTTTTTTCTGGAGTTGTAGTATATAATATTTTGTCTTGGGGAAGAAAACCATGGGATTAGACCAGATATTTTTACTAAATTACATCCAATTTTAAAAAGTTATAGCAATTGTAGTGGGTTTTCTTTAAAGAAATAGCTATTTTCTATTTAAATGAGGGGAAATTTTATTAATTTATTTCTCTTCACTGGGAAATTTTAATAATTAAGTCAAGTGACTTAAGGAATAAGAGTCTTTTCTTAGTTAAACTATTTAATTCCCATCTTAAGTAAGGGAAAGATTTCCTGTGCAGTTCTTTTGTATTTGTGTTAAGCTGAAACTTCCTCTGGATTTTAGGTCCTTTCCCACGAAGCAAACACTTGTGCTTGTTTCACTTGCATAGTTTTACCATGAACCTCCCTTAATCTATGCATGGATGACTTGAATAGAAATATCACATGTGATAAATACCTGGTAAAGACTGAGGAAGTCCTGCACAATCTGAATTAGCAAATTCTTAGACTCTTCCATGCTTCCAGGTGGAGTGAGGGAAGAAGGGATAAAACCATCTTTATTCCCAGTTTTATTTCTTTCTCTTGCCTAATGGGCCACAAAGATTTCTAAATCAATTTTGTTGATGTTAAGTTAAAAGAAAATTACCCATTCAGAGTATTCTTCATTGTTATAATTGATAGCAAGCATCATGAATCATTTATTGTTTACAAAGGCACAGAGACATTTATTAATGCCACATTTTACCAATGATTTCAGAAAGGATAAGTTAATAGGTCTGAGTTAAGGCCCATAGATACTCTCAACTCATTCAGTATTTTGTAATGTTGAATTAAGTGTGAATTAAGTGTTGAATTAACTTGTGCAGCATTAAGTGCCCTGATCTGGCTCGGATGCGGATGTGATATTCACACTCAAGCTTAATTTGGGAAGTTATGGGGAGGTTTAATCCTATTCACACATTTGTGATTGCTGCCTTTGCTGTGGGACATGGTGCACTCATAATTGGAAGGATGTTCATTAAGCATATTTTATTAATGTATAATGAGCACCATAAATACAGCGACCTTTGAGATAATTCACTTGCATGCCTTGATTCATTACTGCATTTTCCACTTGTTTATTCTTCAGACATGAAAATGCATGAGTTTCTGAGCTTTTCAAGATCTCACAAAATGTGGTTTATGGTAACCCATAAAGGGTTTTATAGAGAGTCTTCTGCTCTCTCTGCTTTTAAGGTCAGAAATGACAGAAAGAAGGAATAAAGCTTCAATTAGCATAGCTGTGACTATCCATCACTGTTTCTATATGAATTTAATATAACTATGTGAGCATTTCTTACAGGCAAGTAAATTTATGGGTCATAGAGTCACCCAGGTAGGAAAGTCCACCCATGAACCCAGCAGTAATAGGTCCTCCACTGAAACCACATCCATCCCCCAGCAGTCCTTGTTGTATGAAATATTCCTGTTGGACTAGGCAGGTATGTATATTCTTGTGTATGCTAAAGGGGGAAAAAAAGCCCAAATAAAACCAAATTTTTTTTTTTTTTAAATCAAGAGTATCTGTAATATTTGAAGTTGTAATATAACTCTTGTTGTATGAGTTCAATTTGAGTCATCTTCAAAGAATGTGCAAAGCTGATTCAATTTCCTTTGGCTCTCTTCGTACACAATGTAAAAATGCAAGGTCTTCTGGAAACTTTGAGGTGACCTTAATTTTGCTCTCTGAAAAGAGTTTTATTATAATATTTAATAATTTTTTGTTTACTGGTGAAGGTTAGCAGTGATGTATAAGAGCTGAAGAACAAAGTCTGTCAAGAAAGTGTTTTATGTGCATAGTACATTCAGAGTAAACATTGAGTTGTGATAGGAGTGTTTCTATCCATGAGCAATGCTTAGTTTCTTCCTCTTAAAAATCAAATTATGACGAAATCAACCTGAGGGGAATGCAGTTCAGTTTGCTATTGTAATGGCTGGAGTTATAAAGTGAAGCTTCCATTTTAATTTTCATTCCTTTTTGTGTTACACTTGCACGTACCCAAAGCAGTAAAATGTTTCAATCAGAAGACCACAAAGCCTTTTAATTTCCTCTGCACCAACAATTTGAATAATTTCCAAACCATTGACTGATAGCTGATCCCATTTTATTAAGTCTCCATTTTGACTTGTCCTGATGGAGCAGTTACCCTCCTGGTGCTGTGATTCAGCAGCCACTTCCAATGCACACACATTCCTTGGACTCAATTTATCTGCAGGGGAAGGGTGGCTCTGCTGGTGGGGGTTTTGTCTGTCCCTGTGGCTTGAATTTATGAGCCCTGTGAGGAACTTCAGCTCCCAGGGTCCTTTGAAGTAATCCCTGGAAACTGTGCTTCCCTCTTTACATCATGTGCTTTGGTGAGCAACCAAGAGGTGTTTAGACCTATTTTTGTCTGAAATGTACCCATGAAACTCACCTAGAGGAACAGCATCAAGCAGCCTTCCAGTGCCTAAAGGAGCTACAAGAGGGCTGGAGAGGGGTTAGGGACAAGGGCATGGAGTGACAGGACAAGGGGGAATGGCTTCAAACTGACAGAGGGCAGGCTTAGATTAGAGATTTGGAAGAAATTCCTCCCTGTGAGGGTGGGGAGGTCCTGGCACAGGCTGCCCAGAAAAGCTGTGGATGTCCCATCCCTGGAAGCATTCAAGGCCAGTTTGGATGGAGCTCTGGGCAGCCTGGGATAATGGAAGGTGTCCCTGCCCATGGCAGGGGGGTTGGAAAGGGGATGATCTTTGGGGGTGCCTTTCAATCCAAACCATTCTGAGATTCTGAATTGTAAAGGACACCTTCAGTCTGTTCACTCCTTCACTGAGAGGAGCTGTGGTGCTTTAAATGTGTGTAGCTTCTGGATATCTCTTGGAGGTGAACCTGTACTACCAAGGAAGCAATCACAGGAACAAGAATCAAGATCATGTGGCTGTTGCTTATCTGGGGAGGGTGTGTGTGTGTGTGTTTGTCTGTTTTAACAGAGTGTATGGCTAAAATGTCAAGAGGCAGCATTCTCATGTACCATGCATGTGAAAAACCCAGGGTGACAAAAAAAAGGGATGTAGAGGCACAATACCCACAGATCAGTTGGATACTCCAGTGCTGTTTCACAAGTCTCCAGTATTGTTTTAGGTAGAAATGCAGTTAAAAATAAGTTATTGCATCTTATGACCTTTCATTCCCCTCTAATGTTTTCTTCCTCAAAAAATGGAAAAACCCAGTCAATCACTGAAACACGGAGCTTTCTTGCTTGTAGCTCCCCCAGTATTGCAGCCTTGCCCTTCTTTCATTGTTCCTCCTGCATGAAAAGAAAAAAACTCATCACACTGAGCCCTTGGAGGCTTCTTTGGGCCCCATGGAGAAGAGGAGTAATTACCAGGTTTCTGATAAGCTCTTCCAGTGTTAATAACTTGCACTGCAAGAAATGCAAATGAAATTTTGACTCGCAGGATCAAATCTTAACACACAAAGGGGTTTGGATTGGTCTTTAACCTGAATGTGTTGTCTGGCCCAAGGTGGGTGACTAAGACAGTGACTCCTCTTTTAGGGGAATAGCAACCTTTTTCTCATCAGCAGTGACTTCAGAGATATTCCAGTAATAGCATTTTGCTGGAGGTTGTTTGGCTTTTGTCATGCCATTTTGTCTATGAGAAAGTCTAATTTTCAGTAAATAATCATTAAAACGATGTTCCTTCTGTCTTTCCCTAAACTGCTGATTCACACCCATGGTCGATAAGACTCTGGGTGTGAATCACACAATAAATGGCCAGCAGACTGCTGGGAGCTGTGACTGGCTGAGAAGAACTACCCAGGCCTTGAGTTTCCTCAAGCAAGAAGAGAATTTTCCATCCCAATCAAGGGGGAAGAGAAATACAAGTGGGTTGATAAGTTCTGTCCTTTGCAGAGGAAAACTGGAAAGCAAATACCATTTACAAAAAATCAGTTTCTTTCACAGTATTGGGCTGCATCATATCTTTTCCAGGATTTTGTACCTTGTGAAGGAAAATGCTGACTTTTTCTTTGTTTTCCAAAGTCCATTTTCTTGGATCAACTTGGTTATGTGTTCTCTCACCAACAGCAGGTTTTAGTACCTCAGAACAAAGCCTTATGCTCTCTTTGTACTGCTGGTAATAGTGTTTACCAGCTGCAAGTGATTTAGAAGTCTGGAGCAGATACCAATTGTTTTGAATTTGAATTCTTTTCATCAGAAATTTTTATCCCTCAAACCTATTCCTATGCTAATATATAATCTATCAACACACAAATAATATTATATTTTCTGCATGCCATAATTATTTAAGTTTCTATCTGTGTTTTATGGTTGATGGAAAACTGGCAGAGTTGGATCTGGCATAGCAAGACTGGTTCAAACAATTATCAGTGCATGTTTGACATTCTTGGCCTCTTAAGTGTTGTATTTTACACTTAATGCTTCAAGATTAGCATGATAGATTAGCTTGCTTAGATGAGTGTTTTTGTAATTTATGCTCTTATTAACTGTTCTGTTGATCCTAGAAAATATGTCTTTTTTTTTTTTCCTTGATGGAAGTCACATCAGCTTGTAAATCAATAGTGCTGCTTTATGCTGTGGTGATGTTGTGTTAGAATCTATTTCAGATGAAAAGTACTGAGATATATAGATAGAAAAACTGTAGGGAAATGCAGAATGTCTTGTGATGTAAATTCACAGCCCTTGTCACCTGCCTTGCAAGCTGTTATCCATAAACTTGATTAAATTTCCTGAAGATGACATGAAGGAGCCTGGCAAGACCAAGGGATGTAGAGGTCAAGAGTGACCAGGAGCTCACACATCCTTCTGCAAAACGCCAGGATGGGTGAAAATCCAGACAGGAGCAAGCCAGGCTGTGCAAGAGAGTACAAAGCTTCTGTTTGACTCAATTTAAAGGCTGCCTGTGATCATACACATCTGTGCTTTTATACTTATGTGCACGTAGTATCTGGGACTTGGGATGCTATTTAGGGCTCTACATGCAAGAACAAATTCTGAAGTGTTTTTACACAACCATTATGCAACATCTGTGTTTCTTTTTCAATCCAGATTCTGGGCTATAGTGTCTCTTGAAAAGCAGCTGGAGATGTGAAAGAATTTTGGATGATATTTCCTTCAGATTTTTCTCCTGGATGCTCTGGATTCCTCAGTTTCTTCTTGTGCCAGTGGTTTCTCTCATTACAGTCAAGTTACATAACCATAGCATGGAGACATAAAATAACTGCATGTATGCTTCTGTATAGTTTGGAAACCTAAAGGCTGTGCTCAAACGTGGTAATTTAATGTGGTCACTAAAATTTCAGTTCTCCTCCACTGAAAAGGTCACCAAATCTTCTTTATAACCCTCTATATGGTCACCAAATCTTCTTTATAACCATCTGTATAAATAACTTAGTTCTGTATTGATTTTTCAGGGATAACCTCTGGCTTGCTTTGCACCTGCTCTGAGTTGGTTAAGCGTGAGGCAGATCCAATTTAGAACACATGCACAGTGGTGTTAGCACATTATTGTACCTGAGATTATAAGCCAAGGCTCTCAGCTTTGAACTTCAGCTGGCTCAGGCAGATGTGGCTCTGAGCATCAGCTGGATGTGGAGCACAAACAGTGATAGCATAAATCCCACCCTGTGGGGCCTCGGATCATTCTGTACTCTTTTGAGTGCCAAACACATCAAATTTTTATGTTCTTCAAATAATAGTTTTTTTCCCAGGCCTGATTCCAACCTTCACCTCAAAGAGAATATTGCTCAATACAAGTTAAATAGCAATTCTGAGGGTGGGGTAGAGTAGGAAACCTTGGCTGCCGTGGGGATCTTTCGAAATGGACTTAGTGAGAGATTGAGTAATTACTGTTCTGCACTAATAATTACTGAACTATTAATATGTTTAAAAAAAGACAACTCCACAGATTCCAGCTTCTTCATGTGAAAACCTCTAGCAGGTAGCCCATGGTTACAAGATCATGGTAGGAGTCTGTGGCTCCCCTTGTCGTGTGAATTAAATTCCTTGTCATTGCATGTCTAAAAATTGTCACTTGCACCTGGAGAGGCCACATTGGAAACTCATTAATACCCAGGCTAATTCTAATTATTCTCTCTCGTGTAGAAATAGTCCTTAATTTAGATTAATAGCAGATCTCTCTGGGGCATTTTCAAAATAACCCAGGCAAATGGGTTCCATAAAAATATCTATATATGTGTGTGTGTATATATTGATTTAGCTGTGATGTTTTTTGCCTTTTTTTTTTTTTTTGTAACTAAAAATAGATTTTGATGCCAATATTTTCTTTAGACTGAGCAACTAATGATCATTGTTACAAGGTTAGATTCTTAAAAGGAGCAGATAAATCCTCCAGCAAGCATTGTGTTTGTAAGCTGCTTTTTCAAATATCACCATGAGGTTTTTTGTGGAAATGTGTAGTGTTGTTTTCTTTGCTCTCTCCATTCTCTCTGCCCTCCTCCTTTCCATTCTCCTAAACAGTAATTAATGCCTAGGATCAGCATGGTTGCTGCTGCCATGAGAATATACTGCAGGAAGAACAAAAGAATGACGTGCACTTTGAAAAGGAGCCAGATAGTGAAAAATTATTACAGCCTGCTTAATTACAGGCTTTTTCAGAGCAGCATGTTTAGTTTTGCATCACCTCAAAAACTAATAACTTCGTGGCTTTTTAAAACCAAGACAGCTAAAAGAAGTTTGATGCCCTTTATAAAAAGAGCAACAATCGGGATTTTGTTTTTAGCGTAGTATGTGGAAAAGTTTAGACTGAAGAGCAGCTGTAAATAAATCATTGAACAAAAAGAAACAAATATCAGCTAAAACCACAGAAAATGTGGTTCACCATTTCCTCTCAGCTGGAGCTGTTTGTTGCAGACCAGGTCCCTGCTGCAGGTGCAGTTGGTACCTTGGGTTTTGGTGGGGGATGGCCGTGTTCACCTCCCTCTGTGGTCCTTGGTCCTCACCACTGTCCTGAGCAAAGGTTTCTGTCCTCCTCCGAGATCTGTGCCACCCCCCATCCCTGTGGTGCTCAGGTTTAGGAAGGGTTTGTGCTGTTGCCATTGCTACCCAAGCAGGGCTGTCAGAGGGGGCTGCCAGGGCATCCCAGCTGATAAAAGTTCCAGCATCTTTCCCACCTTCCCGGCTTTTCACGGGATGCTGAGCTGCCCTGTGACTTGTGCACAGAGAGCCTGTCTGGAGTGCAACCAGCCAGAGCTCAAGAAGACCCTGCTCAGGCTTTCTGCTCCTTTCCTGCTCCTGCCTGTGTTGGGAGCAGCTTCCATTCCTGCCCCACTGCCTCTAGGCTCATGGTGCATTGTCTCCCCAGAAGTAACTTTTCCTTCAGACTTGGAGGTGGAGCAGGGGATGACTTCCCAGTTGTCTGTCAGACACTCTTCCCAAGTACTTGGTCTTCATCCCACCCAAGAGACAGCCACTGCCTGGATTAAACTTGGTAGGAGAATTGCTTTCCAGATTAGAAATGCATGAGAGGCCCAAAAAGTGCAATTTTTCAAGGATGATAGTTCCAAGGTAGGGCTGTCCTGCTCCGCCAGACTGGGGATTTTAACTGGTGGTTGTTGGCCTTGTCTAACGTGATCCTCTTGGGCTGGGCTCTCAGACATTGATGCAAGCCCCCTGGCTCTGAGACTCCATCAGAGCCATGAGCTGGCCATTTCTGTGTTTCCCTGATGGAGCAGATGTCAGCCTGATGATTCTGAACCCATGTGTGCTCATACTGTGAGCACACAGACACCAACACTGCACTTGACTTATCGTGGGTTAGACAGAACTGATCAACCTGAACATGTCTTTAGAAATATCCTGGGGTTCATTTTTAAAACCAGTTGTTGATCTGGAGCATTCTTGTCCTTTTAACAAGAAATGTTCAGCCTTATTCTTATCTGAAAATGGGTTTTAACAAGTTTTCTGTCTGTTAATACTTGAATCCTAAGGAAACATTCATCTTCTATTTAAAAAAACCCAAAAAGTTAACTGAGAGTTGATAGGGTCTTTATTTGCATATCTGTTTTAATTGAGGGATTTTCTCCTATTTAATATTAGCATCTGAAGAACAATTTACTGAAAGGTTGGATGAGTATGGAGGCAGCTCAGTTTGAACAAAATCAATTCTCTCAAAGCTTTCTGGGGAAGGTTTCTGTTTAGAAGGTTTCTAGGAAAAAAAGGAGCATATTGACTAAAACTTTCTGGTATTTTATGATAAAGGATGGAAGGGGGAAAAAACTAACAAAGTATCTCAGTGTTGCTCCTTAAACATCTTGACAAAAAGAATAAAATTGCAGCATTTGTCCTGTGTCTCTGATGCATTTTTGCAATCTAAATATTGTTTCTTAATAGCTCTGCAATTTATCTATTTTTGTTGGCATCATGCATATTTTTGTGAACCCTTGTAGTGAATGTGCAAAATCTCTCATTTACCTTAAGTGTACTCTTGGTGAGCATCATTACAATAGTGAGGCACTTTCTCACTAGTTCTAAAATAGCAGGTTGATTTACATGCTTATTTTTACAATATTGAGAGGAAAAAGTAGTTAAATACCACTGTTTTGTATGCAAGAAGGGAACACTTCCTATGCTTCACTGCTGTCATGTGAAAGTCCCTAAATTGCTTTTGGCAAGTAGATAACTTAGAAATTGCTTTAGTGACAGAAGTGTTTTGAAAATAAACCATGAAAGTGAGAATATGAAACCTGTAATTATCTAATGGAAGACTGAAATGGTTTTTAAAAGCAAGCTGGAAGGTAAGCACTGGAGTTGCTGCAGTTATTGGACCTCTGCAGATGCTGTGCTGTATCTGTGTACTGTGGATACACAGGACATGATTTTCCAGATGCCCATTAGTCACAGAATGTTCGAGTGAGGCACTGGGATCACAAAAACAGGGAAGATACTTCTGCTCTGCAGGTAGTAGCATTTGTGGAGGCAGACAATTTCTTGAAGGATTCAGTAATTTCTTCCTGATTTTTTTAGCTTTCTTTTTGCTTCTATATTTTTTAGGTTATTGGAGTTCCCACTGTCCTTCTGCCAGGGACAGGGGTGTGGATTTCATGTGAGAGCTGATGCCTTGTTGTACACAAGTGTTTTACTCGGGTTTTACCTGTGTTTTACCCACTGTTTACAAGTGTTTTACCCACTGAATTTTGGCCTTAGGCTGGTGCACTTGTGTCAGACCCGTGTTCTTCTTAAGGATTTGCTGATGGTGGAGCTTGGTTAGGTCACAGAAGATCCAAGGTCTGCCAAACTTAAATGCTTTGTATTTTGTGACTGTGGCTCACTGGTGTGCAGTATTGTCACTGCAAGAGATGAGTATTTGCCTCTTTATTAGAGAGAAATGTTTGTTACTGTGCATAAATAACTTGTCACCTCTGAGAACTAGAATCCTTGGAAAACTTTGGTAAGAAAACCAACTGGAAGTGGAAAGGTTTGGTGGATACTGTTCTTGTTCATGTATGTCCAGACTTCTGAATCAATGGAGTCAGATGTCAGTCATTCCCTGCGTCGGGGGCACCCTGTATTCAATACATGTCCGCTGGAATTTGGGGTTTTTTTGAAGTCACTAATGTCACTCTTGATTGTGATTGAGACTAGATGATGGCCTCACCTCTCAGTTACTGCCATCTCAAAAAGCCTCCATCAATGTGAGGAAGCAAAATACCTGTCTTGGCTGCTCAGCACGAGGTTTGTTCGTTGCTGTGGCAGGTATCGCCGGCCGGGGGCCGTGTACAAATCACAAACAGGATGGGACTGCTATGAACGTGCCTTGAGCTGTTGTATTTTCCAGCATCAGCCTCAGTACATGGTTATGACAATGGGAAGATGCCAGCAGCTCACATCCCAGGCAGCAGACTAAGAACTTGAAGTTAAAACTCACTTTAAAAGGTTTCTGACCAATCACACAAAGCAGAAGCACATTGACAGTAGTTCCATCCATTGTAAGCACACGTACCTTTAGTTAAAACAATGCTTACTTATTTCAAATACAATACCTGCTTGTAAGCCTTAAAACACAAGGCACAGAACTCCATTATTAAGCTTCAAACTTCCTAATATCTTGCTAGATAAACTTTCCTGTAGCTTAGGGAGTTATCCTAGACCAGCGTTAATACACAGACCATTGTTCGACTCGTCCTTGCTTTTCTACTTTTTCAATAATTTTTCTGCTGGCCAATCTCATGGCTACTGCTCAGTTCTAATCACAGTTCTGCTGTCTCTGAAGCTGCCTTTTGCAGCTTTCCCAAAACCCTCTGGTTTTGAGAATTCCCACAGCAGGTCAGCCCACGTGCCCATTTCTGTGGGCAGCTGGAGACATCACAACAACCTTAGGTCCCAGTGCCTGTGTGTCTGCAGGGGAATGGCTCTTGCATACGTGCCTGCATAGGAAATATTAGTGTCAGAAGGCTGAGTAAATCCTTTTTCAGACTGATACATGCCTTTAAAAGTGACTCTGTAAGGAATTGTGTTCCTAAGGAGAATTAATGTGAAAACATTAATTTCTTTGCTTCCAGAGGGGACTGCTTCAGCTGGAGGTAGGCAGCTGTCAGTGGTTGCAGTGATGTGGTGTTGCAACACCCAGAATAAATGGGCATGAGACACAGAAACCATCAAGAACCTTGTTAATCTGTTTTGGAGCCCCATCCAGGAAAAGGCTGGCATTGGTTCCTGCTGCTGCTCTGATGCCAGAAGAATCCTTTCCTCCAGTTAACAACCCTGAGATGTGGCTTTTGTGCTTCCTGTGATATGAAGGGTCCCTTTTGGTATTGGAGCAACTTCTGGAGCTTAAAAAGCAGCTGAGAAGATTGGCTGCTCCTCCTGAAGGTATCCTACCAGGGAAGCTGCATGGGACACTGATGGTGATGGCTGAAAGAACAATATTTGATTTTAAACTAACTCGTAGGATTCCAATGGGTTATTTTTTTTACTAAAATTTGACTTTTCTAATCTTTTTGACTAAAATGAAAATAGGAAACCAAACAAGCACTTCTCAAAAGATACTTTATCTTGCAATTTTTATGGCCTTAAATAATAGTTGCTCTTAACTGGCTTGAGCTGGTGTTGCCAAGAGAAACAGTCCCACCTTCCCTGGCAGCCTGTTGACATTCCTGTTGCCTCCTCCCCTTTGCCAGGGTATCTGCAGCTGAGCATTGACATGGGGTGAGGAACTGGCACAAGGTAACAGTAAATCCAAGAGAAATTGCTGGGTTTTTGTGTTTTGGTCTTTCCTCAGCTGAGTTAGCCACTCTGATTTGCCACCTGGCTCTCTGTGAGATGTGGGCAATGACACAGAGCAGGAGCAAGGGGCTGAGGAAACAGGATCTGTGCTTTGGGTGATGCTTGTGCAGGTGACAGCAGAATAAAGAATTAGAGGTGTAGTTTACCATGGGGCCTTTGAAGTCTCATGTTCTGCAGGACAGGGGAGGGTGGCGGTGACCCCTGTGCCAACTGCTGTGGTGCAGGTGTTGCTGCTTTTCCAGATTTGAGCCATCAGCTCTCTGACTTTATAATGCTCCACAAATGCACATTATCACTGGGTGAAATTGGCTTTAATGTCCCATTTCTGTGTTGGTGGTGTGCATCCTCTAGTGCTGCAGACACAGTGAAGCAACTTTGTTTTACAGGAGTCCTTTTTCCTATGGTTTTCCTCTGGTTTTATTTTGGTGTATAAATCTCTGTAAAATTACTGTGTGAATGCTTCTCCAGAGGAATTGGTATGCTGGTTTTAACTGCAAGTGTGTACAGAGGTCATCTGTGGATCTGGAATTAGTCAGGCAAAGATTAATGCTATCTCTGTAGCTGTTTTCTCCTCGCTTAAAAAGAAAACAAAGTTAATTGCACATGAGTGGGTGTAGAAAAGCAAAGGAAAATGTTCTGATAGGCCTCTGTACGTGTGTTGGGTGATGTTTGCTCCCTTGTGCAACTCTACTCGTTCGTCCAATATTTTTTTAATGAAATGAACTTGTACAGGCACATAGTTATTTATCATAAACAATTTAGAAGCTTTAAAGACTCTTTTTAATCTGTTGTCCATTTGAATTAAGAATCCTTTTCACAATAACTGCCTAGCCTTCAATACACTGTGTCACAATTTGCTTGTGTAGCTGAGGACCATAATGGTTTTTAATGTTTTTTAACACGTTTGGGATGAATGGAACATGAAGCTTTACCTGTCCTTATGACAGGAACTGGAGTTTTATTTGCAGGAATAAGCCACTGCCAGTCATTTCTTAAAGCCTTTTTTAACATCATTGCCCAGGGGAGAATCAGGGGTACAGCTTCCACCCAGCACAAGCAGAGCACTTTGCAGTGATCCACACAGTGTGGAAACCTGAAAGTTTGGAAGCCTTGAAACTGTGGTTTCTGTTGTTTTTGGGAAAAGACAATGCCAGATGGGGTTATGGGGGGTGCTAAGAGATGCTGATGGTCTCTTCACAGCCATAATCCCCCCTGAAATGGAGGTATAACCTCCAGGGCTGCCTCCTGCATCTGCACAGCTCCTTACACAGGACATTTTGGAAAACATTTATGAGGATTAATGCAACAAAAATCAAAACATGGAATAAGCCTTACTCATGTTTAGATCTTGTGAGTTTTATGGTCTTTTAATTAAAAATTGACTTCTAAAAATTTATCTTAATTGTGCTGGAAGAGCATCTTTCACAGCAGGTGTTCAATAAAATGCAAGTTGGGCTTTCAGCATCTCTGTTTCTAGTTGTGATGTCTTTGTTGTGAAAAGTTGTCATCAGTCTGAATGCATCATTTTTCGAGCCACCTGCTCTTCCTTTCCTCTAATCTCCTCTTCCCCACTCTTTTCATTTGAGGTTGATGCTGAAATGCATTAAACCTGAGGGCAGCCTCTCCTACCAAACCTGCTTTTCACCCCGTGCTCTCCTGCTCATGCTGATTTTATTAGCCCCCTTCTTACCCTGGCAGCAAGAGGCAGTGACAGAGCAGCTGGGGCACTTTTCCAAACCCTGACACTTTACAAGCAGTGCCCAGTGGAAACATTTACAAATCTGTTCCAAGATACATACACACTGGGTGTATATGTACAGATGTAAATACTCAGATCTGTCTGTTGAGTTTTCAGCTCTGTACCCAGTTAAAAGTTTTATATTCAGGTGTCCATGGAGAGAGAACCTTTTGCTTTCTGTGGTCAAGCTGACAGAAGGTTTTCTAGGGAGGAAGAGTGCTGTTTTTTAATCTTGATGTTCCCTGAGGCTTATCTGGAATCCTGGGGTATCCTGGGTGTTGATAAGGAGAGAGCTGGCAGCTCCACCAGGTCTGCACTGCTGACTCCTTGGTGCTTAGTCATCCCTGTGAAGGGATGGGCTGCTGCAGGTTTGAGGGTCTCCTGTGGCTGTTGAGCTTTTTTTGTCTCTAAACGAGACTGTTTCCTGTTTCTTGGCAAATCATAACTTTTTTTTCAAGGGGTTGAGATTATCTGAAGCCCATCACTTGCTGGGTGGAAAGCTGTAGCAACTCTTATATTCTTCATGCCAGGAGGCAGAACAGTGACAGTCATTAGGATAAGTGAAGCTTTGACCTCTCCAAGTGGAAAACTGCATTGGGTTTCTCTCTGTGAGTTGAAGAAATCTGAATAGTTTAAAACTGAGTTTTTACTGCTTGTAATATTCAATCTATTTTTTTCTAAATTATGACTTGTTGTCTTGTAGGCAAAATCCACTTAAGGTGCTTAATATCTGGTCAGATTTTCTAGAAAAATGTCATCTTTCAGTGTGTAAGTTCCATGTCTGACAAAAGACACTGATGAAAACTTGTATCTGGAGAAAACCCAGGCATTGAGAAACTTCAACATTGATGGTTTGCCTCTAGATTTGAATTAAATGGATTTTTATAAAAGCAAACCTCTCCTTCAAATACTGCAACCAAAAGTTTACAGGTTTATAAATTTCTGGGTGTGATTTTTAGGTTTATTCCCGTGCCTAAGACTTGATGTGAGAAAAAGTTTTTACCTCAAGTGTCTGGTAAATCCCTTTGATTTTAATAATCTCCTGAAGAATGTCCTGTCAAATGACAGTGAATCTTCAGATGTAATGCTTTAATGATATTTTTCTTCATTATTAACACTATTTTTTCTCCTTTACTGTATCTGAAATGGGATATCTGCAGTTACAAGAGCAAGGGCACCTTGCAGAAGTTAGCAGATATGCCAAGTTTGTATTACTGTACAAAATTATTAAGTGCAATTGCCTGAAAAAACATTTGGTATCAGTGGAGCTAAAAAGCATGAAAAGGTCCAGACTTGACCTTTGGAAAGGAAATATTACCCATGCTTGGTGAAGCACATCTGCACCTTTTGCTTCTTCTTGACTGAGCTGGTATTTGAAGATTTACTTAAAAATGAGCCTGTGCTCAAGTGTATTCCCTCAGAAAGGGGACAGTGCTCCCTTCTTCCCTGTGGACCCTTCTGACCATCACAGGAATGCCACACCTGACTCTGCAGGGTCAGTGTTTGCCATTCCTGCCTGGCACACAGGTAAATCCTGACAGGATTTCTGGAAGCGTCCGTTTTTGAGAAGAGCGGATGAAGTGAGGAGCAGAGGCCGTGGTGATGCCTGGTGAAGGCTGACCCAGAACAGAGGCTAGACAGAGCTAAAGAATAAAGTATTCTTTATTTATTAGGAGGCTCAATAGATCCACCTTGGGCAGCACAAGGTGAACCCACAATGGTCACCAAAAAATGGACCACCAGTCATGGGGTCTCTCACTTTTATAAGTTCTGCTCCATTCCCACCTTGCAGTTCATTGTCCCATCCCAGCTTTAGCCCAGGCAGTCCCACCCTGCTTGTTTTTCTCTCTCCAGCCCACGGGGTTTGTGCTCTTGGCCTGAGATTTGGATCATTTGTCCTTGGTGCCCAGCTGGAGCAGGAATTGTTTTGTCTCCCTGCTCTGTGCAGAGAGCTCACCATCCCCTCATGTGAAACTCAGACCCACCCACTAAAGCAGCACAGAATGTGAAACATAGAAAAGCTGAAACCTGAGCTGAAACACTCTTCTTCAGACTTGGTGGTGTTGCAAAGTGTTGGTGTGAAATTCATCTAGCCATAGGCAATACTTATTCTTATTCTTATTTCTTATTCTTATTCTTATTCTTATTCCTCTTCCTCTTCCTATTCCTATTCCTATTCCTATTCTTATTCTTATTCCTATTCCTATTCCTATTCTTTTTCTTATTCCTATTCTATTCTTTTTCTTTTTTTAAAGTTAACCTTCCTTTATTGGTCATGTATTACTGCAAGTGCAGTAAGCTTTAGAAATTTTGATAAATGGTTTACAGATGGGAAGGAATAAATACAGCACTAGGCATAGGAGGATCAGTGTGAGTGTCCCCAGTTCAATATGAAACACATTAAATAATTAAATTGTCTGTCTGCATTATTGCCCCTTTACCTGAGTATAAAAGTTGCAGTTTCTTTTATATGATCAAGTCAGACAAGCAGAAAGGGACAGGAATTTGCAGAGTGAAAGGCAGTAGCTGCCACAAAAATAAAGAGGTGTTAGGGTTTTAAGGAGCAATCAAGAAACAATTTCTGTTGAATTCACCTATGTGTGAGTAGCATGCAGTCATGGCAAGGCACCTGAGTATGCCATGTTCTTAAATAACATTTCTCATCTCTAACTTTGGTAGTTTGACACAAAGGAGTGTGTAGAGTATTTTGGCTTTTATCAGATTAAATTCTCAGCTAATTCCCTTAGCTGGTTTCTGTTCCTCCTGTGAGTCTGTGGTGCCTCATGCTATGGTTGGTGCCTCTGATGGGGAAATCAGCCAAGTCTTTATGAGTGTGCCATGCCCACCACAGCATCTCCCTCCAGTGAAGGGATGCTGGGACATCCTGTCTCCAGCATCCTCTGATTTGTGGCTGGTGAGATAAGATCTAAGGGGATGCAGGAATAGTGGGAATACCCCTTAAAACAAGCCCCGGTGTGAGCAGCAGGGCAGTGCAAGCCCAGTTCTCTCTGGATTCACCTCATCCTGGGATTTTTTGGTGCCAAATGAGGCAGAGGTTTCTTCTTGGCTGTTTTTGAAGCCTTCACAACTAAATTCTGGTGCCTGGCATAGGTGGCTCCAGCTGCAGCCATGTCTTTGGTGTGAGTTTAATCCCATTTGTGAACCTGTTGGACTTTGATAGAACAGCAGCTAAACCTGCTAAACTCCTTTTTTTGTCTTTGGTTCAAGCAAAAATTCCAGGCAGGAGCTGTTGAGCTGTGTAGGGAAAATTGGTCCCAGCCAGGAACGGTTGTCAGTGCTAACACAGCTGTTTTCAAAAGCTACAGCAAGTTTTGGTTTTTATGTAATTTTTTTTTTTTTAAAGGTTGAATTTTAGGTAGACATCCCTTGGGCTGTCATAACAAAGAGCAGAGTGTGCTATCCCACAGGGACAGGTAACAGGAGATACATTGACTGGAAACACTAACAAAAACATACCTAATAAAACTACAAACCATAATACTTTTTTTTTGTTTTCGTAATTCACCTGATCTTGAAGCTCATCTATGCAAAAGAAAAGCAAATTGCTACTTGTAAATAAAGAAAAATGTCTTTTTCAGATCTTCTTCTTTTGATAGTTTCTAAACATAGCATCACATCAAGTATTGGAACAGAGCATTTGTGTTTCCACAGCAGCACTCCAAGCTTCAGTCTGTTGTGCTCTCATGCAGCTTGGATCTTTGGCCTGTGCCAAACCATTCTGATTGTTATTGGTGCTGGCATTTTTTTCAAGGCATTTTTTTACCCAATTCTTTGGGGACTTTTTCATCTAATAAAAAGACAGGCTGAATTGTGCTTTGGCATAATACTCCATAAAACTCCTGAGATTTTCTTTTGTTTTCCTCTCTTTCAGATGCTGAGTCATCATGTTTAGGAAAATCATACATCACTATCTGGAAGTGGTATAATTCATTTAGAAATGCTGACTGCCACACTTTATCTGCTAAACTGAGCAAGCACTAAACTGGCCTTGATCAATGTGCTTCACTCAAGGGTGCTGCAATTTACTGCCTCTGACCTTCCCTGCACGTTTAAGAGCCTTAAATGACAGGGAAGGTCAGTGGTGATTACAGCATTTAAGAAACTCATGGAGAGTGAGGCAGCTAAATAACTACAAGGATTTAGAGCAAGCTTGATTTATTTCCTTTTTTTTTTTTTTTTTTTTAAATGCCCTTATCATCACTTTGCAGAGATTTCTTCATTTGTGGTGAATGGATAAGGTAGATCTAGAAGCAGTGAGTTCAAATAAATAAAATCTGCCTTCATGCTTCTAAAAATAGGCTTTTAGGCCATCTGGAGAATGTTAATAAAGAATTAAAGAATGTTGTTAATAATTGCTGGGTCATTCCAAAACTGTTACAAGATCCACATTGCAGTAACACAGGTTGTCATACCAGCCCCTGTGTATTGGACCAGCCTAATAAAATCTAATCCTGTTTTCCCAATCTCACACTCTCCATTTTGGCCAACTGGAGATGTTTAAGGGTGCAGTACATGCACACATATCTGTAAATATTCCTGCAGTGTCTAATAGTATTGGATGATTTTTTATCTGTGTCTGATCTGAGGTGCTTTTGAAGGTCATACTGATAGAGAGTGTGCCCTGTGTGTGGCCTGGAGCTGTTCTCTCAAGGTTTTTCAAGCTGAAGGGCAGGCACACCCCATTAATTATGTTGTCTCCTAGGGTACATGTGATGCTCTTAGAAATCAAAAGTGTTGCTTTTCAACATGAAGCAAAGTGATCCTGCTCTGCTCATTGGTGTTCTGGGGGATTCCTCAAGGACAGAAGAGTTGATGGGACAAAATTATTCCCTATTTTGTAGCTGACACCTTCAAAGACTCAAACTGTCCTGACCAAGCTGTTTGCATTTTAACCTTGCAATGTGAACACTTCCAAGCTATTTAATCCAGTGCAGCATGATAGGAATAAAATTAAACATTGTTTCAGCAGCTGGAGTAATTTTATCTCAAGCCTTTTAATTAAAGATCACTTCCTACTTTTTCCTTCACTACACTGCATGTCAAATATTGTGTAGAACTGAGCATCATGCAGAATTTTAGTGTCTCTGGTCAGGCTTTTGTTTAAAAACCATTTTGTGCATCCCATGGAGTTGTATTTGGATATCCTTGTACAGATTTTCCTGCCTAAAGTAAAGTTGTCATTTTGCCATCAGCATGTGTGAGGTGGCATTAGTGCTCCTTGCTTTGCAGGAGTAAATCAGGGTGGTTGTTCCTTCTGCCAGCTCACTGGGATGTGAACTAAAAGTGCCCATTTTCATCAGAAGTCCTGGATTAATCCCAGCCTGTGTGTGGGGCTGGCACAGGGGGCATAATGCAATTTTTAAAGCAGTGGAATTTGGGTCTTTGGGGCATTATCTGTGCCCTGGGCTGGCCCTGGCATGGGTGTTGTCATCTCCAGCCTTGCCCATGCAGTAATGACAGACTGAGAAAGTAATTATCTGCCTCTCCCTGGCTCCCAAAACAGAGCTGCATTTGCAGTCTGGTGTTCTCTAAGATGCTTTTGTTCACTTCCTCAGCTGATTATTCATTTATGCATCAAATTGCACATTTGTTGAGAAAAATGAGGGCTGAAGCTTTTCAGTGCTTCGATTGAGATGCAGAAATGAATCAAAAAGCACTTGAAGAGTTGTGTGATTAATCCCCATTTGCAGTTGCTGGAAGAAGATGTGTTTAAGCAGCCACCATCACTGCTTTCTAGCGTGGGCTGTGCTTACTGCAGGGAAATTGGGAGCACCTGGATGAAGGAGACTTGTAAGGAAAAATGTTTAACATAATTTGAGATTCACACAAAGTGCTTCCCTTCTACTCTGTCCAGATTTACATTTGCAGTGGGACTTTCAGGAGTGAGGAGTTTATGGGCTGGGTTTAATTTGTTTTTTGTGAACTGCAATGGAGGCATCACCTTCACTACATCATAAGAAAGTGGGGTCTGATACCTCCCAGTTGTGTCTTTCAGGGCTTCCTGCATCTGCTCAGGCTTGGAGATCTAGTAATGTTGTCATTTTCTCTGTTTTTTTTTTTTTTTTGCAATACACTTTCCATTTTTCTCATAACAAATGAGAAACACTAGCATCTGCTCTGGTTGTTTGGGAGTGCAGTTATTCTTCATGCATGGGTTTCATTTCACTAAGCCATGAACATTATTTAAATTTGCACAGAAATAATTTTACTGGGGAAGTAATTAACTATAGTCTGGAATAAGTGTGCATATGCATGAAGAATATGCTGTTACTGGGAGGACACATCCTTTGCATGATGAATGCTCTGGGGTTTTTTTTGAAAGGTGTGATGAAGAGGCAGAAGAATTATTCTGCTTCTTATTTGCTTCTCCTCTTTGTGCCCCAAATACATCTTTCTTTTACGAAATTGCTGGTAGGGAGCTTTAATAAATCAATTTCATGGAGGCAGAATACTGGCCAGAGGATGCTGGTCAATGTGTGGAAATGAATGCACTTCATGTGCTTTGGAAAGTTGTGGCTGGGAAGAGGTGCAGAAGTGGAACCAGGTCACACAGTCACCTGTGAATCTCAAAAACATCTCAGTGAACCAAGAAAGCCACTTAAGACAGAGCTTTGAACTCAGTCACTTTGTTTTAATTGGAAATACCTGCAAGGCAGATAAAGAAAGGGGTGAGCCTGGTGAATTCTTGGTTGGCATCTTCTTGTCTGGTAGGCACAGGGGACAGCTGTACCAAGATAGTTTTGATTCTAGTCTGTGAGGTTCAGAATCATCCACGTGATTATTTTTCACAGAGATTTCATGTGGGGGAGAGAAGTGAAAGCAGGAATGTACTGTAGGAAGATTGTTTGCAGGAAATCCATAGAGTGCATGCAAAGGACATGCCATTTAAGGAGGAAAAAGGTAGGAAAGCATCATTAGTATATATTTGAAAAAAAGAAAAGTTGTTTTGGTTGATTTTAAAAAAAATTATATTTTTAATTATATTTCCTATGAGAAAGACACAGCTTTATCCCAAACTGATTTTCTTCCATTCCATGCCAGTTTGTCTTTTGGCCTGCTGGTATTTTGGGTTATTTGGTGTTTTTGAGCTAGGTGTCTATTGCCTTAAATGTTAGTGAGGGCATGGACATTTGGGTGAGGTTCAGGCTGAACCTTCCCTTGTTGCTCCATGTTCTGCCTTGAGTAGCTGCATTTTGCTTTTCTGTCTTGGAGGAACATCATGTTGGTGGGAATGAAAATGAAGCAAAGCCAGAAGGATTTTAAAATGAGGTTGATTTGGACTTGGACAAGAAAACCGCTTTGGGAGCTCTGGAGTGAAAAGGTTTAACTTCTGTTGCCTTATACTCTAAAGTCAGTAGCAAAGCCACAAAAAGATTGCAAAAATTTTGAATTTCCTTCATTTCTTGTAGCCACATGAAAGAAATCTTCTTGGAAAATAATCCTGAATATGCTTCTCTGTTAATGATGGCCCATTTTAAAAAACCAGCTGTCCAATTGACAAAATTTTTGGAGACAAATTACTTTAGCCTGTTAGTAAATATGAATTAGAAGACATTTGTCTGTACTCACCTTGAGTTGTAGTCATCAGTTTTGTGTGGGTTAGGTGTATCTCCTTTAGCTTTCCTCATTCCAAAGTCATCCATTCTAGTCTTCCTCACATATGCTGAATCTATTTTATTTTATTTTATTTTATTTTATTTTATTTTATTTTATTTTATTTTATTTTATTTTATTTTATTTTATTTTATTTTATTTTTATGTTTTTGCCTGCTTTGGCCATTATGTCCACTGGTGAGCTCTATGATCAGTTATTTTTGCCAACAAAAAAATTTGCAGTAGGAGCCCATTCTCTCTTAAACCTGCCAGTGCATCTACCACATAAAACAAGCAAAATGTAAGTTAAAGCAAGCTCACATTTTACTGAACTCCAGCAATTCCTACAATAAACAAAAAGCCAAAGGAAAGCAGCTTCATTAGTGCTTCATTAACTTTGCTGAACAGACTCAAAGGGAAATGAGCACCATACACAAGAGCTGAATACTGTTCCAAATGCTCCAGATTATTTTCTAACTTGTATTTCTCCTGAGCTGTGTAAATTGGCCAACATCTGTGAAGATGCTAAAAAATGTTCCTGCTGCTGGAAAATTAGAATATTCTCCTGCTGCAACCTGCCTCATTGCTTCTCCCTCTCTCCTACACTGCTGAGCCTGCTTCCAGCTCTGCTTCCATCTGCTTGAAGGTTAGCACAGCTCAGACTCTCCAAAACTGCTGAACTTTGTCATCCATGGCAGTTTTTAGAAGCAAGATGTTCTTAAGGTCTAATGATTTTTATATATATATATATATATATTTATATTTTATATTTATATATTATATTTATATTTATTTATATTATTTATTATTATTTAATTATTTATTTAATTATTTATGCTTTTTTTAAATATATTTTTATATCCTCTTCTACCAGAGCTGTGGCCACATAAGTGCCAAGACCTTGCATATTTATGGTTGTTCTTAGCTCTGCTTGCTCTGTCTGATGGGGAGCTCTTTCATTTTAAACAATAAGTGTTTAGAAGGGCAATGTTCAGAGGTGGGCTTTGCTCTTGTGTGGCATTTTTGTGCCGTGACACAGCAGCTGGTGTCAGTGGAACCGAGGCACTGAAAGGAAAAATACACCACGAGGGTGTTGATTCAGGCAGCAGTGCTAATACTTACCAAATGTCTTTCCTGATCACAAGTTCACAGGACCTGGGAGTTTTGGAGATCAGTGTGGAGTTTCTTTGCCAATGCAGAGTGGATGTGATAAGAGCATCTTTGTCCCAGGCTGAATTTTTATGAAGAAAGAAGTTGTAGCTTTTCATGGGAAGCCTAATGAATTCTTCATTGTGTATTTTTGGATCACAAGGGGTAATTTACTTGCCTTTTTCTTATGGTTCTTGTCAGAATTCATGTTGCTTAATCTCCTTGCTCTGCTATTAAAACTCATCTTTGTATTTACCACAGGCCAGGAGAGACTAATCTTAGCTCCTGGTAATTAATGCTTTTTTCCTTCTTTGTGCTCCATGCATGGCCAACAAAGGCCTAATACAGAATGTGCATATTTTATCTTCACAGTAAGTTAAAAATCCAATAAATGGAAAGCCTTTCTCTGCTTTCACCATCATTCCTATCTTGCCCTCCCCCCCATCCTGTGAACCTGTGGAAGTGTTGAGCCAATAACTCTGAGAATCGATTTAGCTGTGCTGCCGTAGCAGTAGGGGGAACAAGAAGTGATGGCAAGGGTATTTCTGCTGAGGCTGAGCCCCAGGCTGACTGAAGGGTGTTTCCAGGGAAGTGTTTCATCCTGTGGCTGCTTCCAGGGCTGTTCTGAGCAGCTTCCAGTGCAGCAGAGGAAGCCACCTCCAGGGACAGCATCCTCATGGATTGCAGGGACAGCTTGGACAGTTGCTGCTGACACCCCCCTCTCCCCCACAACCTCAAACACATCAGTATCCTTCTGGATTTTCAGAAATGAGCATTTTAGAAACTCTTCCTCCAGAAAAAAAATATGTTCTTTCCTTTAGGCTGCCGTGTTAAGCTGGTGGTAGCTCCCAGTTGAAGCCAGCAGTCTCACAGCTTGTGATACCCAGGAACTCACAGGAGTCTCCCACCTCTTCTGGCTGATGACTGCTCAGTGATCAGAGGAAACACAGCTTCATACAGTCAGCCTAGTAAAATCTGCAGCTGCTGCTGCTGGGGAATTCAGGCTGCTGCAGAAGGGGGTGTACGTGGTCTGCAGGCTCACAGGCGAGTTCCGTGCATCCTGCAGATGGAGCATGTCAGCAAATTCCTGAATTGCGTGGAATCCCAGAATCCCAGAGTGGTTTGGGTTGAAAGGTACCTTAAAGATCATCCAGTTCCACGCTCCCTGCCATGTGCAGGGACTCCTTCCCTAGACCAGGTTGCTCCAAGTCACGTCCAGCCTGGCCTTGAACTCTTTCAAGTCTCTTTCAACTCTTCCTTGTCTGGGCAAGGGACTGCCAGAGCCTCACCTACCTCACAGGGAAGAATTTCATCTTACTATCTAATCTAAGCTGGCCTCCTGTCAGTGTAAAGCCATTCCCCCTCGTTCTGTGCATGCCCTTGTCCAAAGCCCCTCTCTGGCTGTCCTGTCACCCCTCTTAAGTACTGGAAGGGTCTCTAAAGTCTCCCCAGACTCTTCCCCAGATTGAGGAGCCCAGCTCTCCCAGCCTGTCTCTGCAGCAGGAGGGCTCCAGCCCTCTGGTCATCTTCATGCCCTCCTCTGGACTTGCTCCAAGAGGTCTGTGCCTTATTTTATCCCATATCAATAAGGTGGAAACTTTTTAACCTGGGTAGATCCTTCTTATTTTAAGCCCATTCTGGGGAACTAAGACAGGGAAAAGTAAACAGTCAGTTGATGCCATTGGGAATACATTTAAACTAGTAAGTTTATTGTGTTTTAATGCATGATTTTTGAACCTCATAGAAAGGTTTGCTGCTGAAGACTGTTAGATGTAAATCTAGACCATAAGTAGGTAGTCTTAAGAGAGATAGGCAAGACCCCAGCTCTAATACCAGACAACCACCAGCAATGGCTCTTTGCCATTCACAGGGAAGAACTCCTGCTGTGGTTTTGTGTGTTGGAGTTCAAAGCATGAAGGTCTGTGCTCTGCAGTCAAATGGTCAGGGAAAGAGGTTTCACTGCAGTAGAAACTCCATTTAATGTTTGCATTTCACTTCCCTTTGCTGTACTGCTGTCGACACCCAAACCTGTCCCCATTGCTGTCCTGGGTTTGGGTTTTCAGTGCCAGCAGAGGCTGGATTGTTTCTGGGGGGGACTCCAGCACTCCTTTGGGGTGTGCCCAGAAGCAGTGGCCAGTGCAGAGTCAAGGAGGCTGATAAGTCCCAGATAAGCCTTTGGATTTTTGTTGCCAGTAGCCAAAGGATACTCTTGCCCTTCTGTTATCCTCAGTTCCATTTTGTGAGATGAAACAGCATCAAGAACTGGACTTTGTCAAGCTGCACCTTGACAGATACATGTGTGGGATTGCCAGTTTGTGGGATGTCAGAAGCCATCTCCTCCAGTAAAAATCCTCCTCAGCTGATGAGGAGCTGAACTGAAAGATGATAAAAATCTTCAAGATAGGCACAGCGTATTGCTTCAGAACAGATAAGCTGAATTACAAAGCTGCTGAACAAGCTGAATGTGAATAGAGTAAAAGCAGACAAAACCTGCAAGGTTAGTCATTGCAAATACTCTGGCTCTCATCTGCAACACATTGCTAAATCCACTGGAGCTGGGTAGGAGTCATTCTCTTTAGGGCAATGGATGTGAAATGTCAGAAAATCTTGTTTCTGGGACCTTCTCAGTTCTTCTGAGCCTCGTGCTCAGGGAGCCTCCCTGCTCCTGATGTTTTACTGGGAAGTGCTGTGTTACTG
This sequence comes from Serinus canaria, assembly GCF_022539315.1. NCBI lineage: Eukaryota > Metazoa > Chordata > Aves > Passeriformes > Fringillidae > Serinus > Serinus canaria. Next base: position 3,111,838 of record NC_066319.1, read on the forward strand.
ATTCCCCTGCACCTCACCTTCTTCTGTGTATTTAAGCTACTTTCAGAAGGAACTTAAGTTTGTTTAGGGTAATCCTTTTTTCTGCTAGTTCATCTTTTCTCCTGTACCTTCTTCCAGTACCTTTAGAGCCCATTTCCCAGTTTCAAATCCTCCTGAAGGCAGAGCAGGTGTATCCAATCTCTAGAAATGGCTCAGTGAGGCTGATGAAGGTGGCTGGCTGTCTGGAAGGAAGGTGTTCAAAAGGATCTTCTCCATCAGGGAAATGCAACCTCAGGCTCAGTGAGGACCCTGGAGGCTGTTCAAGACGACGTGGAAGAAATGCTGGATAGTTTAAGGGAAATAAAGATACTGTCAGGGAGAGAGGACTCAACAGGAGTAGTAAGGTAGTAGAGAAGTGGTTTAAGGCTTCAGGGGTTTGTGGGAAATGGGGACTGAGGTGGTGGGAGTGGTTACTGGGAATATCCCTGAGAATTTAGACAAAGAGCAAGGACTGATAATGATGGATGGAGGTGTGTGTGTGGATGTGGGGCACAAATCCACAGGAGATCTTTTTTTGTTCCACTGCGGGCAGGAAAAGTTTTTTCCCTGATGGCACCCAGTTAATTGTGGTTTGGTTTGATAAATGTTAATGTATTCCTGTGTCATAAAACTGCTGTGTTAGCATGTGTCTGGCTGCCATTTGTGGATTTGAAGCAGCAGTTTTGCTGTGCAAGTAGGTCTGCTCTTCAAACCATGGTGCAGGAACTCGTGCTGACTTTTCCCTTGAGGTCAGCTTGCAGCTCCATTCCTACAGGAGCATCATCTTGGCAAATCAAGAAATCACTTCTCCTTCTTTGCTGCCACAGAGGGAAAAAAGTTGTTGCCCTAAGCTGGTTTTAGGATGTAAGATTTCTTTTTTCCCTGGAATTATTTCAGTTACTGCATCATCCTTGCAGGTTGTACAAATCCATTTTTACATGTTTTCGTGACAGTGGCTGTTTAGCTGCTAGATATTGATTAAATCATTTTGATATAAATACGAGCTGCCAGAGAATCTGTAGTAAGGTGCCTTCCAACCCAAACCATTCTGTAATTCTGAGATCAAGTCAAGGTGGCTCTGCTCAGTCAATTAATATCTACAGGATAATTGTGCTGCTGTATGTATTTCTAGAATGTGCCAAGACTTTACATATGTTTCACAGTCCAGTAAAAAAAGCTTCACGTGGTGAAGACTTAAATAATTTAATGTGCAGATTGCATAAATCTTTATTAATGCTATTACTTTGCAACTTCTTTCTCTCACTGTGCCAGTCAAAACTGAAAATAGGGCAAACAAGCCTTAAAGATTTCAAACTGCAAGTCATTAAGGAGTTAATGCACATAATTGATGAGCAAGTGGGAATAGCATACATCTGATAAGAAATACATGCATAGAAATTGTAGCTGCCTACAAAGAACTGTGTAACAGAGCTGAATGAGCAACAAAATTGAAAATATATTCAGTGTTGCTTCAATTATTTTTGCAGGCATCCGAGATCAATAAGGGTATAAACTGGAGGTTACAGCATTACATCACCATTAATAGAATGCCCTTCACTTTATGCTTAAAAGCAGCTACCATATGGTTACTTCTGAGTCCTGCTGTGACTCTGGGTTTGATGGAGCATATGTTTTTGCTTCCTATCTCCTTTGGTTGAAGTGTGCAGCAAATCCAGCTGGTTTCCTAGCAGCTGGATCTCTATCCCTGGTATCTCAGCAGGGCAGCCTGCCCAGGGATCATTATATCACTTGATGGGAACTTCTTAGCTCTGTGTAGTTTACTTTGGTGTGAGCACTCTCCTGAGTATCTGGGTGTTCCTACATCAGAGGAGGAGGCTGCAGAGATGTTTTTTCTTGGATACATTGCTCTGTTCCTTGGTTCTTGTGCCCCTCATGTATCTTCCCATTTTGTGACCTTTCTCCAGCTTGTCCTGGCCAAGGGATAGGTGAACCAGCTAATTTCAGAGTTCATTATCACTGCTCCAAGCATCAATTATGAGCATGGTGGTAGTGGTGGGATAACAGCACATTCACCCCATGAAGGGGGTTTAATTTTCATCTGACCTCAGGGACATAAGGAATTGCCTCCAAAATGCTTCAGCCATAAACTCAGAGAGATGAAATCTCTGTTCTTCATTCCTGCAGCGTGTTCTGTGATAAGGAAACCACCTGCTTAGCCTGTGCTGCTGGATCTGGAGCAGTTCATCAGGAGCGTGCTGCTCAGGCCCTGAGTAAAGCAGAACAACAACAGAAACCCCTCTGCCAAACCCAGCCTCAAAATAAAGAGCAGGGATATAGAGCTGCAGCTTTGTTTTCCAAATGAAAGCGAAGAGCCTGTAGTTAAATTTCTGCATTTGAAGTAGTATTGGATGTGAAAGCTTGTGCAGAGGAGTACAGGAGGAGTCCTACTGACTGTCAGCTTTAATTTCTCAGTCAAAGGACATTTGTCTGTTCATGTAGTGTGGATCAGAATGGCTGCTACCCCGGGGGGCCACTCCACACCAGCCTGGCTATCCGTGGCAGTGGGAGGGAGGGCTGTGCAGGAATGCACATCCCACATGGGATGGTGCCAGCCACTCTAATGGGGCAGCTTCTCATTAAAGACAGACAGGAAAAATGGAAGAACTGGAGTGTAAATACCTGAAAGTTACCGTGCAGGACATGGAAAGTGTGAGTGCTGGTGGCTGATGGTTTGGGTCATGCTTGCTTTGTGGCAAGCAGCAGCAGGAATGGTTGGTTCCAAGGTGAGAGGGTTTCATGGGGCTGTTCTGCACATCCCGAGTCACTGTTCCTCAGTGGCTCCATCCTTGTCTGTAAAACAGGGATGTGTGCCTTGCTTTTCCATCCCTTTTTTGCTTGTGTCTGCCCATACTGCATGGTGATTGTGGCTGATGGTGTCTCTTACCAGGTGTGCAAACCCCACCTGATCTCCAGGAATATGGGAAAAGGGACTGCTCAAAGCCATCTCTGTGTATACAGACAAGGCTGTGATCACCTGGATTATACTGTGAGAATCTGTTTTCTAGGAAGAAACAGTCTTAGCAAAAACAGGCAGACAAACCCCTGCAGAAAGATGATGTTCAAGAATGAATTGAGTTCCCAAAAGCTGTCAACATAAATATGGTTATGGACCAGCAGGCAACTCCAATTCCCCCCCAAACCATGGAATAAATTAATTCTCTTTCAGTCCTTCTGGAGCACAGTAAGGTGGTAAACAGAAGGAAAATGGATCCCATTTGCTACTCTGTGGGGTTTTGCTTGGCTGGTTTTGTTCTTTTTTACAAAAAAAAGATACATTCTTGCTGTATGTACCAACAAGTTTAAAAAAGAAAAAAAGAGTTATCCCCAGTGTACTTCAATCAGATACGAGACTGGGGATTAAGAGGAGCTTTAGTCTCAGCTCATTAATTGTGCAGGCTAAGGATGTACAAGCAGTGTTTTTTTGTGTCTTACCTTCCCTGTGGTGTGGAGTGAAAGAGCCCCAAGCCACCATATACAGTAGATATTGCAGACATTCCTTCATGTTTGTAACATACATAGAAATCTTGGGCAAATTGTGGCTCAGAAATGCCAGGTATCTTAGAATATTTCAACAAAAAATTCAGTTAATTGAAACTGCTCCTGTGGTTTGGAAGGTCATGGCCTTGATTATAAGGAGAGGTGGGTGCAGTGTTCACAGAGTGCAGGCTGCTAAACTTTGTCAGTCCTTTGTTTCTTGCCAAGAATTTAGAACTAAACATGAGTCTATTTAAAAATTTAAAATCCATCAATTAATCAGAAGTGATAAAATATTTAGCAAGCATGCTGGGGAGTGCAGATTGTTCAGATGAATGCAGTGAACCTGCAGCCCCCACATTTTTTAGTTTTCCTGCCTGCTGAGGACGTCAGGAGGAGCCCAGTGCCAGGCTGGTCCTGCCTTGGCACCTGTGGGGCAGGAATCCAAGCTGGGCTCTGGCTCTGGGCCATCTCCCTGCTCCCATCCTGCCTCCAGTAATGCTCTTTCCCTTTTCCCAGCAGAAAAAGCAGCTCAGAGCAATAAACCTCATCCCCATCCCTGCGGGGCAGTGGCCTCTGGTGACCTGCCCTGCCTGGAGCTGAGCACAGGGGCTGCTTGGCTCTGCTGGGGGGTGTGGGAGGGAGAGCAGCCTGACAGAAGGGGTTAATTTAGCTTTCCCTGGGCAGAGCTGTCCTGGTCACCCTGCCTGGAGCTGTCCCTGGCTGTCTCTTACCCTCTGCTTTTACAGTGTAGAATCATGTTCTGCTGCAAACCAGCATGTAGTTAGTTAATCTGGAAAAGGGAGAAAATAATCTTTGTAATATGAGGTGTAGAGCAATAAAAGAGTAAATACTATACATAGAAAAATAGATGTATTAATAATGTATTCCTGTGTAGCACTAGGAATTTTCTTTTATTTACTAACCTGTTTTGTGACCAGTCAGGAAAATCAAATATCTGATCTCTCTCACTGCCAAGTAATGAGCTGCCTAATTATTAATAGGAAAATTTTGTGATGGGCCACCTTCAAAAACTCTTTGGTGTTTTTCCAAGTCACAGTGGGCTTTCCATTGCAAGTGGGCTTTGAGCCTGTCAATCCTAGCAGTCCTAGCAAGTTCCCTGGAAAGTGTCAGCCTTTTCCTGAGACTGGGCTTTGCCTGGTGAGCTCTCTGGGAGTTGTGCAGCCTGTTGGCCAGAGCTGTCAGGATGCTCTGGTTTACTTGGCCATCAATTGGCTCTATCCAGGCACCATCTGCTTGGAACCTGCTGCTGCAAGGGGAAGTTTGCCCTGGAAACGGTGCTAGATCAGATCAGTACATTGCTGTGCATCCTGATTGTTAAGTTCTTGGGAATCAGAAGTAGAAGTAGCAGGATATTTTATCTTTGGGTATAAATTTGAAGGTAGATTAACACCAGATTATTAATCTGGGAAAAAAAAAGTGTGTCTGGGTTAAAAGGCTGTACCACTTTTTCTCAGCACTCAAAAATATTTGTCTTTTATCATATGGTGTAATAATTAACAAGGACATATGTGAGATTTAAGGACTGTCTTCTAGGATACGCTGACTGATGTGAATTAGCCAAAAGCAGCAAGATGAATCGTGTGGCCAACCCAATTAATCTTCTTTGCTTTTTTGCTGCAGTGATTTAAAATAAAACCCCCCAAACTTTCCCATGATCTTAAAGAAAAATGCTCCCACATCAGGGACTTCAGAAGGAAAACTTATTGTGAGATCACAGCGGGACATCAACTCCCAGCAAGCCAGGAGGATAATACTGTGGGCAAATTGAGCAAATGTCCTTGCCTCTGCAATCAGCCAGTATTTGAAGGGTATTATCCTTGCTATACTTGTCATCCACTTTAAATGGAAGTTGGACTGCAAATGTACATACTCTGCTTAGCGTGACTTTTGAAGAGCTGCCTCTGCAATTTAGAGGTTGGATTTAATTCTTAAAGACCTAAATGTGCTGTGGCTTTATTTAATCTCTGTTTATTTGCTTTGCCATTCTCTGCTTTATAATCTAGGCAGTGTGTAAGGAAACTACTAATGAATAAGTAAAGTAAACAAGAAGCATCCTGGAGGAGAAAAAAAAAAACCCTGAAAAACTGAATATCAAATCAGATTCAGGAAATTTCTTTCTTGAAGTAATCAGAATATAACTACTGTATTTTGAGGAGCAGAAATAACCTTTTTGACATGGAGTAGAAAGTGTAAATATTCCGTGTGCTGGAATATTTAGTGAAATTGTGGGTCATCTTCTCTAGCCAGTACATTCCACATAATTAAGGCTTGAATTGTGAAAGCTTCTACTTGTTGCTGTCAGTTGCCCATTTGACTCCTCTATTTTGTCCTATTATAGCAATTTCAAAGCTGGATAAGCCCAAGTATTTTTCAGTCTCATGAATACCACTGCTTCCTCATCCAGAGACTTCATTACCAGAATCTCCTTCAACCATTAAATAGGAGCTGCAGCCTTCAACAGGCTCAGCCAAGTCAGCATGAGAGGCACATTTCCCCCTTTTAATATGTGTATAATAAATCTGTCTTTATATATGTAAATATATATGTCATGTACATGATGTGAATGAAGGAAGAATATGGGGGGTAGTGTGTGTGTGCACACTGCTGGCACAGTCTGACCCCTGGATGGATGTGCTGTAGCAAACCAGATTCTTTATTCATTGTCTTTTATTTTTCCAATCTGTAGACATTTCCTTGAAACCTAGGTGGAGATGTCACATGAAAAGCAAACCCAGCACACACAGCCTGCTCTCAGTGCAGGGGTAGCAATGGTGGTGGTGGCTCCTCATGGCTCATTTTGCATCTCCAGACTCTCTGCTCCATTTCTCCCCTAGCAAAACACATGCATATTTGATGGGTTTGCATCAGGAATTCTTCCCTTCTGCTCCAGTGTGTGTGGCAGGTTGGCAGCTGGGGATTTCCACCAGTGGCAGATCTTCCCTCCTAACTGTGCATCTCAGATCAGCAGTTCAGCACATCAGGGTGGTATTATGATTTAAAACTGGGACTTTGTCACACAGAAAGCCTCCTACATCTGAACCAGGGGTGGTTTGGTAAATTACACAGCGCACAGCGCTCTTCAGTTTCAAAGTGAAAATTAGATTCTCTGAAAGAACCAACTTAACATGAGCTAAAGAATTGTAGCTGTTTAATTACTCAGCTTCATAGCTGAAAAGATGTCACTCTGGCTTTTCAATGCTTTAGCAAGCTGAACAGGATGAAAGCCCAAAGCTTTCAGAGGCTGCTGGAAGTGGTGCAAGTGGTTGGTTACCTGTTCTCCCTAAGGTCTAAAGGGAACAGAATCACAGCTTGGAATACAGAGGGTGATATTTTGCCTTCCTGCAGCATCAGGTTTGATTTCTCCTACTTTGTGTTCCGTGTCCTGGGATCCTCAAGAAAGACATGGATTGTTACACAGCTGGAGAACTTCATTCTGGAATAGTCCTGTATCACTCTGGGAATTTCCAATAGGAAATGGAGAGCTAAGAAAGGGGAAACAAAACCAAGCAATTGCTAGAGTTCTCTAAAATCGGATGTATCAGTTCTGTAGGACTCAGGTACCAGTAGAATGTCTTCGCCTATTCTTTCTAATCAGAAAGTAAAATAAATGTTAAAAACATGAGAATTTTCTCCCTGGTGGGATGTAACTTAGTCTCCTACTGAAGGATCTTTGACAGAGCTCATGTATTAGTGAGTTTTTTTGTCACTCTTTGTACATCAGCTAATTAATAATTTGGATGTTTTCAAACAGAAGCCTGACTAAAATCAGCCCTGACACAAATTACTGCCTGGACTCTGCCTATCAGGAGATGAGCTTTCCTTGAAACCTAGCTCTGGCAAGGTTGTCTCTGGTGATTTGGATGATCATAATGATCCTAATCTCCAAGTATATTTCCATATTTTTAAGGAAGATGTTCTTCAGCGTTTTCAGATCTTTGGGTTTTTACAGATGAGAAGTAACAAGGGACATAAATAAATTAAGGGGAAATGCTTGAAAATTGTCTTGGCTTTTGAGAAACAGTCTCTTAATATTTCCAGGTGTCTCAGCAACAGACATGGAATGTTAATTTTCTTCTCTGGGGCTTGGGAATTTGCGCTTTGTGAGGATTTTGAAAGATAACCTAAACTGACTGAAGCCTGGTCCTGTGCATTGGTTGTGATAAATTCCCAAAGCAGCTAAAGGGGAAGTCCAGTTTGGAAAATGTACTGAGAGTGAACAAAGGAATCATTTCTAAGAGCTGCACAGTGTGGGTTTTTTTCTCTTTAGGGAGGAAGAGTGCAGTGCTGCTCTGGGAATTGCATTGGACCTGACACCTATAATGAGGGCTTTTGCCCATTAGTTTAATCTGATTTAAAGGGAAGGGGGGGGGAAGTTAATGTCATAAATGCAGCATTTTTCATATCTCCTGCTGTAAACGTAGCCCTGAGGCTGAATGCAGTGCTGAAGGCAGTGCTGAGGAGCTGGAGTTCCCAGGTTGTTGCAGTCCAGCTCTGCTGCTGCAGGGGTCTGTCAGTCTGGCTGGGGTGCAGGAGCCCCCTGTCAAGCAGATGCCACAGCTGGGGTCACTAATTCCTTACTTGCTCATTGTCTGAGCAAGGCAGGTGCATCTCAGATTGTGAATGACCATTTCCAGACCTCTATCAATATCTCTTAGTGAAAGTAGTGATATTTTTATGTGAAACCAATGGCTCCCTAAAGCAACAGACAATAGGAGCTATTTACTGTGGTGTGTCTGACACTCTGACTGCATTGAGCCTTGTGAAAATACAGCCCCAGGGCAGTGCTGGAGTCCTACTGACCTAGAAATTGTAGCAGCTATCCTGTGACAAAGTCAGAAAGTACAGCACTGCACAGCAAAGGGCTTTGGGGTTTTAAAATAAAAAGTAATTGAAACAGACTTGCCCTGGGATGACCTGGCTCACCATGTGTTGAGGAGTCCCTGCTGCTCCATGAGATAACACTTCCAGCCTCTGACTCTGGGGGTGCAGAGAGGGAAGGCTGCAGCTGACACAACATCTCTGCTCTCGAGGAAACATTTCCAGTAGCTCTGCTGCTCATTCCTGTGGCAAAGGGGCGTTTTAATCAGGAGACAAAATGTCACACTCGCTGCTGGTCAGGACAGTAACACAGCTACTGCCATTCAGGCAGCCTGAAGGGCTGGGTGGAGATACTGAATTCAGCTGTTCCTGTGCTGGCTGAAAGGTGCAGGAGGGCACCTCAACCTGCAGATGTGAGCTGCACAGGAGGAGAGGAAGGGATGGCATTGTGAGCCCCCAAAGGAGAAGGGGCTCACTGTTTGTTTGCCTGGTGTTTTTCTCACTTACAGGATGGGTGATGATTTCCTCTTATTCTATAACACTGACAATCAAATCCACGAGGAAAAGAAAAAAAGTCTGATAACTCAGATAATTATTTCTGAAAAAATTCAGCTCTGTGGACTTTGTAAGGGTGCTTTGGAGAGAATGCAGTCCCTCAGACTGTGTTTCCTTAACTAGATCTGTATAGCTACTACATGGCTGTTATGATAGCTATAGTAATTGCATTTATGCTCTCCAGAAACACATAGTACAGTGTGGAAAATGAGTTCAGTACATGAAATGGATTTTGAAAAATCTCAGTTTAAGAAGGTTTTGATTCCAAAGATTTTGATCTTTGGGATAAGACTTGAAGGTAGTTTGCAGGTAAAGTTTTGACACTGGATGGCCTGCCTGAGAAATTAAAAGTTGCTTACCTGGTCAGGAATGAAGCAGCATTGGAGAGAATTAGTTTGGGAGGCACTCTCACTGCCACAGTGCTTCAGCAGCTGAACAGCAGATGCAAGCTGCTCCATGACAGAGCTCTTAGTGCAGAATCTTTGAGTTGGGTTTTGTGTCTGGTCTTTCACAGTCGGCAGAATTCTGCTCACTCCTCTAAGAAAAGCCCTCTGCATCTGTAAGAGACAGTGCTGTACTTCAAGAAGTATAAGAATTATGTGTGGCTGAGGCACTATCTTTGCAGGAACATGGGAGTTCCAGCCTAATATAATTTGTATTTCTTTTGGATCACCTTTAATTTTTTTTAAACCAAAGTAACATTACTTAGATCCTTGTAACCTGAATACATGATCCCTCCAAACCCTCTGGATGACATCCCAGAACATTTTATCTATCTTTTACTGTTTCAAGAAAAGACTTTAATTTTCATTGAAGATAATACTTGTACTGCAACAGTTTGGGGGTATTTATTTGATGGAGCCCATGTTTACATGAGAGACCTTTGTTAATTTAGTTTGCAGCAGCTATAAAAGTGAGCTGCTAAATGCATAATGCTTTCACTTGCAAAAAAAAAAAAAAGCACCAGGATCCAGGAGCAATGCTTGGTTTATAAAGGCAGAGTATTTCCCTTGAGCATCTCAGGTGCCAAAAGAGGCTGTCAGGCTCCACACATTCTGGGATAGTTTTCAGGATAAAATGAACTTTCATGTTTCTGTGCTTTCACAATGAGCTCCAGTGACAAATAGCTCCTTTTGACTTTTAAGCAGGATTGTTGTCCTTTATCATTAGATTCTTGGCTGAGAGCAAATAACTCAGTGTGCTGCCTTGGGGGTCTGTTTCTTTTAGAGCATGTGGATTTAAACTATATAGAGAAATTAGAGGAATCAGTTAATATTCAAAATTATTGTGTCAGTCTGTTTATTGTAGACTGATGAAAGCACAGCCTTGACAGCCTTAGGTCCGAGTTTGAAAACTTGCAAATGTTCCTGGGGTGGAAATTGTTATTGCTGGAGGCTTTTTTAATGTATCTCTACTGCGTGTGGGTCGACTCCATCCTCCAAAGTTCCAGGATTCAGCACTGATCTGAAAAACCCCAGCTTGCAAAACCACCTTGGGATTGCTGAAAGGAAGTGCTGTAGCTCTCTGGCAGTTGTATTTTATAAATATTGCACTGGGGTCGACCGTAGGCAAACGCTGTAAAATCTATGGCAAAGATTTAGAGGTCTCCTGGCCGTAATTTTGACATGTCCTGTTTTATTAGTCTTCATGTGGTTGTTTCTCAAGAGGTTGCTTCATTCATGCAGTGCTGGTTTTCCGTGGATACAGATTTAGTTACGCAAGGGCAGCACAGGAAAGTTGGTGTGCAACTTTTGGAGGAAGTAGTTTTCCAAAATCCCTTTATCTTCCTATTTTCCTGCTCTGAGGCTTTACATGCTCCATTTAGTTTGTGTACAAAGACTTAGTGATGTGGATGGTTAAGAGAATGCAGTAGGTTTTATCTTTCTTTCAGTTCATGTTCATCGAGACCAAGGAGGAAAAACATGGTTTGCCCTTTTGGATTTATTTGGAATAGGAATAAACTACTCAGCTTCAGGAGGAAACAGAGCCCGTATTTTGCCCCTTCAATGATATGAAAACTTATTCAGATGATTGTTTCTTGGGGCAAGGGGTGATTGTCACCTCAGACTTCGTAGGCTGCTGTTGATGTGTGTTGAAGTGGCTGATGAGACCCTGCACCTGAAATGGAACTGAAGCATTGCACGAGGCACTGTCTGCAATGGGAGCTGCTTAATCCACTCAGCAAAAATTACTTTGGGATTTAGGGGATGAGATGTTAATTCAGAAGCCAGGTTTTCCTTGCTCATCATCACTTGTGGGAGTTCAGGTGCCCATGTCCATCAGTCCCATCTCCAGATTTGGAAACGGGGAGTATCCTGATTGGAAGGGGCACATAAAGATCGAGTCCAGCTTGTGAGACAGGGTCTGGTATTTATGTATTGTCAGACTCACAGAACATTCTGGGTTGGAAGGGACCTGCAAGGATCATTGATTTGTGCTGGTGCAGGCAATGTTTGTACTGATAAATAAGTGAACCCAGCCAATTGTCCATCCCCCCTGTTCTCTAGGTCCTGGGACAGTTCATCCCTCTGCTGTGCTGCAGCAATGTCCACCAAGGACCAGTTTTCCTTTGGCTCCCTTCATCCTGCTCTATCCCCTAGCACTACCTTCAACACGTCCTGAAGCCTTGGGCACCCCTTGATGCCCTTGATGCCACAACCCAGAGCACGAAACACACATCCCAATATTTCCTGCCATAAAACTTCCCAGCTGCAATGCAGTCGTTGCCTTATTCCAGGCACTTAACAGCCAGCGAACGATTCCTGCCCCTGTTTTATTTAGCTGTAGTCAAGGAGACTAGAAAGACTGGGATGTGATTCATGAGCAGAGATAAAGCTGGCAGGGTCTGGTTTTTCCTTGTACCCAGGGAAACAGAAAGCAGCTTTAAGTGAATGGGCAGTTCCATCTCGAGATGGAAGTTCATTGGTACTTAAAAATGCAGCAGGTGCTGGGTGCTGTGCCTGAATCCTGGGTTGCAGTCAGGGCTTCCCCTGTGGCCCCTTGCAGAGCAGCCATTGTCACAGCTTGTCCCAGGCTGTGATCTGTCATGACAGGCTCACACAGTTTTGGGCTGTTGGCAGTGATTCTACAAGCAGCCCACGACAAGCTGGATTGGAAGAGCTCAAAATAGAAATAGGAGCTGATTGCTTTTAACCTATGCAAGCAATGTCAGGGAAATCTCACCCCTGCTTCCTTGTCGGTGTCAGTGTGCTCTCTTGCCAGCTGCCTAGGAATTCCTGGGAGTAAGGACTTTATGTGATGGAACTGAACTTGGCACAGGCTCCTCAAATCCTTGCTGTCCTTTCTCTGCTGTGTCAGATTCTGAAACGAGAACGCTGCACTTTCTGTTTGTCTGCGTGGAACATCATTTTTAACTCTGGTAAAATAGAAGATATTGTGGTTGGGTCACAGTCTATTGTTTTGAGGGGATGAAAGCCTCTTCCACCCTTTCCTTCCTCCTGCAAGTTAGGAAAAGCATCAAAGAAACTGTTTGAGGTGAGCCAGGCCCTTAGAAGGCGAAGGTCCTTGCTGATGGCAGGGGTCCGAGCAGATCCCTGGGCTGAGCTGAGCTGGGGTAGTAAGCCTGACTTGCTATCTGCAGGCTGACTGCCCTGTCAGCAGGCTGCTGGTGGCTGTTCATCATTCCAAGGTTCCTGCTTTGGATGTGCAGGGGCTGGATGCTTTTGCCAGGAGCAGCCTGCCAGGTCTGGGCGTTGTGTGAAAGCGAAAGCGCGCGCTGCCTGCTGGCCCAGGGGCGGCCCCCACGAGCCCTGCTGGGGAACCCACGGGCAAGTGCGTGCTCCTCGCAGGCTTCCAGCTTGATTTCTGCCTGAACAGCCTTCCTGAGTAATTGTTTACTTCTGAATTACAGGAACAGGCTCCAGCATCCAAAAAAGTAGTAGAGAGAAGCAGTGTTTCTGGGAATTAACCAAGCGTGTGCAGTCGAGCGTATTTTCCTTCTTTAGTAGCATTTTTTAATTATGCTATTGCTTGGGGAATTTAATGCTTGTGAGAGTACCAGGCTTGGAATCTGGAGACTGGATCAAAACATGCAGCATTATCAGCAGCAGTGCTCTCTTCACATTCACTGACCTTGCTGTAGAGCCTAGGACTTATAGTTGGGTGCTCTTCACTTCTTACCCTTTTATCTGTTTATTGTGAGGTGCACAGTTTTGCATTAAGAAGTGAGTTTGTCTTGAAGAAATGGTCAATAGCTGTATAGAATATTGGTGGGGTTTTTTTTCCTTTAAAATTCCTGCCATTTATTTGGTGAGAGTGGAAATTGTAACTTCACTGTGGGAATTTTTCTTCAGTAGAATCAAGTCATCTGGTTTCTTACTGTTCTGGTTTGAAAGCAAAACCAGTGAGCGACTCCAAGTCAGAAAAACAATTTATTAAGAAAAGGGGAAGAAAAAAAACCCCAACCAAAATACATGCAATAATACAAAAGAAAAACCACTGACAGAGTCAGAATACGAGTTGACACCCTGCTAGGGCGGTGGCAGCAGTTTGGGTGAAATGGTCTTGTTGAAGTGGTGATCCTGTAGAAACCATCTAGTAGCTGGTTTGTCCTCTGGAAAACCAGTGGGTAAGGGTGGCTGTTCCTCTGGGAATGCAGTGGAAAGACTGCTTGTTATGTCCCAAAACCCAGATTATATCCAGGTGGGGATGCTGAGCTCCTCCCCCCTGGGTGGAGCATCCTGCAATGGGCTGATATCGTTCTGAGTCATGATTGGTCCTTGATTACCCATAAAAGAGAAGTGGGTAATCAATGGCTCCTGCAGGGCGTTATCTCTGAGTCATGGGGTAAGGCATTGATGGGCCCATTAACAGGAGATAAGGAAAAAACGATGCCCCCCCTGGTTTCAGCACCTCTTGAGGATGGGAATGGAATACACCTTTATTTTGTAACCTGGGACACTTACATCTTGGTAATTGCTTTTTTGGTATGGCAACACTGTGATCATTTAATTGTTTTAGACATGGACAAAGAGGTCTGATAGCTTCTTTTATTATCAAGAAAGCAGAACCCCATTGCTAGTTTCAGGGCAGTAATTTCCTCAGGTATCTCACTGCTGCATAACTTAGGGGACTTTCTGTGATTCTGGATGGAACTGCTTTTAGTGAGAAATGGATTCATCTTTCTTTAAACCTTTGCAGCATAGACATATGCAGTTGAACTGACTGCCTTAGGGCTCCTTTTATAGTTAAAGAACAGAAATAAGCATTTTTAGGATGTGATTCACCTGAACTATTTTAGGTACACACCGTTGGGTGATCTCAGTGTGCTGTAGCAGTGCTGTTTCTTGCCTTGATGGCAAAGGGAAATTTCAGCATAATCATATTTTCTTCAAATAATCATTCCTTCTGTGTCCACTCTGTGTCTAGACAGAGTTGTGTTGCATCCAAGGTGATCTTTTCTCAAGCTAACTTCTCAACTAATACATCCTTCAAGCATCCTGGGCATCTGTTTTTGTTCTTTGGAGGTACAACAAGACTCATGCTATTTTTAATTTGATACTTTCACTCTTCTGCTTTTCACACTCATAATTCCTTTAGCAGTGGGATTAGAGACCAACTCAGCCTGCCTTGTTTGACTGAAACCTGTAAGTTCCTTCAAACCCTTGAAATTCTAGTGTGGGATTGCCTTGGAAACAGCAACTAGAGAATTGATGTGTAGAAACTGCAGAAGAAAAGTAGAGAAAATGTCATTGATCAAAAATATGGGAAGTAATGAAGCTTATGTGGTGCTTTTTTAGCTTTAGTGCCGGTTTTGCATAGTAACAGCTGGTGGGAGGTGGGATGAAGTCCTGTGTTCCACTTTTCCTGTTTCATTTACCTGGCAGCTTCTCCTCAAGGTATCAGTGTATTTTTAATAGAGCTGCCCAGCTGCTTGCCTGGAGGCTGGGCCATCATTCTCCCATTCTTTTCTAAATAGACCTGAAGATGCTCCTGGAGAGTCTGAAGCTCTGTACTTGGTCCAAGGAGGTGGCCCAACAACTCTATTACAAAATTTAGAGTTTGGGGTTTTTTAAATCAGTGTCTCATGCAGCTCTCTGTTTCTTTGTAGAAGGGAACAGCAGTGCAGCTAGAAATGATAGGTAGCCTTCAAAATCTGCCCCATAAAGACCAGTGAAGAGGATATGTGGATGGAGAATAACCAAAGTATTTGGTTTGGTTTTAATAATCTGCATGTCTTAATGATGACACTGTACAATGGAACTAATAAGAAAATGTCTTCTGTGCATGAATGCACAAGGAAGAAATGGCTTGCTTTTGATCCTGTTGTTTTCCTAGCTGGACTGACAGCTGGCTAGAATTATGGGAGGTGCTGTATTGCCACTCTTCATTTCCTTCATCTGGAACATACATAGACTTGTTTATACAGGGCCATATTTCTTCTCCAAGCACAGTGGATATTTCTGCTCCATGGAGGGATGGCTAACTCTTACATCCCAAAGGCTATAAATATGTTACACTCTGCAGCATATTGGCTCAAGCTCTGCTTTAGGTGCTGGTGAGCAAGTTAGTCATCCACAATATCCACATGAGATGCTGGAAAACTGGCCCATATTCTGAAAAGGGGAAAGAAATTAAATTATGATATTCATATGTATTATGTATAATATGTGATAATTGTTATTAAACTCTCTGGTTTAGGTCTGGGCTCAGATGCCTTTGGTGGAGCAAGGAAAGGCTGGGCCCTACTTCACACTCACCAGGTGCCTGTGAGAGAGGCTGGTCACTCCTGCTTCTTCCAGCAGCTCCCTGGGGGTGAAACTGCCCAGAAGCTTTGGTTAGTTTTGCTGGAAATCTGACCCTTACGTTTTGTTTGGTTTGACCTTTGCTGTTGTATAGTAGGAACAGAGTTAGTTTTAGTCCAGCTGCATGCAGTGAGGACAAAAGTCACGCTCTCATTAGCCTGTAATCACACTCACATATTGCTTCTGCTACCCCTCTGCATTTTAGCACAGAGGTAAAAGCTTATGGAGCTCACTGGGTTTAGTGGAGATGTCAGTCCTAAAACAGCAAGCCTGTTTTTGTTTCAATTTCCTGGCTCAAGCACAAATCTCAGTGGCTTTTGGATGGCAAGGAGCAGTATCCATTCCCTGTTGTTAAAATTACCAGCTCCGTGCTATCAGCTTAATATAGTTCAGTTTTTATCACCACGCAATCCCAGAATGTCTTTGGGTGTTGTCAGCCACGAACACAGGAAATCATCCCTCATTAGGCTGAATTATCTAGACACAGCACAGGCTAGGGAGGCCAGTGCAAATAGTTTTGTATTGACAGGGGCTTCCTGTTTAGTACAAGAAAGTCAAGGCACCCGAGGTGAAACGGCAGCAGATTCAAATTTCATCTCAACGGGTGCAGGGAGCTGACATTAAACTCCCAGTCCAGCATAAATAAAACACCAGCTTTTGGCCACTGGCAAGACTTTCTCTTCAGAAGGGATTCCTGTAAGTCACTCTGCACATGGCACATAATATTTGCAGCCTCTTGTGGTTTTTGAGAGGGAAAAATAACAGGTTTGAGTTGGAAGGGACTTTTAGAATTCATTGAGTCCAACACCTGCAATGAGAAGGGACATCTTCAACTGGACCAGGTTGCTCAGAGGCTGTCCTGGGGTGACAGAGACTCATCCAGCTTGGCCTTGACTATTTCCAGGCATGGGGCATCCACCCTCTCTCTGGGAAACCTGTGCCAGTACTTAATCACAAAAAGCATTTTCTTCATATCTAATCTCAACCAGGCCTCTTTTAGTTTAAAACCCTTAGCCCTTACGATGGGTTTAAAGATTTTTTTCCTGCTTTTACTTCATAGCACAGGCTGGACATTGAGCATTCAGTAAAAGTGTGTTAAGAGCATCTGCAAGGTGCAGGTGAAGGAAGATGGGGGTATTTTGATGGTGTTCAGTGTTGGCAGAGGGGACAGTGGCCCTCTGGGAGGGATCAGGCTCTGTGTGATGGGGTCTCTATGCTCCTGAGGTTTAGACTTTGACAGGAAGGTGAGAGAAACTTTAACTTCTTGCTGTTTTGTCATTCAGGATGATACAATAAATGTGTCTTTGGTGCTTCTGTCTGTGTGTTAGAAATTATTCTGTACAATTGGGTGCTAGAAAAATATTCCACATCATCTGTTTCTTCAGGCTATATTCATTTTTTTCTACCACAAGCTGCTATCTCTCCAACTCCTTGTAGTAACCTGAGAAAAGGAGATTCCTTATTTATACTAAACATAACCCTGTATGCAGGAGTAAAACGTTGGTGTTGGAGCATCTGATCCCATACATATCCATAGTTATCACTGCTATCCAAGCAATCTGTTTTTATTTTCTTGACTACTGCATTATTTTTATGCTGCAGAAGTCTCCTGGACAAAATCAATTAAAAAAAAAAATCCTACGTGGTTAGATAGCAGCTCACTTTAGCTAAACCACCACGGTTTTGTTTAATATAAATTGCTTCTATTTTAAAGCCTGGGATTGTCCACATGTTGTTCTGTTGCTGCTTAGCTGGAATTTATCCATCCACCAGATCCTTGTGATCCCCCTTAAGGTACTTAGAGAGCACAAGAAGATCCCCCCTGTAGCCTTCTCATCTTCAAATACATACGCTTAAGCGCCTCATCCTGTCATCTTAGCAAAGGCCCTCCCTGTGTTTGGCCAGACTCCCATCTCTCTTATGGATATTCTCCAGAATGTCTACGTTGCTCATGTTGAGATAAGATGTGCCCAGCTCCAGCTTATGCCCCAAAATGGCCATTTGTAATGGCATGGTGGTTTTTTTTTTTTTTTTAACTAATGTTGGGAAATGGTTCTGTGCTGAGTTTCAAGAGGCAGCATTTTGTTCTTTCCCTGGAAGGGGTGGGTGTGCTCTGGGCTTGGCTCTCCTGGCTGTCAGGGAGGAAGGAGAAGGCTTGCACAAGTGATGGTTTTTTGCTGTCACCATGTTGGTGACAGTAACTGAATGACAGAGTGCTTTAAAACAGGATGCAAGGTCAGCAAACTTCTCAGCAGAGGCTGAGTTATGGCATGGAGCATGCCAGCTGAGAGCAATGGGAATAGCTGGCTATTCCCAAAATACATGGTTTACATTGAGAGTGGTAGAGACAAGCCAGACTTTTTTTGCAAAACTCAGGCCATAAGTGTTTTCCATCCTGTTTTTTTTCAGCTCGAATGCAAAAATGACTGGTATTGAAAGATTTCCTTGCTGTATTCACAGCCTTAATGTTTGATTTACTTCACTATTCACAAAAATTACTGGTATTGAAACATTTCTTTGTGATATTCTCAGCCTGATATTTGGTTCACTTCACTATTCATGTCTGCCAGGAAGTGAAGCTTCAGGCAAGCCTGGGTAAAGTGCACGGAGAAATTAATGGGCAAGCAGTGATGGAAAAGCTGTAAAGGTGTGATTTGTGTAATTACAGGCCAGAAAGGAAAAGAAATGTTAGCCCAGCCTCGTGCCACTTGTTCCTGACAGCATGGCATGAGGATCAGAGATTTATCTGGAGTTTAGGAGCAAGAGCAAAGGTCCTGGAGGTAGGAGAACACAAACCTGAGTGATTGGGTACACAGAACTGTGGGGCTGAGCTGAATATAGGAAAGAGAGTTCTGTGTGTTATCAGTTGTGCCATTTTTAGTCCTTTCAGTGTCACAAGGCTACTCCTTATCACAACATCCAGTTTAAGAGCATAGTCTTTTTTTGAAAAGGGGTTATAACCTGGATTTTTTTTTGTCCTTTGGTTCTTGAGCCTTTTTAAAAATACTTTTTGCCTTTGAGGGAGAGAAGAATTGGTCCTGCACAATATCTCCTTTCCTTTGATGCCTCTCAGTCATGTTGATGCTGCACTTACCTGGTGTTATAGCTAGATGTCAGCCTCAGATGTGAATCTGTCACTCACTCACATTTATTTCTGCTCCTTGTCTCTCTGTACCATGGGACTGCTGGGATAGCATGAGAACTGGGACTTGCCTCCTTCTCAAAAGCCTGACCTGGGGCTTTAATTATTACGGTTAACAGAGCCAGCAGAAAGGATTTGCTTTGAACATGCTTGGAGGGGCATCTGTGCCCGTGGTAAAGTTTGGCTGTTCTGGTGGGCTGCTCGTTTTTCAGGTGAAGCCTTTGCCCATCAAGCTCTGCTCACACCCTTTCTCCCACAGCCTTAATGGGTTCCAGGAGCTTCCAGAGCAGCTCCACACAGGCCAGTGTGGTGAGCCACCAGGGCTGGGACAGAGTCAGAGCTGGGACAATGACAGCAGCCAGTGGGTGATTCAGCTGTTCAGTGACTGCTCACTGGAGCCTTGGCAGGCAGCAGGGCACATTTGGGCAGGTGGGAGGATGCATCAGCTCCCAGGGAGCTGTGAGTCACAGGGTGACTGATGCTGGGAAAGCACAGGGTCACGACTCCAGGCCTGATTTGGGGTGGGGTGGTTGAGGTGGATGGGGCCCCAGCAGTGCAGAGGGGCTGTTTTTGGTTTAAGGCAGCACAGATGTTTCCTTTGCCTGTGTCTGGCTCTCTCTGAACTACAGCAGCTCGAGGCCACACAGCTGGTCCTGGTGACTTTCAGTCCTGTCTCTGAGTCAGTGTCATGGGATGGGATGGACAATGTGGATTGTTACTGGAGTTTCAATCACAGTTTTCAAGATTTCAATGAGAAAATTGCAAATGATATAATATAAGGATTGTATATCCATCATGAAAAGTCCTTGTCTTTCTGTTCTAGGCTTCAGAAATGTCTGTTTAATGTTTATATCGCCAGGAGCTTACTGCTACAGGCACTGAAATGCAAGTGGTTACCTGAGGGCTCACTAAGGTCTGATCCCTGTCTCTAACACAGTTCAATTTGTCTGAACAACCTTAGCCCAATCTTCTCTTTCCAGGAAGGACAGAAATGGAGAGAATTCTCTCCTCCAGCTCACTGTGTTTCTTTCCTCACTTGAGTAGTTTAAAGCAAAACCAGCTCCTCAATACATAGATTTGCAGGGTAGGTGTGGTGATATGCTCTAATATCAATGTCTTGAAAAAAAAAGTGTCCTGAATTATAGGTTCTTGAACTCATCACCAAACTGGGCTGAGGGTCTGTAGCTGCCTTTTCCTCTCCACTGAATTACTGAAGTGCCAGTGCCATCTTCTGCATCGTAAGCAACAATAAAAATTGGGGTGACATCACATTGTGCCTTTTGTTGCACTATTCCTTCTCTTGTTTCCCTTAATTTCCTCTACTTTGCTGCACAGAGATGATTTCCATTCCTGCTTTTGTTTCCTGCCAGACTCAGGACAAGGAAGAGCAGCAGGTGTAAACACAGAGCTGTCAGCAGAACAAACTCATTGGTGGTATTTTGAATGCTTTAGGTGACTTGCTGTAGAAACAGGAATATTTTATTGTGATTATTTTTGGTTTGGCAGGGACGTTTGTCTGTTCAAGGTTTTTCCCCTGGTTTTAAAAAAAAAAGAGAGCTGCACTCCTGTCTGCGAGACAAAAATCTGGGCTCAGTGGCTTAATTGCTGAAATCCTAAAATAATTTGTGTTGGAAGGGTTGTGTGAAGGCCATCTGGGAGTGGGAGTGTGCGTGGGAGTGTTCTGCACGGTGCCAGGGCTGTGCCCTGGAAGGGTGCAGGCTTCCCCCCCTGCTCTGCACAGGTGGCAGGGACGCAGGCACTGCAGTCTGCTTGAGGCATTGCTGCCTCCTTCCCTCCCACCATGACTTCTGGCTGATTGGTGCTGCTTCAGGCTGGCAGCAGCCAGACCTCTCTAGACCCAGGAATAATTCAGGAATTGCAGCTAAGTCAACCCTTCCATAACAGGGACAAAGGAGGTAAACCTTCTGTCACACCATCACTCAGTGCTTGCTGGATCTCCCCGAGGTTATCTCATCTCAGAGAAGAACAATTACTTTACAGATACTGAGTCATCCACAGGAATTTGCTTCCAGAAACTGAAAGCTTAAAAAAGCTTAAAAACCTTGATTAAGGTTTTTTATGCATCATTATTCAAATCTGGAACTTACTACTCAAGGATGTTGTTTCCCATTACCTGTATTTTAAAATACTGTATCCCAGGGGAATACCTTACCCCTAGCTCTTGAGAGTGTCCAGTGGAATTTTGACTGTGAGGTGAGCTAATGTGCCAGAGTTTTCTTTAGGAAATCAGCAGGCCATACTTTATCAAAAATAGCTTTATGGCCAGGTGTCACATTTTGCAGTGTGTCCTTATGCACCTCCTGCACGTTGTAGCAGCTGCATGGTAGTTGCCACCCGTTTTGGATCTTCATTTATAGCAAAGACAACCACACAGAGTATAAATAGAAATAACCACTGGATTTTCTGGGAAAAAACTCTGTTAAGCATGCAACCTGGAGTAATGCAAGAACAAAATGGGATTTTTTTCCCCTCCCACTCAGTAACTTCTTTCTTACTGGAAATAATGAATGCAGACAATTATCTGGGAGAATGCTGAGGATTTTTAGTAATATGTAATCATATGGCAGGAGTTAAAATTGATAAGTGACTGTACTTAGTTTTAAGTGGAAATGCTTCAGATGTGTACTTTTGTAAGAGACTTTTGTAGTGTTAGCATTGCTCCTGATTAAATTTGCTGTGATGTCACAGGGCCAGTCTAGGACAATGAGAAGCTGTCCCTTTCTGCATAGCTCCCAAATAGTTGTGGGATGCTTGACTCCATCTCTGATAGCCAGAGTGAAGTCAGGTGAGGGTGAGGGCAGCCCTTGGATACTACAAGTGGATGGGAAATGCAGGGATGTGATGGGGTTTGGCAGTGTCACTCTTGCTTCTGAGTCACTGGTGAGCTAAAAACCTGAGCAGAGTGTGAGGGGTATATTGACAGGGCAAACTGCTGTCACAACAGCTGCCTCTAATCTTATTTTCACGTATTTATAGTGTGCAAGATAACATTTTCTCTCAAGTGAGCCCTCTGGCAGGCCCCTGGGCACGAAGGGACCGTTTTCTATCAGCATGGTGTGCAGCAATACTCTGATTACTCAGAGGGGATCGTTACTGCTGCCTTGCCAGGTTTGCCCAGTGAGTCTTCAGGTTGAATTTGAGAGCTCTAATGGCCTTGATTACAGACTAATAATGAGCTCTGATGCTGTGCTTAAACCTGGAGTGGGAAGAATAGCAAAGAGAGAGGGAGCTGAAATATGGGACCGTTGGGACAGCTTCCAGCTTCGACTTGTGATCTTTCTTTGTGCTCCCAGGATTTACCCTGTCTGTGACTCAATTGCTTATTTTATACAAGTATGAAAGATTGCTCTAATGTGGCTGGTTCTTTGTTTCTGAGGGCTGCTTTCAGCCAATGTCCTTAGCAATTGGATTTGCTTCCACATTGTTATATGCAGAGCTGCCTTTTATTTGCTGTAGTTATCTGCTCCCAGCACAGCTCTGCCACACAAAGGTTTGTGCCTGTGCACACACATGTTGGGGACCGCTGCCCTTTGTGCTCTGGCTCTAGGTGGTCAAGCATAATATGGAGAGGAAGAGGAACATTTTGTGGAATTTTTGGATCAAGGGAACAACAGAACTAAGTTTTCAAACTCACTGACAGCTTTTGAGTTCCCTCACCCTCCTGTTTATGGGACAGGGAATCAAAATATGGAGAATAAAAGGAAAGATAAACAGAACCTTCCTTTATTTCTTCCTTCCCTAACAATGTTATCTGCATAACCCTCCCCACTTTATATCTCATTTGTTTGAGGCTTGGTAGTGCCCTAAACATGAACCCAAAACAGATAGTAACATCAAAAGGGAAAGCTGTTATTTTAGATAGGTTATATATAAAAATATCTGTAAAACAATCTATTATACTTTATTTCTGCTCTTCATTTGCTTGCTTACACATCCCAGAAGGTTTTTTCCAATGGTTTTGTCTTTTCCATTTGTCAAACTTTGGCTCCCTATCTCCTCTTCCAACTGCTCCCCTGTTGTGATTTGTAGAGGTTTGGGAATAATTACAGCTGTTTTCTGTAGCTGCTGCTGCTGCATCCGTGTGTGGAAGTCCCCAGGATATGTCAAAGAGCCCAAGTTTGTAGACTAGCCTGGAGAACTGATGTTAGCTATACCCTTCAGGAAATATAAAATCAACTATTGTGCATTGGGGTTTTTAGTTTTGTCTTGCTAAGGAGCTGAAAACACAGATTCACAGAATGTTCTGAGTTGGAAAGGGACTCACAGGGATCATTGAGTCCAGTTCTTAAGTGAATGGCCCATACAGGGATTGAACCCACAACCTTGGTGTTATCAGCACCATGCTCTGACCAACTTAGCAAAACACAACCAATTTAAACTTTTTTTGTTTGTTTCCTAATTTCAATCAAGGCTGGGAAAAGACAACACACTTAATAGCCTGTTCTTTACTAGGAGTATAGTTGCTGCCTTTGCCTTCCTTTTGGATTTGCCCACATATCAGCAGTGGCATCCCTACACCCCCTTTAGTGCAGAGGAACCTGGCTTTGGGTCACACAAATGTGGATCAGCATTAATGACACAGGTGGAGAATGCTCCCATGCTTAAATGAAATCTCTGTCTGGTGACATCTCAATATCTGAGGTGCTTCTGCTAACAGAGCTGTCACATTGCCCTGGACAGTGTGCAGACGTTTTCATCTGGTTTTACAGTTCAAAAAGAGAAAACCAAGAAATACATTTTCAAAGCAGCAACTAATTTTACTTGTTTCTATTTTGAGCAGCTTGATTTGGGGCATTTGCCAAGCAGTCAGGCCAGGTCACCTACATTTCCAGTGGAGCTCAGCAGTGGCACTGGGCTCATCCCATGTCCTTGACTTCCAGGTCACAAGTCTCCTGCAGTACAAGTGCTTTTCCTTTTTGCCTGAGCTGGTCAGATCTGTCGTGCTCTGTTCCTGTCACAAAGTTCGAGTCGAGTGAGCATGCCTTGTGTCCTGACTGCACTTCAAACACTTCCTGGCTGGTCCCAAGGGCTGTTCTTGGGAAAGAGCAGCTCACTCACCGTGCAGCAGGGCACTGGAGGTGGCGTGGAGCACGCCGGTGGCGTCACGACCGCCGCGATTAAATTGTTGTGGCGATAGGAAAAGCCATCTGCTGTTTGTCCCCCCTGCCTGCTGGCTGTCCAGCCAGGCTGACAGGGTGCCAGGCTGTCACATGGAACTGGCCTGGCTCCTGTGGGGCCTGGCTCAGAGGCTTGGTGACCCGTTTGCAGGTGACATGGCACGCCAGGCTGCGGCGGAGGGACGGGAGCTGCGCAAAGGGCGCTGGAGTGCGCCTGGTGCAGCTCTGGGGGCTGGTGGTCCTGGCTGTGCTGGTGATGTGCACTTGCTCTCTTCAGGTGATGGCAGCCAGAGCTGGCCTTGTGCCTGCTCCTCCCCTGGAGAGAGAGCTGGGTGGGACTCATCCCAGCATTGCTGTGCAGAGATGACTTTGCAGTTGCTGCCGTGCCTGTGGTGGGATGCTGAACTTCAGTGGTCCCTGTGGACCACTGAAGTTCAGCATCCCAGCTCAGGATATTTTGTGATCCCATCTGTGGATATCCCAGCTCAGGATATTTTGTGATCCCATCTGTGCTGAAAGGGTTGGGACAGGATGCAGGGGTGTTTGTGTGTGTGGAGCACTGGGATGGGCTGTGTGGGCTGTGTGCAGATCTGGTGATTTCCCAGGATGCAAATACTCACTGTAAATCTTCTGTGCAAGAGTCTGAAATCCTTTGATATACCATCCAATATCCACTGGGAAACAATATCAAACTTGTTGAGCAAATGAAGTGTTAAAAGAATATTAGGGTTGCTGAAATACGAAGGTTAAGAAGCCAAAGTTTAGGAAATGCCAAACACAAAATCCCAGATACTTGCTTTTTACATTTTGTGACATAAAGCCTATTTGTCACGATGATTCCATTTTAAGGGCATGATCATACACTGTTTTTTCCAGTGCTGGCCTTAAGGAGCAGCAAGTTAGCAACCAGTTATTTAATCGTAAGTTTAATTAAGAAAGAACAGTATGTAGCATGTGAGGCTCTCAGCTTTATTTACTCTACTTAACTAAATTCCTCCCTAATGACAAAATTTATATTTTGCTTCCCTCCTGACACCCTCATGGATTTTTCCTGGTGTGTGCTTCCCAGTGCATAGTGCTGATCAATTTAATATCTAAATACTGTCCTGGCAGGAATGTGCCTTCACCTGATCTCTGGATGAGGTTTGGTGGGTTATAGTGATGCTATATGTAATCTCTGCTACATAAATATGGGCCCAAAACACTGGGAAAGTGTTAAAATTAGTATTTTACTAGCTTCACTCATGAAATGTGAACCTGATTTTGGGGCATAACTGTGTAGTGCTTTACAGGTTCAGAGCTTCCATGTCCTAATGCTCTCTCTCTTTATAACAGGGCATTCATCCCAGTCCTGTTCCCATCACTGGCTCTGCTCTTCACACCTTCCTCTTTAGAACTAGTTTCCATCTCCATGTCCTTCCATAATCCATGCTCTCAGCCCCACATATAGGTTTTCTCTTTGAGCCTTGTTGTGCTCCCTACTGCTTAGAATCCTCCTTTTGTTTCTTCTGGTCCCCCTGGGTTGGGGAGTGCTCAGTTCAGCTGTGCTCCTGGTCCCTCACTCGTGGGAGCAGTGTGATGCTCAGGAGCACAGACTCAGCAGACCTTACCTGCTGAAGTGAAGTGATTTTAAAATCAGCTGTGTTGTGTGTGTTTTCAGGAAAAACATGTTACACTTTATCCTGGCACAAACCTTGCCCAACCACGAGTTCCTTGTTCCAAGCTCTGGAGTGCCTGAGCTGTTGAAGCAAAGGTCGCTGGTGCTTTTTGGACGTGGCTGAGTGATGACATGTGGTTCTACCTTGGTTCTAGCATTTTGGCTAAAGCATTCCAAAATGTTCAGCCTGGGGTGGGCACTGGCACTGTGTGCTCACAAGAGAGTGTTAAAATTGGATAAAATGGTCAGCAGCTGAGAATGAGGTGAAGACTCTCTCAGTGGGTTTTAAAAAATCAATAATGATGTATAGAAGAATGATACGTGCTACTTAATTATTTCCTAATGAAGTTTGGACTTCCTGTGATCAACATGGGTGGTGTAGGCACAGTCCTGCCTGTCCCAGCGTGTTTGGGCAGCAAGTGCTCGTGGTGGGCTTACAGTGATGAATTCTCATTGATCTTTGCTAATGCCAAGTTAAAGCTTTGCTATTTGCTAGTGCTCTGATTTTTTTCAGCATGCTAATTATTCCTTTGAACTGGAAATGCTTGTTCAGCACACAGGCTAAGAGAGATTGGAATTGGTGATGCTGTGCTGCAAATTTTGTTGAACTTTTCCTGTTTGTGTCGACATGCTGTTCTGGTTTTCTCAGGTCAAATTAGACATCACCACATTTTTATTCAGCTCACACTACATGTATGTGTGTGTGTGCACATGCATATGCATACACAACTGTAATTTTTTTTATTGTTGTACTAACAGTGGTCCTGTCCAGGAGAAATTTTTTTTCCAACATCATGGTGGAAATATTATGATGATTTTGGAAATGGCTGCAGATGTCTGAAAACGTAAAGACAAAATAGAAACACAAATATTTTGCGTCTGTGCAGAGAGACTAAAAGGTAATTAGCCAATGGTAATAAATGGCTTTGTTTTGAAAGACCCAAAATGGTGACCTGAAATGTTTTGAAAGGTTTTCTGGATGATGGCATTTCTGTGTTCAAAGTTTCAGTCCAGAAATCTCATACAAAAGTGATAACTGTTGGCAGGGGAGAGCAGTGGAAAGTCATGCCTGCAATAGGAAATCATCTCACTTTTAAAAGTGAACATTGCTATTTCAAGTTTTAATTTTGATAATTAGCAGTAGCAGCTCATTCTCAAATTGCACTTCTAACAGTAGGAGGTCCAGAATTGCATGAGGTAACTTAATATGCCCTTTTTTCCTGAGTCTGTAATTGGAAAAAGACAGGAAAAGCTAGCTGCTATTAATTGCACAAGCTATTTACAGCACAGAAAAATTGTTTTCTCATTTGTATACATGCAGAACAGTGCTGGCACTGCAGCTAAGTGCTGCCCTTCAGAGGTTTTGCTCTAATACTGAATATCAAATCCTCATTCCTATTGCTGAAGGTCTGCCTTGGCCTGGAGCTCACAAGCCCTATGCCAGCACACCTCACCTGGTTCCCAATTTGGTGGTAACATATTCCCCAGGCTGCTTTTGTAAATTCCTCTCACCTCCCCAGTGGATCTGGCAGCTCCTTGTGAGGGATCTCTCATGGCCCACTGCATTCCTGCCAGCCTTCCTGGTGCCCCCAGACCTGTGGAAGATGCACGTCTCTCCTGGATGGTGTTCCACCAGCTCTGCACTCTGCAGGTGAAATTGGGATGCCTGAAGAGTCTGCTGAGAATGCAGCAGGTAGCCAAGGAGCTTACTGAGACATCCTGGTGCTGCAGGGTACACATATGTTGTACTTTAGGGTGGAAACATGCACTGTGGTTTGGATTTGGTGTCAAAATCGCTGTTCATGCAGGCTAGGTTAATGTAGATTGCAAATCCTAGATATAAGTATCTGTTCACACAGTTCAAAGTGATTGCACATTTGTGTTTGTGAGAGATGTGAGAGAAGAACCGAACGGAAGATCACACTTTAACATGTGCTAACATTTTCCTGTGAAAATCTGATCTGCTGGTGTCTTCTGCTGGCCATCCTGCCTAGGCATTTTCTTGTGATGGACCAGGCTATTGTTCATAGCTGGTTTCTATTTTGAGTTCTTCCAGTAGGTACCAATGGAATTTTATTTTTTTCCCCTTTTATTGTATTTGGAAATAGTGGGGTTAATTCAGATTGAAAGGGCCTTCAGGAGGTCTTCAGCCTAACCTAATCAGAGCAGGGTCAGCTGTGAGATCAGACCTCAAGGCTTTATCCAGTCAAGCCTTTCATGAGTGACAAAATTGAATAGATGGATGCCCAGTTGCCCTGAACAAACTCCAGCAGTGAGATAAGGAGATACAGAGCTGGTTACAGCATAAGTTTGCCTTGATTCTTCAGGAAGCCAGAGGTGCAAAGCTTTGAGCTATAATTGAAGGTGGAGCAGATGTTACACGTGTATTGTAACTTCACTGTGAATCCCCATCTAAAAAGATTGATAATTTCCCAGCTAATTTCCAGATGATCTTTTTTAACATGCTGAGGGTAGCAGATGTGTTTGTTATACCCCACTCTTTAAAGTCATTTTGGGAAGTTAAACAGATGGATGCCTTTTGAAATTCAGCAGCTGTAGCGGCGTTGTTCTGTGCGCCAGCCCGGATGGAAGGAAGCAGCAGCTGAGAAGTGCTTTGCTGGTGACGAGCTGACCCACTTGCCAACAGCCAGTCATGTCCTAATGTTGTGACAGGAATGATTGACTACACCTGCTTTTACTCTAGACAGCTGGGCAAGCTTGAATACAGGTTGTTCTACCACTGGAATAAACAAAGCTCGTGTTAGTTCTCATGCAGGAAGTGATTATGTCTCAAGACACAGAAAATCATTCCATCATCTGTGTGCCATTTATTTGGGAAAAGGTTGTGAATTACAGCGTCCTTGCTACTAAAATTTCAAGGGGAAATGGAAAATTCAGAAAATTTCTCTCTCAGGGCTATGTCTTCAGTGTGTTGTTTGCTGTCCAGTGATAAACATCAGCCAGATCTCCAATGTGGCCATGGGTTGTTTTGACACTGATACCTTCCCAAAATATTCCAGGCAGTGAGAGCAGTGTTGTTAAAAATCTTATGGATGGGGTGTGTAAAATAAATGCAATTCTGTAGCTGTAAACCATTGAGTTCAGTGCAGCATCATGGGTAAAACTCAGGTGGGCAGGAAGCCTGTTACCTGAAAAAAAATTAAAATTGATTAAATGTTGAAATATCAAAGCTGTTTAAGGCAACCAACGTGTCACTAATCATTGCAGTGGGAACCTCCTTTGATTTGGTAGGAAAAAAAATATTAGGACAGCATTCATGAGTAGGTTTTTATGTCAGTTTTGGGTGGTGGATATTAAAAATGCTTGAAAAAAATTAATGTTAGAACAGCACAGGAGGGTTAGTTATCAGTTTGCTAATGGGAGAACAAAGGAAATACAAGGAAATTCGAGAAGGGAAGCTTGATCCTGCCATGCATGAGGCTGCACAGTGGCCCTGCAGCATTTTAAATTTGATTATTTTGTGCTAGGTTAACAGAGAGGTTAAAAAATAACTGTTTCCTGTACATTTCCTTGCAGAGTGATTATTTAAGCTTTCTGGTTTAAAACTGAGTGTGATATTGGGCAGGTGCAAGTCAACCTCTCCCTCAAACGGACATGTGGTTTTCAAAAATAAAATGAATGATTACCTTTTGCTTTCCCCGCCCCCCAGTTTATGGGTTAGGTAATCCTCATCAAATTCCCTTGCTAGATCATCACAGTGGGAATGGAGGCTGGTTTTGAGGATGCTGACTCTCAAGAATGGTCATGGCTCTTGGGTTGATGGTTGACATATGTCTGTGCCTGAAGAAATTTCCCTGAACTTTTTGATTTAAGAATTTCAGTGGAACCATTACCCCAAAATTTAGCTTAGTGTAGGGTGTGCTTTTATTTTCCATAAACATCAACTCAGGACAAATCTTTCTTTAAAGGAGCTGTGGAGGTAGGCAGCATTCATTTCAGGGCACTATGTTAGGCACTTCCTGTGTCTCCTTTGATACCACCACTGTGAACAATCTAGGTTTGTAGATTATTTTTTTCTGGTAACATGCTCAGAAATAGCTGGAGTTCATATTATTGCAATTAGTGCCATTCTGTGGTGCATTGCAGATGACTTCCAGCACAGAACTGCTGCTGAACGGTTGCCCTGTGGAAATGCTCCCTTTTTTTTTTTTTTGGATTCTAGGGAAGAGAGGCTTGGGTTGTGAAGTGTACTTTTCAAAAACTGGAAGTATAGGATGATAATCATCATTCCCTGAAATCAGCTGTCAGTAGGTGAGCACCACAAGCACTTATTCCATGGCTCCAGAGCTGCACGGTGCAGCCCCAGCTGAACTGGATGCTGGGGTTAATAGGAAAGAGGATTTTTTTACTAGAAATGGGCAGGGAATTCGTACTGAGGGGAATGGAGATAATGTGAGTGTGTGATTGGATTGGATCGTTCTGTAAAGAAGATTTTGATAAATACTTCGAATTTGGAAAGCAAATTGTGATGTTGGCTGTAGGGAAACTACATTGATTTAGGGCAAGTGAAAATCTGGTCCTAGCCACTTAGTTTGAGTAGTGAAACTCTGCTCTTTACAAAATAGCTGAAGTTGCTTAATGATAATCTGGCCAATTTGTATTTGTTCAGAACTGCTGATGTGGGAGAGGCTGATGGCAGCTGAGGGTGGGTTGGAATGCTTAAGCAGATCCAGTTGTAAAAAGGCTTTGAAATACAGCCTTTTCTTCCGATCTGCTTCTCAGATGGTTTCTGCCTTTAGGCTCTGACAACTCTTCCAGATGATGGAGCAGGTTCATTTGAAATGTGCCAGCAAGGTTACAGAAGGTGACTACCTGATGATGTGAGGTTGTTAGCTTGTAAGTGGTGGCTATTTTTAACACTCCACTTCTCAAGAGGGCAAGAGAGAACAGCAGCAGAGGGAAGAGAGCATTTTTTTAGGTCCTTTTGTTTATATTTCATCTTAATGTGATGGTTCTTAACGTCAAGAGTAGCTTGTGGTATTTCTAGCATCATCATCATCATCATCACCTTTCTTCTGTGATATGCTCATTAGTCACAGATGTTTGCTTTTCCAAACACACCAAGCCATATGCAATGTCAAGTCAGGTATAAAATAATATAGGAGCTAGTGCCATTAACCTTGTGGAAACAAAGGACACATGAATAGATTAAGAATGCCCAGGTGCACATCTCTGTCGGGAAGACGTGATCTGCAAGTCTCCTTCCAAAACAGTACTGCAATATTTATTCCAGGTGCTGTGGGTGGCATGGAGAGATGATGTCCATTGTTACAGACACAGAGATGTGCAAGTCGAGGTGAGCTATGGGCTGGCCTGACAGAGCTCCTCTGTTAGGATCATAAAGATTATTCAAGTGTATATGCTTTACACTGTGGTCACTGCTGTGACCATGGCACAGACAAGCAGTAAGCATTTACATCTTACACCACCACAGAAAGCATTAATTCAAGTAAGCTCTTGCATTCCTCATCCCTTTCAGTCCTGTTCCTGATGAGTTTAGGTCTCAGGAATGAACTTTACGTGCAAAGTCAGAGAGATGGACCTTTTCAAAGCCCATCCCAGAACCCCTATCAGTGAATGTCTCAAGACAGCAGGGCCCAGTTTTTATTAGATTGTGGGAAAGTGATATGGCTACAAATCCAAAAGCAATGGGAGCGTAATGAATTCAAAGCTGTGAGTTTGCATTTGCTGTGACAGTAGAAACGTATGAAGCTGTTGAGTGCAGCACTACTCCAAGCTTGTGATACAAAACCATGCAGCACTCTGGTACAGAAATGGGATTAAATGTGAGCATTGTTCAGAAGATGCTAATTTTAAATGCTGCCGTTTTCTGTCACTGTGCGAGAGCATTTCCTTGTATCACTGGTGTGGCCAGTGAAATTTCCTGTGTGTTTTCTGAAAATGAGTGGAACACATGTTCTTGACCAGGTAGAACTTGGCTTGTATATTTTAAAAAATTTTACACCATTATAAAATGAAGTGGAATTAAACCCAGTGTGAATCAGAAGCATGTCAGGGGATTACAAGTGGAATTTTAGATCAGAATTAGTGTAATGCAGACAAGATTTCTGTCAAAAGAACTGGGAACAGAACCAAGGTTTCCTCCTCTTCTCACTGCTCTATATAAAGAACTCACATGTACAGATTATAATTGCTGTGGTGAGAGGATGCCAAATTATATAATGCTTCTATCCACATTCCTCCTTCTAATCTCTACTGTTCCCCATGGGGGAGCACAACAAAAAATTATGGGGTTGACACCTTTACTCCTCTACACCCTTATGGGTTCTTTCATAGAATGGTAATGTGAACGTACAGATGGGATCAGCCTTTTCCATATTTGATACTGATGAGGAACAAAAGATGGATGTGAACGTGCAAAATGCCTGCAGTACCAAAAATAGATCCATATTTATTCCTGTCATAACTTCACTTAAGTTGATGGAGCTGTGCCAAGGCTGAACATGCCCACAGTCTCTGCAACAGCCCCCGGCAGCAGTGAAGCTTGAGGAGAATGGCTTGGAGGGAACAATTCAACCCTCTGACTCTGTGTGGTGACATTTTAGGGATATTCAGCTGGAAATTATTTTTCTGGGAGATTGCAGATCCATCCTTAATGCCTTAAAGCTGAGGATGGAGTTGATCAAGGTGTTTTCAAGCCTTGAGTTCAGTTCCATCAGCAGTTCTGAATCACCAGACCAGCTAATGAGGTGTTCTAATTGATAGCATAATTCTACATGGTTTTTCCATTTAGGCTAATGTAACATTTGGCTTTGTTGAGGATGAATATTAACCACAAGTTGAAAGGAAGGTCTGATTCTCTGATCTTTTCCAATATTTCATCAAGCTTTTAATTTTATTTGTGATACCCACATACAATTCATACAGGCATTTTCTTTCCACTTGGGTATATAGACCTGTTTTGTTGTTAATTGATAATGTGGAGGCAGCTTCAGTGGTTTCACTGTTCCAGAAGCATTCATCTCATTCATAAAAACGATCATCTGTTCAAGAGCAGTCAACTCTGGGCTTTTGTTCTCTTTACTGGCTTTATTTTGGGCAATGTGCTGACTTGCCTACAAGCTCTTGAACTACAGGCCATTCAAATAGTTTCCTCTGGTGTGTTAAGTTCTTGAGTTCACATGAGCCTGCTCACTAAAATTTTGAGAGTATTAAGCCAGTTCTCAACACCAGAGTCTTGGCACTTGAGCTGACACTCCATGGTGCTGAGCAGTCACAGCTTGAGTCCAAAGCAGTGATACTTTCTGAGCTTCAAAATCATCTGTGTAAGCCAAATCAGTAGGGTTTATTGTGGTTTTGTTGTATTGGGGTTTTTTTCCTAACAGGGAACTGCTTGTTTCTAGCATTTTTCCTTCCATATTTCCCCATTTGGGGAGTGGGTGGGTGCTCCCTTGACTACAGGCAGATTAGGAGGGGATGTTGTGGTTATTCAGGCAAAGATACTCGTCAGACTTAAAGCTGCAAGGGAATTTCTCCTAGTCAGAGGCTTCACCTACATTTCTGGGAAGGAATGAGGCTCTTGCTTTTTGTTTAGATAATTTCCCTCCTTTTTTAAGGTTGCTTACTCCTACCTTAGACACAGAAATTTGGGTGATTCAAAAGAGGGAAGGGAAAACTGGTTGGGCTTTTTAAAGAAGATAAGAGACAGGTTCCCAGATCCCTTTGACTCTCTAAGAGGAGTAGTTTCTTTTAAAAATGCTAGCCTTAAAACTAGATACAAATTAATTTATTAGGCAACAACAACAACAAAAACAAACCAAACCCAAAGCAAAACCAAAACCGCAGACAACCCAAAAACTTGTCAATTCCAAAGACAGACCAAAATTGATGTTGCCAGTCTTTGCAGATAGAGCCTGTAATGTGATATAATTTATGATCTCATGTGACTACTCTGCCACTGGATACAGCATTTCAGTGCCATTGTGCTGTGATGTTTAGATATGTAAAGCAAAATATGTATAACATGAAAACTCCCCCAGGTTTTAGATGACAAAGGATTATTAGATGCAAACTGAATCCACGAGAGAAGCAGTAATTCTAGGTCACTCTTCAAATGTGTTATCAGGAATTCACATAAAGCTTTGATAAGAATATGTCCACTGATTTGGCAAAATATCTGTCAGGATCATAGACTGAGTGTATTCAGAAGAAATCATATTCAGTATGTTGGACTGCATGCTGAGAAATCAGTAAAACTCCTCTGAGTGTCCAGAGGAACTGTGGAGTATTTAATCCACCATCATCAAAGGATCAGATTCCATAACTGTTAAGGGAGCAATGAAATGAATCCTTTTCTTTTGGTCAAATTAACTTTGTGGCTGGTTTGGTATCCCATACCCTAGCCAGCTTTCCAAGACAAAAACAGAACAACAAAAACTGGCAAGTTGGGTGCAGCAGGGATTGGTGGCCTGAACCTCATAAAACGTGTAAGTGAAGAACAGAACGTAAAGCTGTCACTTAGATCTTCTAATAGCTTTTAAACCTTACTGTATTTTATTACAGATCTAAAATGAGCCTGGTTTTCAGGCCTGGATCTTTTTCAAGATGTTCTTACTGGAGCCCAACCTTCTCTAAGCCAGCAGGGCTGAGTTCTCAGCATGGAACGATGGAAATGGTGTTGGAGCATTTGACACATTTCTGCTCCAAGGACTACCAGTCCTCTCAGATGGTAAATTTACATTCTTTATCGACTTGAAGGGTTTTGAAATGTTCTATATAGCTGTGTTAAAGCTGACATTGAGGACAGTTATAGCAGAACATTAGAAGATTTGTCTTGGTGGGATCTCAGTGAGATGGATGATGAGGGATGTATTCTTTCCCATTTGAAATTGGTGGATAAAGAGATTGAGGTGGAAGCAGTTACTTAAAAAACCAGCTACCATAAAATTTACCCTGTTGTAGTTACTACAAAACAGCCTGCAGAAGTGGTACATGTGAAAGCAGATGTGCTGAAAAATCCCACCAACAGCCAAGACTGAACATGTGAGCTTTACGTGGGAACCTGAATTACATTTTGCATTGCAGTGTTGAGGAAGAATAGTACTTGATAATAAGTGGAGCACAATTTCTGACTTTAGTTTTTAGTTCTGCCACTTGGCCACTGTGTAACCTTGGGTAAGTCATTGAGGATGACATCTGCAGAAGGATCCAGCAATGCTATCTTTCATCCTGGAGACACCTACAATACAATCCAAGAAATGCCTCTTTTTTCTGTCTGAAAGGTTCCCAGATCTCAAAACCTGAGGTTTGCACATTTAAAATTCCGTGAAAAGACTGAGTGTTAAATAGACAAGTCCCAGCTCCCCTTGCCATGAATGATTGAGTCTCCCTTCCCCAAGCACTGCTTGCAGCCTGGTGGGGCAGGGGCAGTGGGGCTGGGCTTCCTCTGTCCTGCTGAGCCGCTTCACCCAGTGTGTATTTCAAACATTTCAAGCGTAGGTTCATTGCTTCTCTGGATGCCCCATCCCTGCAAGTGTTCGAGGCTGGGTTGGATGGGGCTTTGAGCAACCTGGACTAATGGAAGGTGTCCCTGCCCATGGCAGGGGATTGGAACTTCCAGTCTTTAAGATCCCTTCCAACCCAAATCACTCTCTTCTTGCTGGGATCACTCTTGTCCTTGCCACCCAGGCAGTGGCTTAGGGGTTCAGTACTTGGGGCGTGGATGAGGTGGGAATAAGGAGCTGAAGGAAGCTGCTGCTGGGGAAATAAAGCCATTAACTGGAACTGTGATGAAGATTTGATTGAAATGCCCCTTTTGCTTCCATATCACATGTTGGTTTTGTGCATATTATTCTGAGACACCCTCCTATAATCACAGAATTGTTAAGGTTGGAAAAGACCTCCAAGACCATCAAATCCAGCTGTTAACCCAGCACTGCTATATTACCACTAAACCATGTGCCCAAGTGCCATATCCACATGTTTTGTGACTGCTTCCCTGAGCAGCCTGTTCCAGTGCCTGACAATCCTTTCAGTGAAGAAATTTTCTCTAATATCCCATCTGAACCTACCCTGGCACAACTTGAGGCCATTTCCTCTCCTCCTGTCACTTGAGGCTGGGGAGCAGAGCCTGACTCCCACCTGACTACAGTCTCCTCACAGTGAGTTGTAGAGAGCCAGAGGGTCCCACCTGAGCATCCTTCTCTCCAGGCTGAGCCCTCCCAGCTCTCTCAGCTGCTTCTCATCAGACTTGTGCTCCATTCCCAGCTTCATTCCCTTCTCTGGAATCACTCTAGCCCCTCCATGTCTTTCTTGTAGTGAGGGATCAGTCACAGCCTTAACTGGGCACTGTGGCACTGTGTGTCCTGGTGCTGAGCCCCCCATGCAGTCTGAAAGGCATCGCTTGGTGCCTTGATTTGCACAGGGATCATCAATCTGCCCCGGGCCGGGCTGGTGCAGATGTGCAGCAAGGGGAATATGTGCAGCTCTGAAATGTGTCAGGATGAACAGGAACGCGGGATCCAGGGCTTGTAACGGATCCTGGCATCGGCCGAGCAGCGTGAGGAGGAACCTGCGACACTGAAAGCCTCCCCAAAGCCAAGAGTTGCTATAATAGGGCCGGATTACTCACTGTGCTTATTCAAATTCCTGTTGATGCTGGCAGCGGCAGTTTTTCCCGAACAGCCACGAACAATAAGTCACCTCCAGGTGTTTTGATTTAAATTTTTTTTTTTTCAAATTTCAAAAACAAACCGGTCCCCGGCTGGCTCCGTGCCGCGCCCCCGGAGCATCCCTCCAGAGCATCCATCTATCCATCCCTCCAGACCCCTCCGCCCGCCGCGGGAGCCGAGACCACTCCTCCCCCTGCGGAGAGAGGGTGCGATTTCTTGGTTTTTTATTTTTTTGTTCCTGCCGGGAGCGGGCAGGGCCAATCCCGGGCCCGCCCTGCCCGCTCCGCTCGGTGCCGGGCAGCCGCCGCCTCCCTCCCTCCCTCCCTCCCGCCCGGCTGGTCCCGGCCCCCCCGGGATGCGCCGAGCAGCGCCGGGCGGGAGCCCGCTCCACTGCGGGAGGGACCATGAGCTGCCGGCTGCTTTCCCTTCCCTCTCGCTGCTGAATCGCTTTCATTTTTAATCCCTTTTTTCCTCCCCATTTCCCCCCCCCCCCCCCCCACCCCCAGGTTTTTATGCTCAGCACTGGGGGAGGCGGGAAATTTTGTGGCCACTGACATATTTTGATTTAAAAATCGCTGTCAGTGGACGTTTCTCTTTCTGCTCCGGCATCGTTGTCCTGTTCACAGCTATTTAGGCTTAAGAAGCTTGATTCTCTAAGGCTTGTATCCAAGGGCATCAGTCATTAACACACTGAGCTACATCTGCTTCTTGGCTAAGACTGAAGAAGGACATCTTAAGCTGGAAATCCTGCTCGCTCACTCTCTAGTGCTTACGGAAGGGGAAGCATATGCAGCAGCAGGTTCCTTTTTTTTTTTTTTTTTTTTTTTTCCCAAAGGCTGCCTCACTTTGGAGATGCAGTGACAAGATAATGGAGTGAAAGTCTCTCGTTTCCAGGCAAGAAAATTGCAGGAGTCAGATAGAGAAAGGAAAGAAGCAAGTTACATAGCAGAAATAGGAAAGAGGACAGTGGTAAGGAACTGAAAATAAAATTAGAGAAAACAGGTGGAAGGCTGGCATAAAGCTGGGAGATATTTTAGACTGAAAGTGGTGTGTTTTTTCTTCTTTTTTTTCTTTTTTCCTTTTTCTTTTTTTTTTAAAGTTTTTTTTTAATTGGTTTTATTGTTGATTTTAAATTCTAAGCTGATCTTGGAGATCTCTGCAGTAACCAGTCTGCTTTAGAGCAGAACAGCTTCCCCAACGTGTCATTTTCTCTCTCCCTGCCTGCTGTCTCTGCTGTTGCTGCTGCTGACAGAAACGTGTTAGGAAAGCAGAAAGAGAAAATGCCAGCCATCCTGGTAGCCTCCAAAATGAAATCGGGACTACCTAAACCCGTCCACAGCGCTGCTCCAATCCTGCATGTCCCAACAGCCAGGACCATCCCACAGCCCTGTTACCTGAAGTTTGGGAACAAGGTGGAGGTGACGAAGCCATTGTATTCCAGCCAGATTCCTCTCAAATCTTCCATCGGACAAGAAAACGCGGGAGATGGGCTCCCAGCGAGGAAGAGTAGCTCGGTAGAAAATGGATTTGACACACAGGTTAGCAGGCACCAAATGCTGGAGAGGTGTATGCGAGAATTTATTTCTGTGTTGAGCGTGCAGCAGGTTTTCTGGGGTAAATAGCATGGAATTGCAGGGAAGGGATGTGCATGTGTGTGTGTGTGTGCCAACATCTGTCTGCAGTGGTGGGATGAAAACATGTAAAATATTCCACGCAGTGGCATGTGTAGTTCTGCCAGCATGATGGAGCTGATGGTGGGGTGCTCAGGGATGGGGCTGCGTGTGCTGCTTGCCTGTGCTGCCTTCTCCATCTCCTCTGCTTGAACTCGGGGGGGTTTACAGCAGGGAGATGATAGAGATGTTGTTTGTGGGGTGTGTTCTTTGTGTGCTTTCCGTAGGTGCTAAGTGTAAGGGCTGGCTCGTGTGCCTGGGCTGGGGGAGGATTGCTGGTTGTCACGAATGTGTTTTGTGTTCGGTCATGTACCGTACCAGAGCACGAGTTGTGTGAACGTTCTGTGTGTGTAGCTGTGTGGGGAGCGAATGGGAGGCAGTGCTCGGTGCTGGATTACAGTATGCATGTCATTCAGTGCAGCTAAATTAAACAGATTATGTAGGAAATGAACACTTAAGTGGAATTGCCTGTATCATGCTATGTGTGCATGACATCATAGATGCAGCACATCATCAATATACACATTTTAGGTTTCCCTTTAGTCTGTGTCAGCCTTCTAATGCATTTTTATATGTGCTGCTTGCTGTATAGGGAGGAGAGATTCCCGTTGGTCAGCGGGTTTAATTTCTGCGGGCAGGGTGAGGTTGTCGGTGTGGCTGGGGCTGCCCTGCACTGCCGTGCCCTGGTGAGCTTCGCAGCAGCATGGGCACAGCGTGTGTGTGACTGTGCTAGGGAGGGAGCAGAGCAGATGGGCTGCTGCAGAAGCACAATTGATTGCCGTGCTCCAGAGATGGCTGTACAGCCCTGGGATGGATTTTGGCAGCAGCCATATACATTACACGCTGCTTCTGCCAATATCTGAGCCTGGTGGAAGGTGATACCATTATGCCGAGAGAGGGAAATGATGACAGGGACTCACCTGTTTTTTTCCTTCTTTGAGGAATAATGCTCATCCCTACCACCTAGATTCTGAAATCTGTGGCCTGGTAACCCTATTCCCTTCAGACAAGTGTGATGGGGCGTGTTTGACCGCATGCCCTGATTTCAGGATATGCTGCACTTTCCTTGCTGGTAGACAGGGTGACGTATTGTGCTGCTCAGGCCAGACAGATATGACTGGAGCAGTTCCTGAGGGACTGAGAGAAGGAAGAGGAGACAGCCAAGCATGGATGCAGGGTAGTGGCAGCAGACAAACCAACCTCTGCTTCACGTCTTGCCCTTACAAGATAATCAAGTGCTCTCTCACTTGCGCCCGAGTCTGTCCTTGTGCTTATGCAACGTCAGCAAAATCTCATTATCTGCTGCCCTTTCTCTCACATGTGCCATGGTTTCTGCATGGAAATCTATAATGCTGAAAAAGTGGTTGTTATTTAGAAATACTTTCTCATCTTGTAAGAGATTATGCTCACAGAGATCTGCCAGTGGGAGCTGTTTGCAGCACACTATGGTGGTTTTAACCCTTACAAGGATGTGGAACAAACCCCATTTTTCTGTAGCCTGACGATGAAAGGGTCTTGATGCTAACTTGTTATATTTGAACAGGGGAAGATTTTGGCTAAGGAAATGTCAGATAATTTTACATTTTTAATTTCTTCAGCAGCAGGAGAAATTTTAAGCTTTGCATTCTCAGTAATCTCCTCTGGCTGGCAGTCTGAGCAGATGACCAGCACCTTTTAAGGTGTGAACCAGTGAGGCTTTTCCTGCTATTATCTTGAAAAAACACAGTCATTTTTTTGTTGTTCAGCAGTTTTGTTGATCCTTTGAGCTTTGATCCTTCTGCCCACAAAAGCATGCGGGGTTTTGCCATTCAAGGTGGTCATTTGGAATGGCAGTCTATATCCAGAGGGAGATTTTTCCAGATGTGTTGTGTCAAGGGCACTGTTCATTCCTTTTCCTGCTGTTCCTCCCTGCTAAGGGAGGAGGAGCAGGATGGATGGACAGCTGCCAGCTGATAGGTCAGCAGCTGAAGCTTTTATCTTGGAAGACCTTCAGCTACATTCAGGTTCAGGAGTGTTTTCTGATAATAACCCTGGTAAGGTTTAGACTTGAACATTGCACCAGGTCTGAATAGCTTGAGAATCTGAGGGTGATCACTTTGCTTCTCTGGGTGGTTTACCTGAAGCACCAATGTGACCCTCACCATTTTATTGGGCAGGCACCTGGCATCACCTGTGAAGGATGGAAGTGACATTCTTACAGTAGAATTTATAGTTTAGATCCAGCAGCTGGACCATTGCCCAGTGTTTTGGCTCCTGTCCTCTGTAGATCTTGCTCCCTCTGCAGAATTTTCAGCCCACAAGAAAGGACATCCTCCTGTGTGGGTGGAGGGAGAATGAGAGAGATTGTGTCATTTGGACTAAATCTCTTGGTTCTGGGAGTATTTCAGGGAGTTGTTCTTAGTCCCATTGAAATGGGTCCTTTTTGCATAATACAAAATTTAGTGGCTTATTGGACTGATTATTCTGTAGAAGAGGCTGTGTCTAGTACATAGTCCAGAAGCCAGCTTACCATGTTCTCATGCTGGGTTAGCATGTTTCAAGCCACTTACACACCACTGCAAAACTTCATGAGCTGTTTTGGTACCAGGTGGTACCTTTCTAGAACCTGATTCTTCAGAGAACATGAGCACTGCAGGTGGTATTCATTAAAGCACCAATATTTTTAAAAAACTGCTGAAATTCAAGATGTCAAATGTGGCATCAGTGAAAACTTCTAAATGTTTTGCTGATTTTGTTCCTCTTGACATGATTTAATGTGTGTTAGCTGGATTTTATGTAACTGGAAGTTTTGTGCCTTAAGGCTTTATAAGGGCAGTGTGGTTTTTAAAATGCTGTGCAATTTATAAAAAGCAACACTTCAGAGTATTTCAGGGGTACTTTCCAAAGAAAGGTCTGAGAGTTTAGCATCAAGCCCAGTGTAAATGCTAGTCGGAAATCTTAGGTTGATGAATCATGGCAGTATCATTCCTATTTTACTGTTACTGATATACACACTCTATTTTTCCATATTAAATCCCCTGTGTTGTGCACAACAGTATCTGACTGTTGCACTGGTTCTTATTTTGTCTAATTTGAAAACACCGCCAATAAATTGTACTGCCCATATTTAGGGAGAATTGTTTTGGAAATATTTAACTTTGTTACCAGAGAAACTTCTGTCGAGCAGATAGCAAGATTCTCATCTCTCATCTACAGAATGGTATTTCTCAGTGATTCTGAGAAAGTCAGATGCATTTGGCTACTAAATTTGTGTTAGTTATTTAAGAAAGAAATCATTGCCAGTCCATGGTTGTGGTGTAATTGTTCATGCAGATGCAAGAAGGAAGATGCCATTGTGAATGTCACTGAAGGAGATCAGGGATTTAATTATTGTGTTTGTTGCTGCTACGTTGTATTCTCCAAATTCTTGTATTTCTTTCTCCAGAGAACCTAAAAAATAATCTCTGTTTGTACTTTCAGTAACTGAAGCAGCATCAAAGGCACCAGGACCTTGCTAAATTGGTCCCACCTTGCACTAAAACGCTCCCAAGTTAAGAGAATCTGTTTAACCTGGGTTTAAAGTATGTGTGTTCTGCAATTACCTGGAATTGTGCTTTGTTTGGCTGGGAGGGGAGGGCCTAGGAAATGGTATTTCTTTGTAAACTTCTTCGCAATATTCATTTGCTGAAAACTCTCCTGGTGGACATGACAAGCAGGTGCTCACAGAGTGTGATGTTCTCCCTCACTTTTCTCTTTCACTACATTAGTCAAAGCCTAGGATTTCTACAACTCTTGCAACTCCTTGTGCTGTCTACAGAACTCTTTTTAGTTTCCCTAGACCCTTTTTAAAAAAATAATTCAGTTTAAAACTGGTTAGATATTGTCTGAAATCAAGCTACCTCGCTCAGCTACATTTTTTTTTCATATTGCTTTCCCAGTTTGTGAAGATCTTGTTGAGTTTGGCAGCCTGGATCTGGGGTGGTCTAGATCTGGGATCTTCTAGATGTCCCTATTTTCTAGTCTTACACTAGGTTTTTTTTACCTAGTGATTCTTTCCTAATTTTTCAAGACCATCTACACCTGGGGTGTGCTCCAAAAGCTTTTGCCACACCTGTTGAGGTTAAAAACATCTGGTTTTTGCTTCATTGCCCATTGTGTAGCCCAAGTAATGACAAGGGTATGGAAGCTGTGTTACAACTCCCTGATCCAGATGGAGTGGACAGCCATTCCCAGGCTGCTGGCACACTGCTGGCACCTTCCAGGGAGCTCAGTCAGCTGTGCACTGCTCTCAAACTAATTCACTGAACAGGTTCCTCCAGTGTTTTTCCACACTTCAAATTTAGGCTCACATCAGATGTTTGATGAGCCACGTGTGACCCATGATCTGTGAGCTCTCGGTTTCTCTTCTCTGCCTCACTCCCCTTGTGCCCATGCCATTAACAATCCAAATGAAGCCACACAGTTCAGATATTAGTAATTATTTTTCTGTATTTTAATTATCTTTAACTGGAGCTGTTTAAACCTCAGTAGCACTGTCTTGCCAATGTTAAGCTTCATAGACAGAAGGATTAATGGAGCATATTGCAGAGAAATGATGCCTTCCCTTCTCACATTAGCCATTTTTGTGTGTGATGCTGGGTTTCACAGTTCTCCTACCAAACCAGCTTGCAGAAGGGATAGGGATTGAGCAAATCTGTATCTGGACCCAATTTAAAGTCAGATGAACATCAACTGGTTTCAGTGCCATTGCATGAGCTGCCTCAGTCGTGTGAAATTTGGTCTCGCTAAGACTGCTGAGCTAATTATAAATGGAATAATGAGAAATATGGTCAATCACACTGATAACTTTCACATAAAAGATTGCTTTTTGCAGTTGGAAGAAATCAAATGGAGTCACGTTTAGGATATGAACAAAGGATAGACTTCACTGAAGTTGGGAGAATCTAAGGAAAACTATAGATTCAGACTATCAAAATACATAAGCACAAAATAAATTTGAAATTGGTGCTAATGAGCTTGTTGATATGATTATAGTTATGTACCTAAGTACATTCTTACAAAAAAGCCTGTGCTGGATATTTATGATGTTTTTTTGTTGTTGTTGTTTTTTGTTTTTTACGCACTGTAAGCAATTTGAGGCTACTGAGTAGCCAAATTCTTCTTCTATTTATGACTGCTGTGGGTTTGATATATTTCTAGATACATACTGAAAAATATTTAATTGCTGGGGGGGCAGGGAAGGATTTGCTCTAGATGAAATGTTCTCAGATAGAAAACGAGATAACAATTCCAAAGTTGTTTTATTGTGGTTATTAACATGGATTTTTCAGTGATTTGTCTTTTCATATAAAGAGCTACCTTTTCTGAAGCCTTGCATTTGAACAACAGGTGTAACATTGCACTGTAAGTTCAGGAGGTTCTTTAATCATTGGGTTTTCATTTAGAATATGCAAAGTAACCCTTTGCATAAAGTAACTTTGTTCAAAGTTCCATTTGGTTTTTTATCATATTGGAAAATGGTTTTTTTCCCCCGTCTCACTTGTGACAGTCTATCTATCTATCTATCTGGCTTGAAAATTGGAATATGCTTAACATAAAGCACCTCAGAGGTAGGGATATTGTTCTTATTTTTTGGAGAACATTTGTGAAGTGGATGGCTAAGGCACAAAGAAATGTAGCCAAGGTCAGTCTGCAGCTCTATAGAAAATTACTAGCTAGTCCCTTGATACTAGATTATCTTTCTCCTTGGCTGCTACTTGTTAACAGCTCAAAATGCTCATGCATATGGTGTCCATGTGTTCTCCTTCTGTCCTTGAAACTGTTAGTTTACTCCTTTAAGTTGAATTTCTTAAGTGAACACTCTTACTTTTTTGTCCCTGCTTTAGCAAGTGATTTTTATCACCTTCTGCTGTGACACTTGATGCATGGTGACACCAAGCAGAAAGAGGTACAAACATATTGGTAGAGGAGAACAACAGATACTGCTTTTGAAATCTGCTGGCGCTGAACCTGAGCTGTAGTTCTCAAAAAGAAAAAAAAAAATCTCCTTATAAGGAAATCTGATAAACAAATAATTAAGGTGGTGCTTAAATCAATAATTATTTTGCTTGAACTTTACAAGTTTGCAACAAGATAAATATTGTAAGTGCTGTTTAAGAAGATATATTTGTGAATTAAGCAGTAGCTGGGCCTTTAATGAAAAGATGTGTGTTCTGCTTTTGGCCTTTTTTCCCATTTATGTTTTTGCTTCTTGAAGCTTTGGAGCTAAATCTTCCACTTTTTATTTTGGTATAAATCAAGAGCTGATCTGAAAATTTTAACCCATTCATCTATTCTTTTTTCTTTGCAGCAAATTGTAAAATCTCATTCTCCTGAGAAATTCACCTGGCTAAAAATACCCTGCTTTAATATTATTTTAGAAACATCTATATTTGAAGTATATAAATGGTTAGCTATGATGTGTATTATTAGACATGAACTGTTGGTACATTTTGTAACAGGAAGTTACTGGTTTTCCATTCACCAAGAACTGGAATTCAGTCAAACACTTGGCACTTAGTTGTATGCCTCTAATTTTATCTGTAAATTGTTTTTTCTGAAATAGTTTGTGGAAACAGTCTCAGTTTCTTCAGTTTTGCAAAGGCATGGAAATAATTGCTAAAACTTAAAATAAATAAACCACCTATTAAAATAAATGAGAAAACAGGTCACTTCTTATTTTACAACAGGCTGAGATCTGAAGTTTTATTCTGATTCCACCTTTTTTTTTTTTGCCTGTTGAAAGTATTTTTAGTTGTGTTATCCTTGGATTATTTTTCATTTTAATTTTGTGTTATTTCAGAATTGGAAGCAGTGTGTGGGAAAACAATGCCTGAAAGGGAAAAATATCCAAATTCTGTATTTGAAAA
Organism: Serinus canaria; assembly: GCF_022539315.1. NCBI lineage: Eukaryota > Metazoa > Chordata > Aves > Passeriformes > Fringillidae > Serinus > Serinus canaria. The sequence goes on from NC_066319.1 coordinate 3,156,658, forward strand.
AAGCACTTTTACCAGGACTTTTTCCCCGTGTGTGTTGAGCTTTGGACTGTCGCATCGTCATATTTTGGCAGTGTCTTATTTACTTGAATTTTTTAGCTTGTGTTCATCCCTTGTCTTGGATGTTTCCTTAAGTCCTTTTCCTTGCGTGGATTTTTTTTTTGTCTCTATGGTAGTGGCTATAAGTTGCCATATCCTCTCTTTCACAGTGGGAAGTGTCTTTATTTTACCTGTCCTGTCACTGATCTTGGTCCATTTCTTCTGTCTTGTCCTTTGTGTAGTGACAGCCATGGTATAATCCAAAAGTGCCTTGGCTTTGCTGTGAAGCCTCTTGGAGAAACCCAGAGTTGTTTGTCTCACCTGCTGAAGAAAGCGAGCTAGTCATGTGTATCCAGGCTCTCTCGTGAAGCATATAATCCATAAATAAATAGAAACCCTAAAGCAGCCCTTGACAGGCTGACTTGATCTCTGGCTGCAGCAGTAGCTCTTCTCAGTACTGGGGTCTTGTTGGCTTGGTTACACTTTCTCCAAACCAAAGGACTGACCCGAGTTCCCTGATCATTTGCATGTTCTCCCTCATCTCCCAAATTACCTTGTAGGGGCTGACAAGGCCTTTTGGCCAAAGGAACTGGATTTCTCAGAGTTGTTTAGGAAGAACATCCTCTGGAACAGCTGTCTAAGGACACCCATGCTTTGCTCTTGGGAGAAGTGGGAGAGGTGTGTGACAGGCTGGAATTGTAATTTGATGTATTTTTTGTCTCATGGAGTGACATTCTCAGTCGTGAAGGCTGTTGTAGTAATAGCTTTTTGTTTCACACAACAAGGGGATCTTCCCTGGTAGGATTGCTTGTCTTCTGGAAATGCTGACCAAAAAATATTGCATTGTCTTTTTTCTGCCATCTCTAAGTTCTATATACTTGCCTATTGGCAGAACAAAATGAATACCCTGATGGGATCTCATGTTGCTGATCTAGCTTGTGTGATATTTTATGGTGAATATGGGTGCTAAGACTTTGTTATACTTGCCTATCTTGAAACAGGTATTAAGAAGCAGATCCCTTTTTCTTTAGCCATCTCCACCTGAGCTGTGTCCACTGTTGGAAACTACAGATAGTTTCAGTACTGGCATTTTGATCCACAGTGATCAACATGCAACTTTAATTGCAACTGGTGGAGACAATAATTCATGGATCAGTCTGGCAAGACAAATCTGATTCAGTTTTAAATTATTCTCCATTTGCCAGAGACATATGGATATTTCAGTCTTCAAAACTAATGGAAAAATGTCACGTGTTGTGTCAAGATCAAATGTGCATTGACCATTTGATGTGATAGTTTAGAAGTTAAGCTTTTCTTGCTCAATAACCAGAGGTCAGTCTGCTTCTCAGGACTGCCACATGTATTCCAGACTTGTCTGAGGCTTAACTGGGATGGATTATTTTGGGAAGGAGTATTTTTGGCATCACTGCATCTTACTCCTCTGGGATGGGCTCTGGTCCTCTGTGGTAATGTGCCAGATGGGCACTGCCAAAGAAAGCTGGCAAAAAGGTGCCAGGTCCTCTAGTGTGGAGCTGGAAAGGGGAGGCACCAGCATCCTGTTCATCTCTTGGAGCATCTCCAGGGGAATTGTAATGAATTTGCTTTATTTCACTGAATCGAACCTCTTTCTGCTTTTCAAGAGGAAGAGCAGTGGTTGCCTAGGATCCTGTTTCCAAGCAGTCAGATAGCAACTTTCCACACTGCAGCAATGTAGATTTTCCTTTCCTGCCTGTAAGATGCCTTTTGGAGGGTTTGGACCATGTGGACTGATGGGTGGTGCAACCACCAAGACTGCAGTATGGTGTGGTGGGATGTCATGCCTGTGGGTCACTACCACTGGTGGGTTGGTTTATCAGGTTGGATAGCAAGGCAGTTTACCTTATTTTTAACACAAAAATGAATTCCACCTTTCCCTTGCTGAGCAGGTAGACAAGGAACATAATATATACAATAATAGCTTTTAAAAAGTCAGTGGAGCTCCTAGACTTCTTAACAGCAGATCCTTCACTCTCCTTTCACCGTTTCAGCTTTGTGCTGAAATTTAATCTCTTGGCCACAACAGTGTGAACTAAGGAGGATTTAGCCCACTTTATTGTCTCCTGAGTACTCTCAGATTCAGCAGAAGAGGGGTTTGTGTTGGATAAACACAGATGAAAAACTGAAGTTCCCTTCACAGTCCACTGGTCCACTGGTGTTGGACATGATGGAGGGGACTGATGCCACCCTTGGCTGCTGTGTCAGCATTTCTGAGCCAATGACCTGTCAGATCCTCTCAGTGTTCATTGTGCAGCATCAGGCAAAGAGAAATTTGAAATTTCAATGTTCCACTGGCAAATAGTTGAATTTTAAATAATTTTTTCAGTGGTTCTTAGTAATGTATATAAATGAATTTTCAGCAAATTAAAGCCTCAGGCTTTCTGTGCACGTGGACACGTTTTGGTCATGCAGACATAACCTGTGGTGGAAGGAGGCTCTTATAAACCATCTTGTGAATAGCTGCAGCATCACTCAGTGCCACTGCCTGCCCTGCCTCCTCCTCTCCTGACAGCAGCTGAAATGGCAGGGTTTGCTTTAGCCTGCACTTTGCATCATTTACAGCAGTGCTGCTAAATGCTGGGCTGAAATGGATGGGAGCTCAGCTAATTTGCATGATTTCAAATGCCAGCTCGGTTTAATGTAGAGCAGCTGGTATATACTTAACTCCTTCAGGAGAAAACTTAATACCAATAGATCGCATTATCCAGGGCTATGCTACACACATTTATTTCTTTATCTACCCCTTCTCCTCCCTGCCTCCCAGAACCTTTGTAAAGATCTTTTTGTGCCTGCCTGGCAAAGGGCTCTGCTCAGTGCTGATATTTCTGTGTCTCTCAGAGTTCACAAAGCAATTGGTCTCACCGTGTGACAAATACTTGTAACTCCTGAGCATCCACTTACACACTGACCTTAGCAGGCAGGACTCTAAATTAAGATGTGTCATGGTGAAGGGTGGTGAGATTAGTTGGAAGAGGGACAGGTGTAGAGGCCTGGATTATGTGGATTACTGCATACTCAATTTCTTAGGGTTAAATTTCAAGGTTGAAAATGGCTAATTCCACAATTATGGAATTAGGATATGCTGTGCTGCTCCTCTGGGTGCTGTGCTGGCAGCCAGAGTCAACTTGTGAGGGAAGGAGGAGTTGGAGGATCAAAAAATTCTTTTGCTCTCCTGAAATAATTAGCATAACCTCAGTGAGAGGATGGAGGGAGCATAATCTTTTAATACCAACCTTTCTCAAAATTGACCTTGTCACAGGCAGAGATTCAGCCTCTCTCAGAGAGACAGATGTGTGGTAGAGTCACTTTTACTGCATCAGAAATGCTGGCACAGTATCTCATCCTCAGCCAAAATTCTCTTTGCCTTTCCCTGGGTGATCAGCCTCTTATGCCAACGACTCTGAACGTGCCTTTGGATGAGCTGTGGGATATTGATGGATTTTTCGGAATCAGGGCTTCCTCCAGGAGAGTTCTCTTCCTCTGGAAATTTTTTATTGTCAACCTCGAGCTGAGTTTTCTCTTGAATCAACAGTTTCAAATGGTCACTTTTAAAGACCCTGCTCAGTTTTAAGTGCAAGCCATTAAGCTGGAGATAAAAATGTGTGTTAGGTTCCTTTGACAGGGGTAAGTCCTTAATGGCTGCATCTCAAATTTGAGCGTTTCAATTATCCTTTACAAACCTTTGGGGTAGACAATACTGTGTAGTTACTTGGTTGATATCAGCGCTGTGTTTGGTGGATGGGACAGGAAAGTCATGGGGTGCAGGAGGTAGGACAAGTCATCCCTAATGAAAACCGATTACTGTATTTTTTTGTTGTGAAAGGGAAACCTTTAAGAAGATGATGACCTCCCATAATCTTCTTCCATGAATGCAGGAAAGATAAAATGTCTTTGGTGATGAAATATTTAATTCTTTCATCTTCTGTTGTCCCTGTGTAAGACCATTAGCATGCCTGCATGCTGAGGAAGATTATAGCCCTGCATTATATAGGCAAATTATTTATGTTGTAGAGTTTGTATATCACAACTAGGTTGGACATCTGGATGTTCTTGATATGTAATATGCAAATAAATTCAGCCATCTGAGAAAAAGCTTTTACTCTTGCAAGCTGAAAATACAGTTAAGCAACATGTATCCATCTTTTAAATAGACAGAAACCATTTTGTGAGACAGTTCAGAAGGTTCCTTTCTAGCTGAGGTAAAGCAGTGTGTTTTAATAATTGGTTGTCAGGCACCAGGTCAAAACTTGGAACAAAAGAGGCTATTTGTGTTTATCAAGTCTGACTCCAGGTTTCTGGAACAAGAACAAATTAGCCAGCTTTTCATTTATGCTGTGTGAGAGAGCTGTCTGGGAGTTTGTAAATCCTCACCAACCGTGTCACTTGGGTGTCTCAAGAATTATTTGTTTTCTTTTTATAGCTAAGGGATAAGTTTAGTTATTTTAATGCTTTTCCATTGGTTAATACAAACTTTTCAGGGATCCAAGCTTGACCTGTAATTCTTATTATTTTTCATTCCTTGCTATTTTCCACCACAGATATTTTTATTTTGCTGTTTTTAGGACTTTTCCAGCTGATGGGAAGGTTAGGAAAGTCAGTTCCAGCAGACTGGACATGCCGTGAAACAGCTTGAGGAAATGATAAGACTAGTTTCTATTGCACCCTCATTTTGAGCTGCCTTTCTGCCAGGAGGGGTTTCAGTCCTAAAGGGCAGGGAGGATGCAGGGTGAGCCTGTGAGCCACAGGCCATCAGCATCATTGTCACCTCCCTGCTGCCTGCTGCAGTTTGTCACCGGCAGCTCCCTTATCTCACAGCTGTTCTGCAGAGATAAATCCATTGTAATTCCAAGCAGCTCAGGTAAAGTGATACCTGGAGACACGGATTACCTTAAATAGCTAACTGTGGGACTTTTAAACCTTCATGCGTGTGTGATCTGTTATTTTCTTATTGATCTTTCTTCTTAAGGTAATGCTTGAATCAAAGCAAGAGATACTCGATTTTAAGTCCTTTTCAGTAATAATTTATAGATTTTAAAAAAACTTGCGAAAATAGAAATCACATTGTTAGAAGGTTCTCAGCTATAAACAGATATCATTACTCTTGGCTGTGCCTTCTGAAAACAGCAGTTCATCCTTTATTGCTGGAAATAATTTGAAGAGAAGATGAGAATCGAAGAGCTGCTAGCACTATTTCAAACTATAATGAGGAATTTGTGGGCTCTGGGTTTCCATCTGCACTCCACTTCTATGCCATCTGCCCATGAGGAAAAAATCATCAGCTGAGAAAATAAGAGGACGTCCTGCATTTAGGCATCCACAGAACCACCAGTTACACGTGAAACCTTGTGAGATTTGTAATGGAACCTGAGCCTGTGATGGTACTGCTCCGAAAAGGAAAAGAAGAATGTAAAAAAAGGCCGCTGAGATTTTGTAGGATGAAAAAAGGAGATTTTAAGCCTCATGAAATGCATGATTGACCATGTTAGTAGAACTGAGGAATCTGCAGAGTGTTGATTTGTAGTATGTAAAATAGCTGAGAACTATCTGTGAAAGCTGAGATTATGCTAATTTATGCAGTCCACATTGCTACTGCTGTTTAAAAATAGCTTCTTTTCCAGAGATCTAGAGCTACTGCAGGTTGGCTTTGCATTTAGCTCTGCAAATTTCAACACAGAACAAAGCCTGACTTAGGTGGTCTTTTTATCACAGAATCACAGAATTGTTAAGGTTGGAAGGAACCTTTGAAGATCATCGAGTCCAACTCCTCTGCCAAGGCAGAGAGCAGATTACACCTGAACAGATCACCTAGAGCAGGTTACACCTGAGTGTGTCCAGGTGGATTTGGAATATTTCCAGAGGGGAACACTGCATGACCTCCCTGGGCAGCCTGTTCCACAGAATAACAGAAGATGCTGAGTTGGAAGGGACCCAAAAGGATCATCAAGTCCAACTCCCAGCCCTGCACAGCACCATTCCCAGGAATCACACCAGGTGCCTGAGAGTGTTTTCCAGGTGCTTCTTGAGCAGTGCCAGGCTTGGTGCTCTGACCACTTCTCTGGGGAGCCTGTTCCAGTGCCCAGCCACCCTCTGGGTGAAGAGCCTTTTCCATACCTAACCCAAACCTCCCTGACCCAGCTTCAGGCCATTCCCTCAGCTCCTGTCACCTGTGCAGAGCAGGGATCAGTGCCACCCTCCTCTTCCCCTCAGAGGGAAGCTGTGGACTGGGATGAGGTTTCCCCTCAGTCTCCTCTTCTCCAGGCTGGACAGACCCAGGGCCCTCAGCCTCTGCTCACAGAGCTTCCCCTCAAGGTCTTTCACAACCCTGGTGGCCTCCTCTGGACACTCTCTGACACCTTCAGGTCTTTTTTACCTTGTGGTGCCCAAAACTGCCCCAGCACTCGAGCTGAGGCTGCTCCAGCTCGGAGCAGAGCAGGACAATCCCTGCCTTGCCTGGCTGGCAATGCTGTCCCTGATGTCCCCAGGACAGGGCTGGCCCTGTTTGCTGTCCCTGATGTCCCCAGGACAGGGCTGGCCCTCCTGGCTGTCCCTGATGTCCCCAGGACAGGGCTGGCCCTGTTTGCTGTCCCTGATGTCCCCAGGACAGGGCTGGCCCTCCTGGCTGTCCCTGATGTCCCCAGGACAGGGCTGGCCCTGTTTGCTGTCCCTGATGTCCCCAGGACAGGGCTGGCCCTCCTGGCTGTGCCCAATGTCCCCAGGACAGGGCTGGCCCTGTTTGCTGTCCCTGATGTCCCCAGGACAGGGCTGGCCCTGTTGGCTGTCCCTGATGTCCCCAGGACAGGGCTGGCCCTCCTGGCTGCTGGCCCATGCTCACCTGGCATTATCAGGTCCCCAGGTCCCTTTCTATGGCACCACTTCCCAGTGTGTCATTCCCAGTCTCTCTGGGCACCCAGGACTGCACAGCCAAGGGCAGAATCCGGCTCTCTCCCTCGTGGAGCTCCATGGGGTTGGTGACTGCCCCGTCCTCTGCTCTGTCCAGATCTCCCCTCGGGGCCTCCCTGCGGCTCCTTCCAGGTTTGTACCACTGCAAACTCACTGAGTGTTCCTTTCAGTCCTGCACCCAAGTCATTGCTGATGTTGAAGAGCTCAGGCCCAAGATGGGGCCCTGCAGAGCCCCACTGGTGACAGTCTGGTGCCACCCCATCCATGGCCACCCTTTGCACCCAGCCCTGAGCCAGCTGCTCACCCACCACGTGATGCTTTTGTCCAGAGGGTCACTCTGAGAGGCACCGTGGAAAGCTTTACTGAAATCCCAAAAGATTGCATCACCTGCCTTCCCTTGATCAAGCCCGTGGGTTACCCTGTCATAAAAGGAAGTCAGGTGTGATGGGCAGGAGTCTCCCTCGGGAAGCTCCAGCCAGGCTCTCTGCAGTGCTGGCTGCTGTTCCCCTCTTTGTGGGGCTCTGGTTCCACCACACTGCTCTGCTTCCACTGAAGAGGCTGAAAGGGAAATGTTGCCCCCGTGGCTCAGGAATGGCACGCAAGTATCAGTGGATGCTGTGAACAGCTGCAGAGTTGGGCCTGAGGCTGAATGCTCGGAAGAATGAAATCAAATTAAAGTGTGTTTTGGGTTTTTCGGTATCTGGTTTTGTTTTGCAGTGCTCCACACCCGTTGCTCAGATGTGTGGTGCCTTGGGGTACCTTGGAGGGGTGTTTGGCTCATCTCCTGCCACTCTGCCTGGGTCATTGTTTTGGGTGCTTATGGGATGTAAGGAACAAAAAGATGGGGAGGAGGAACCTCCATGCACTAGTTGAGGTTAAAACCAATTCTCAGGTTGTCATTTGAACTACATTTCCAATGAGTGTGGGTGAAAATGAGAAATAAGAAATGTATTGCAGCTGGAGGCAGTGGCTAATTTCATATTCTGATTTAGTGTTTCAAGTTCTGAAGGAGCTAAAATGAATGTTGCAGTTCAACTCATAATTTAGCTTTATGAATAGAAAGGCAGACAATACTGGAACTGAAATTAAAGATCAAAGCAATTTGGGACAAAAAGTCCTAGTGTGTAACTTGCATTTGAGCAGGTGTTCCTTTGATAAGAAAATGCTGTGGGTTTTGACTACCGGAATATAAATCCATCCTAAGCATGAACAAACTCCATTTTAGAAGTCTACAGTAATGGGTGGAAGCCAAGAGAATGTAATTCCCTTTCCTCTTTTTTCTTCTACCACCTTCAGTCACATTTCCTTTTTCAGTGCAGGGATGAGACTTTTGATTAAAAAGCTCTTTTCAAAGAAAGTCATAGTAGAGAACAGTGGTTACAGTGCAAATTATTCCAGGTTCTCCATTAGGGTCATAAGAAATAGTTTTTGACTTAGGTCAGTGGGTGAATCCTTGCAGGCCAGAAGTATGGCTGTTAGGGAGGGAATGCTGATCTCTGGGGCTAGAGCTGGAAGTTCCTGGTGGTCTGAGGTCATTGAGCACTTAGAACTGTAAGTCTGAAAAGCAGGTGTAGATCAGTTACTCATTTTTGCTTACCTTGTTGTAACTCCAGAAAGGATACTGGTGAGGTCAGATCAGAGGTGTAACTTTATACATGAGTTTACCTAGGATTATGTTTTTCCTACAGGTCCATTAAAAAAAACCCCCACAGATCTGTTTACTAGACTGTTGAGAAGTTTAGAAACTGTAGTCCTGGGGTACTGAATGAAGCCAGATTGGTCTTTGATTTACAACATCATCATTCAGTGGAGTTGATGTCTGCAACTTGTGTTTACAATGGCAATAAATTTCCATGCACCAAGCCACCTCTGCCTCTTGCTTGAACTTAAGATGACTGGTAAAGCAAGACCATACAATCCTAACTCACTTATATAAAGAACTTGCTGAAATCTGAAAAATAGAAACCACTTTTTGGATCTAACTTTCTGTTCAAATGCAAGCCTGGTGTACTTCTGTCATTTCCAGGTTATTAAAAAGTGTTTTTCTTTCTCCTGCTTTTCCATATATCATGTGGTTTGGGACATGTATGCAGTGTTTGCACAGGGAATGAGTGGAGTCTTGCATGCTGTTCTCTCTTCGAGCCAAAATACATCGGGGGGGTGTCAGTTTGCAGAAATCAAGTGAATGTGATGGATATCTGAAGGAGGCAGCTACACCTTTAGCACAAGAACAGCAGGATTTGCCAGATTGGAAGTGTCAGTCATGGGTTCCTGGGAGCTGCTTAGGCTGGACCCAGTCTTTGGACTAGCTCATGAAGCAGGAGTAGGTGTCCTTTTTATTATAGATGCTCAGTCTGACGCTGAGTTTAGGTTATAAAAAGCTCGGCGTTGGGCTGAGTGAAAGGGAGAAGGGGAATCAAGCAGCTGGGGCTGGTGGTGTGCTGTGGGATGGGTTAGCTGGGCTGCTAATGCCACCTGGCGGTGCTGGACAGAACCAAAGCACACCTCATTTTCCTTTGCTTTCCCGGATGAGGTGTATGGGATTAAGTATCCATTGGGTGTGGATTAAATTTATTACGGATGTGCTTTTATTATAGATAATTCTTTCAATGTCGGAAAAAAAATCCGCAGTATTTTATGACTGTCATTTATTTCGGGAATAGATGATGTTGTAAAAAAATACATAATTGAGCCTTTCTTTGGGCATCATCACATTCTGAATTGCCAGACACCGGTATTGTGTGGCTGGGAACTCATACAATATCACTGATGAATTCAGAGTCTGCCTTTTCTGGTACAAAACTGGAACAGGAGGTGACATGGTGTTCTCCCAGCCTCAGAGTGTCTTCAGCAGGGACACACTGTGACCTGGTGGCATCTGGGTGCAGAGCTAATGAACATCTCTGAATTGCTGCAGCAGGGTCCAGTCACTGCATTACCAGGGCAAATTTGATTACCATAAGTGATTAGTGTCTTATCTTGCTGCAATTAGTGGATCATTATCAAATGATGACTTTTTGCACATAATGTGACTTAATTGTCCTTTCATTACAAAGAGTTTTATTGCAATCCTTTTAGCAGGGGAATACAGATTAAGTTGTAGTTACCAAGAAAAAAAGCAGATCACTGTTCAGGCCCTCCTGTTCAGTGACAAAGCCACATTCTGTAGCTTAATCTGTAGATTTTCTGTCTCTAGAAAGCATGTGCATCTGCTGGAGCATTTCAGAGCTTTATGGTGTTTTTCAGAGGAGAGCTGGCATAGGTTATTTGCTGTGAATCTTGCAGGCAGAACCATGGAGCTAAGATCAGCTTTGTCACATACGGAAATTTGATCTGTGGTAGGGGTTTGACCTAAAAGTCTCCTTCCCTCTGTTGTAGCTGCCTTGAACGGTGCCACAAACCTCTCTATTTTGATGTAAAAGATGTAAATCCATTAAAGTCACAAGTGTTTGCTTGGAATTATGGCTGAAAAAAATCTCCATTGCATTGTCAGGTCTGGAAGTTTTCCCTGGAAGTGTTCAAGGCCAGGTTGGATGGGGCTTTAAGCAACCTGGCCTAGTGGAAATTGTCACTGCCCATGGCAGAGGTGTTGGAACTCGATGGTCCAATCCAAACCATGATCCTTCATAACGAAAGAAAAATCATTTTAATGGAGGAAAAAATATTTCTGAAGCAGCTACACTGTCCTTATAGCTATCATCTTTGGATTTCCAGTTTATATGGTAGTGTGAGCCAATTTAACAGGACCTGAAATACAACTAAATGGTGCCCTTATGTGCAAAGTCCCTTCCCCCATGAATATCAAGTGCTAATTTCACTTGGCTCTTTCAAGCCACATTCACATTGTATTTTTGGCTGCAGGAGAACCATTCTGACTGCAAAGTGTAGTTGTTTTGTGACTTGCTGTTCTTTATTGTTATTAAGGCTTATTAAATTTCTAGGCTTATTAGCAGTAATCATAATTTTGCCTAGAAGCAGTTAAACCAGCAGGAAGCAGAACAATTTTTGTCAGTCACTTGTTAACAATTTCAGCTATTAATATTCCTTGAAATGGAAGCCAGTTCTTATTTCTCATGTGTGATGGTTAGTTTGTTTTTTCTTTCTTTCTAGTTCATATGTGCTTAATCCTCACAGTATTTGGAAAATGAACTGGATCACAGTGGCACAAATGCTGCTAACAGTGATCCCTGGTTGTAATGTGCAGTGAAAAGGAAATATATTGAATTTGAGGTGTGGGTTTTTGGGGTTGTTTTTTTTTTTTTTTTGCAAAGACTTTGTAATTGAACATTTAGAGTCTCTTCTGTGGTTCTGCCAGCACACCAGAAGGTCTTTAAAGATCATTGTTCTTCCCAGTCCTCTGGTGGACACCTTATTGGTCTCCTTCATCCAAGGTTCTGCTCCCCCTGGAAGCAGCAGGTAAAAGGTGGTGACATGAAGGTGGTTGCTGGAGCTGGTTCAGGATGGGTTTTTAGGTGTGTTTTACTGCCCAGGTGAGTGTGGGGCTTCTCAGGTAGGCAGTGAGCAGAGTGCAGGCACCCCTGGCACAAGTAAGAGCCACCCTGGTGCTGTTGGGCTGTGCTCAGAGGATGCTGCAAGGTGAGGGGTTTACCTGCCTTAGTGACAGGTAAAAGTGAACTGAAATGAACTTATTTAAGGACACTTTTGTTGGGTTTGCCCTTTAGATTTAAACCCACTTAACATGAGGGAACGATATCTGACTGAATGTTTGGGGTGGAGACAAAGCCTGCCATCCCCAGCTCAGGCAGTCTGACCTGCCCTGCTCAATTCAGTTAAAGAGATCCCCTGCTGTATTTGCAGGATGCCCAATGAAGGAGTAGGGAATGAATCTGACTCCATGTTCTCAGAAGGCTAATTTATTATTTTATTATACTATATTATATTAAAGAATACTAAACTATACTAAAGAATACAGACAGGATACTTAGAGAAGGCTAAAAAGATAACAGTGAAAACTCCTGACTCTCTCCAGAGCCCTGACACAGCCTGGCCCTGATTGGCCAAAGAGTGAAAACAACTCACAGCAGAATCCAATCAAACAGGTGATTACCTGTTGGATAAACAATCTCCAAACACATTCCACATGAGCAAAACACAGGAGAAGAAAAGCAGATAATTATTGTTTTATTTTTTCTCTGAGGCTTCTCAGCTTCCCAGGAGAAGTATTCTGGGCGAAGGGATTTTTGAATAATATGTGAATGCCACAGTCCCCCACTTGTTATTGTCCAGGAATGCTCTGTGTCTGTGACAAAGGAACAGTGCATTCCCAAACCATATGAGCAGGACACACAATTTTGGAAGGCATCCTCAGGGAGATGTCTCTTTTTACCTCACTCTCTTCCCTCCTCCTCTCTTTCCCGTTCTTGGGACTCGGATGAACCAAGCCTCAAAGTTTCCAAGGCAGCACAGATCAGTGCAGTGCTGCTTCTTTTGGGCCAAGTGCTTGGAGAGTAAACCAAGCAGCATAAATAATATTTATCTGCAGAGGAAAACTCATAATAGCTTGCTCTCAGGTTTATTTATTTTTCCTGTTCCCCCTAGTGAAGTGCTGTAACAGTAGCAGCAGAGTCTTTTTTTTTTTCTTGGTCTGTGATTTGAACTCTGTGTAACCAGACTAGAGGCTGGAAACCAATCTTGTTTTCAGAGGCTCCTTGCCTCTGAAAATACCATTGTGCTCCCAACTACCACATTTTAGGACATTCAGAGCATAGTTTGACACTATTTTAAAATCTGTAAATAGCTTAAAAGCAGTATTAGAATCTCCTCTTTGGGGCATGGCCTGACACCAGTGAAAGAATGCTTAATAAAAATGAGAAATATTTAATTTCATGTAATCAAACAGGTCTGATTCTTTTATACCTTGCAGCTTATGTAATTGCTAGCTACACTAGTTAAATACTAAAGTGAAATGCTAAATTACATGGTCAAACTAAAAGGCAAAGAAGAGTCAGATCCCATAAATCTTAATTTAATTTTTCTTTTTTTTGTTTTCTTCAGTTATGATATTAAGGTACATTGAGAACAGGCCAGCAATAATTTTTATTGCTGAGATATAAAGTAGACACACAAGTGATAGGAAATGGTGCAAGTAGGGGGGGAAATTGCCTGGTATTCTAATATAACTTTATAACTGAAAACCTATGAACAGTTTAAGTGAATCCCAGTCACAATGCTGATGGTTTTCTCTTAGGAAGGCATTTCAAATGGAGGGTGATAACTGAGTTATCTTAGTAAATGCTAATTATTTAGTTCAAGTCAGACTGGGCTGTAGGTCATAGTCTAGATTGGGCCAATCTGGGGAGCAGATTAAAGTAACATGCACTTCTTTGCCCCATCATGAAAATATAGCCCAATTCTTAGAGTGATTTGAATGGTAATAAAACTCTTTTTGACTTCTATGGGGTGAGGATGTGCTCTGTTCATTAGTGCAATATAAGGTGAACTCAACAAAATGCTTCTGGTTGTTTACAGTGGGGCATGCTGTAGCTTCTTTTTAGTTATTCATATTTTCTATTTGTCTCATATTTTGAGATACTGAAGATTAACAGTGCCAGTAAGCCATGGGAGTAATCCTTGATAATGATAATATGTGGGAAAATAATATTAAAGTAAAAACCTATATTCATAACTCTGTGCTATTTTACTAATCCATCAAAAACACAAAACAAGTTTTGTTAGCAGAATTTTTATGTTTATTTTCAAGCAAGTGATAATGCCTTTAGAATACCAGAAGAATTAATTGGATATCAACTCCAGGGACTAGAAAAGCTTTTCTTAGATAAATCTTGTTTTCAGAACCCCTATCTTAGGCAGCTCATAATTTGTTTACCCTTTAGTGGAAGCTCTCTCTTTTAAAGTAGCATGAATATGTTGAGATTTGGCTGTCTGTATCCAGCATTGTGAAGAAGAATTTGCATTTATATTTGATACAGCCTAGAGCAGTCTTTCATGATAAATATCAGCATCTTAATTTATTTTTTTGTTATTACTATTTCTGCTTCTGTCCTCAATTTCAGAGTACAGAGAAAAAGTAGATAAAAAGTGGCTAAGCAATATCTTTAGTTGACTTTTAGATTGCTGCAAACTCTTTTGAGCTTGAATGGATCTCAGTTCAACGGACAAGGTTGATGATATGGCAGAATGAAAACTGAAAGAAAAGTTGAAAGCAAGCAGAAAGGATAGTATTTGAAATAATAACTAAAAAAAAAAAAGAGGCAAATTTTAGAAAAAATTGTTTTTCACTCAATGGAATTAATAGATGATATATATTAATTTTTTTTTAATGATTGTGAAGAGTGGGGAGAAACATGAACTAAGTTATTTCTTGTCACTTCTGCTATTATCAAACAGTAGTAGAGCAAGAGAAGTTCTGGCTACCCACAAGTGCAGTGAGCCAAGGGGAGGCTGGCAGAGGAGGTGAGGGGAGAGCAGCTGGAAGGGAGGTACAAAGGAGCAGGAGGAGCCAAGAGATTTGGAGACCTTTTTGCTCTAAAAGGCTGATCTTTTAACTCATTGGAACACTATGGAAGGGTGCACCACAGTGTGCTCCACTACACTTTGAAACTCTCAGTAATTGAACATCTTGTATGCACCTTCCTACCCTGCTTTTATCTTCAGAATTCGAGAGATTATCAAAGGAGACATGCATTGTACTCTGTCATTAAGGCTCTAATTATTTAATTCCTTGTATCTTTGTTTTGTAATGTCAAATTAGTGCTGCTCTGGCTGCAGCCTGTCATTCCCCCATGACATGCACAATGAGTCTTATTCTGTGAAAAATTGAAGAATTGGTGCATTCAATTCAACTCAGCAGACTCTGAGTATGCAGAGGAAGAATAAATTACTTTTTGCTGTGTATGATCATATCAAGTAACTGAGTTTTTCACAAGTGTCCCCTGTATTAAAAACAGCAACAAAAACCCCAAAAGACAACAAACAAATGTTTCTCAAGCAGAAGGTTTACTGAGGGTACAGAACTCCGGGGACTAAAAATCAGTTTTGGTTGGGCTGCTGAATGAAATGTGAATTTATTGAGGAGACAGAGGAGAGTCTTGTTGGGCATCCAACCTGGGTACTTGGGCATCCCTAGCAGGGATTTTCCTGTGTTTCCTGTGGAGGAATAGAACGTAGGAAAATATAGTGCAGAAGGCAGTCTCACACCTGAGGAGCTGCAGCTGTGCCAATCACCAGAGATTAGGAACAGGCCACAGCTGTGTCCAGTAAGAAGCTTCTACAAAAGAGTGGGTTAGCTGGGTGAGGAGAGAGATGGAGTTTGTTGGCTGTGAAGAAGGAGTCAGTGCTGTGAGGAGCTGCCCATGAGAAATCACCAAGAAGGTGTGAGAGCTTTGCAATACAATGACAACAGTTTCCAAGTGTGCATTAATTTATAATGTGTTGGCTTTCAAATCTTGCTGCGCAGCAGCTGGCAATGTGCCTTGCTCTGGTTACAAGCCTGCACTGAAAGCTTTCTTCATCATGTCACTGGCCATTTTGGGTAAAAGATGAGCTCTACCCCAGCTCTGCTCTCCCCAGTGGTGTTGGGTTTTGACCAGCTCTTCCAGAGTAAGAAGCATCATTTTATCATGAAAATACTGGACTGTATTTCATAACCTATGTTTATATCTCCAGCTTGCTGCCTTCAGGGGGCTGATCATGGCTGATGACTGAAGGGGCAATGGGGCATCCCTGAAGTCATCTGTGCCTTCAGGGGGGCACACAGAAGAGGGTTCTGTGGGGCTGGCAGCAGCTCCCTCCCTTCTCATGGTTCAGCAGGAACAGCAAGGGGAGCTGTGCAGGGCTGCCCATGGCGAAATCAGCCTCTGACTCAGAACCATGCCATGAGCAAAGCATGGAGGCTTTCAAAGCTGGTGCTGTAATAAACAACCAAAAAACAATGGCATGGCCCTTATTAATCCATTAATTAGCATTGTTCCGTGCCATTGTCAACAAACTCAAAACAAGCCTGGGCTTGTTCATTATTTAGAAATGAAGATGCAGTTCAGAAGGCAGTGCTGGAAACCTAAGTGGGAGGAGAACAGCAGCATCCAGAACCTTCTGTGGACGCTGGAAATATGTCTTTGAAATCAAATTCGTTGGGAAGACCTGATTATGGCACTTCCACCAATAACAGGTTAATAACTGCAGCTTTTACAGGTGGACTGCTCAATGGATTCAACTCTAAGTAGAGCCATAGGATGGCCTGGGTTGGAAGGGACCTTAAAGATCTGATTCTTCAAACCCCTCTGCCCTGGGCAGGGGGCACCTTTCAACAAACCAGATTGCTCAGAGCCCCAACCAACCTGGCCTTGGACACTTCCAGGAATGGGACAGCCACAGCTTCTCTGGGCAACCTGTGCTAGGATCATACCACCCTCACAGTAAAGAATTTCTTCTTTAATATCCATTATAAACCTACTCTCAGTTTGACCTCATTTCCCTGTGTCAAAAAGTCTTTCCATCTGTCTTTTAGCCTCACTTCAGGTACTGGAAGGCCACCCCTAATAAATGCACCCATAACAAAGTCATTCTATATTTTAGTACTTCTGCATTTGTATGCATAAGCAATTCTATAATATAAATTTAAACTCAAATCTGCCACATTTTCTTTGAGTCACAGAATTTTGTGCTCTTGAATTAGCAACCACTTCATTTAAAAGTGAAGTATAAAGAGTTTGGCAAATGGATCTGGTGGATACCAGTTGTTATCAAGTGTTCCAGGTGGCTGATTAAGGCTATGAGTAGCAGCTATTTTTAAATTAAATCTTGTTATGTATTCTTTTGTGGGACAGGTTTCAGAAGTTATGGTGAGGAATCCTTTGTTAGCATTGAGCAGCTTTGTCTGCAGACTAATTTAATCACTTTTTTTCGCACTATTCTGCATCTGCTTAAGTAGAATTGCTTAGTTAATTTTAAATTCTTGCTGTTCAGGGTATTTGGCAAAGACTCAGCCGAAACAGCAAATTGCATTTTCCTGTCTGTATTTTAGTCTGCCTATTAAAATAACATGACTCAAGAATTAGTCTCAAATATAGTAAGTCAATCTATTTTAGTTTGATATCAATACTATTATTTTTTACATATTGGGAAACTGGGGAGGGGCATGTCAGGTCATAGAGCTGGACGTGTGGGCTGGGATTATGCTCCAGTCCAAAGACAACACTGCCCTATGACTTTTGGAGGAGGACCCACAGATTTCCTTGGCAAGGATAATCCCTGGATTACTGTCCTGTTCAGATCTTTGGACTGTGGGACCAGGGTGGTGGGAAGTGACGATTTGAGCACTTGTGTCCCGTAGACCACAGTGAGAATTTAGTGCTCTCCACCATCTCAGTGGCCTTGTTAATATTGTCAGCATTGCTTAACCAGTCCATATTCAGTGTACTGGTATTTTTGTTACTTAATTTAGCAGTTTTTTTCCCCAACACATTGTGTTCTGAATCAAGAATTTAATTTTTTTTTTTTTTTTAATCCCTGAGATCTGGTTTAGGGCAAATTTGCAAGAAAACTTCCAAAAGGGCCCCCTCAGAAAGCCCACCCACATGGCCCTTCCCCCCAACCAGTTTAGAAAAAACTTCCTCGGAGAGAAGGGGAAAAAACCAGTTTTTTTTAACAGGCAAAGCACTCCCCAGCACAAGAAATGAACAATACCAGATGACAAAACTCATTGGCCGCCCTGAAGAGGTGACAAATCAGAAAGTCTCTCCTGTGGGTGCTTGCTCTGGCACTGGGGAAGGCTGCTGCCCAGAGCAGGTCCTGGCAGGTCACAAAGTGCAAGCTCTCAGTGCTCCCCAGGTCCCTGTCCGGAGCAGGTTCCAACAGTTCCAAGAAAAAGGAAAGAAAAAAAGTCCAGGGAAAACTCTGCCTCAGCCAGCTAAAGCAACTGAAAAGCAAAGGAGTGCTCTTTCTGCTCTGTCAGTGCCCAGACAGCACAGTGCAGTGCAGAATGTGGAGGAGTGCTGCTTTTTAAGGAGTGAGTGCAGCCTCTGATAACAAACTCCGTGCTTCTCCCCACCTTTGCTCTGAGAACCAGTCTTGAAGGCAGAGAATAAAATATCCAGCATTAACAGAACAGATGACTGGGGATACAAGCATCCTAAAGTCACCCTAGGACACCCAGCTATTTCTTGGTGCACTGGTGAGCTGTTGAGTACCAGCAGACTGGGATTTGGGATAGAGCACAGGAATGTTTCCATTACTTGTATATTTCTTGGAATCCTTGACAGCTGCTGTATGTTACATCGGGGTGCTGGCAGAAGTCAGGTGGTAGTAAAGAGTCGAGGTCAGACGGAACAGATCTGTGGCTGACTGATATGCTTTAATCGGGAACTTAGAAATAACCTTTGATGATAAATAAGACAGCAATAACTGTGATCATTCACTCTGACTTCCTCCATAAAACAATCCACATGACTTCTGCTGACTTGCTTTCTTTTTTTTTTTTTTGTAATTAGTTCATGTTATGATATAATATTTGCCCTTACTCTTCTCTGACAAATAAAAAGGAGCCGTTTGGATCTTGTGATCCACATTTTTCAGTCCTTAAGTCATTCTCACGGCTCCTCTCTGAAGCCTCTCCAAAGGTTCAACCTGTTGAACTGTTCCACACAACCAGCATTAAACCCAGCAGGTGATAAAGCCTGTTCTTGTTTGATAACCTCTGTTCTTATGTGCAAGTATTGCATCACCCCTACACCAGAGCACAATCCCGTCATCCTGATGGCACATCATGGCTGTGATGCTCTCTCCAGGTGCACTGAACTCATGGAGAGCCATTTGCTCTGTGACATTCTTAGGTTCTCCTCCTTACAAGATTGCATTTGCTGTGTTAACACGTTTTCATGGTTCTAGTCATTATAGATGAGTTGCTCTTGTTTTGATCTTCCTCCCTTTTTTACCATGTACTTCTCCCATTACTAATGTCCCAACAACAAATTTTGTAGCCCCTTCTAGGGCTTGCTCCGAAAAGAAGGGCTGAAAATTATTCCTGTGAAACACAGGCAAGCTGCTTATTTTTGTAAGGATTATCTCTCACATGTCATATTTTTAAACCTGTTAGCCTCTTTTTCAGTCCACCAGATGTTTGCTGGGTTGATTTGTTATTATTCTAGTTTTCACCATGCCAGGTGAAACTGAGGCAAGAGCCTTCTCACAGAATCACATCTGTGATATCGCTTTCGTAAGCTTCTGTGAACTCAGCAGAAAATACCAGTTTAACAAGACATGTTTTCCAGAGAAAGGATGCTCATTTGCCAGTAATAATACTGTCTGCTTCAGCTGTTGATTAATTGAGTTTCTGTCTCTTTTTGTACTTCTGTTTGGGACTGGTGGGAGGTTGTGACTATCTAAGCCATCTTATTCTCTTTGATCTGGTACCCAGTACCAGCTGTCTCTGTATCCTCCAGAACCTGCCAAGAATTGCCAAAAATCAAGAGTAACCATGTGGGCAGTTCCTTCATTGGATCCCCTAATGGTGCTACTCAGTGCAGGGCATCTCTTCTGCTGGTTTAGAAAATGTTGAATTCAGAGGCTCCTGCTCCGCACCATTTTGAGGGCTTTTTTGAGCATCTGTTATGATTCCATGAGCTAGGCTCATTTTCTCTCCCACGCCATGCTTCACAAAATACTGTTATTGACAGCTTCAAGATTTCTAGGATGCTTTCAAGATTATAATTTGTAGATATTTCCATTCTGTAATGCGTGAAATGCATTACAGAATGGAATGTTATATAATAGTAAAAGACAAATAAAATGCCAGCTTTCAGTGAACAGAAGATTGTGGTCTTTTTGACCAAAATGAATTGAAATGCAGTAGTAAAACACTCTAATATGCTTTCTTTTCCAAATTAAAAAAACAAAATAAAACAAAAAACCAAAACAAACCCCAAAACAAACAAAAACCCAGCAAAATGTTGATGTGTTTAAAAAGCAAAAGTAATGGGTAAGTACAGGAGTGTGGCTTTGTTTAATGACGGCAGAGCAAGTTGTTAGCACACATATTTTTCATAGGCAAACAATGAATTATTACTGAACGGATTTCCCCAAGCTTTCTTTGTAGTAAACGTTGCACGGACAAGGACTGTGTGCACTGAGTTCATTCATAATGTCTCCAACACCTGTTTCCTCCTGTTTTTCCAGCAGTTTTATTTGGAAAGCATTGGAATCTGGAATCATGTCTCATTAGAGCACGGGGTTTGCCAGGGACACGTGTTTCTGTGTCACTGAAGGCTTGCTGGTGAATAACAAGTGTATTGTTCAGCACTTTAATAGGGAAGTTTAGATGCCCATTAGGGCTGTAAATAATGTCCTTTCCTGATGGTTCAGCTTAATATTGACCCCATGTCATCATGTATGTGTTGCTGAAGATCATACTTAGAGAGCTTGAATGCTTTATGGTTTTAAGGGATGCAAATACAAGCAAATATCTGGTCCTTGTTCTCTTTTGAAATTGGGCATTGTGTGGGAAAGGCATCTCCTGGATCCGTCAGCAAAGCCGGGCACTGCAGCTGGGGAGGAACTCCTGCCGTGATTCTGCCAGGGGGCAAGAGGTCATGCATGGATTTTACCAGCTTCAGTCCTAACCTTATCTCTTTCACTGTGTTGTGGGAGCCTGAAAGGGAGATAGGAAGATGAAAGGCAGCTCCAAAGTCTTGCTTTTTAATGGAAGAAATAAATTCCGGTTACACCTGGCAACGCTATCAGCAAGGGATCTTCATCCCAAATCAAGGCTGGCTTGGGAAAATCTATTAAATAAAAGTATCTAAAAGCAGCACAGGTTTTAGTTAAGGATATTAATTAGCTTAAAAAGTGATTGGGAGGCACAGAGCTTACGCTTTAACCTCAGGAGCTTTGCTTTATTAGTATTTCAGGCTGATTACATGTGTCTCTGTCCACATTCAGTGTGCTCAGCTGGCTCAAACAGGGAAAAAATGAGAAAAAATACTCAAGCGTGAGCCACACTTCAGTTAATGTAAAAACAGACAGCAAACTGTGTTCAAAGAAACAAGACTGGCTGGCTGGAGAGTCCTTCCATCCATATCTGATCTTTTAATCTGATTTTTGTAACTGTTTGGCTCTATTCTGTTCCCTGGGTCCGAGAAATGGAGTTTTTCCCTGTAATGGTAGACAAAAATCTGCCATTTCCTGAGGCCTCTCCTTTGTTTCTTACAGTTCCTGATTTTGGCACCAGGTTGAGTGTTGAATGAGAGCATTTGGCCGTTCAGACTGGCAGAGCAGATCATCAACAACCTTTTAAGAGGCTTAGGAAGTGTCTGAGGCAACGCTGACTTGTGCTGTGGGTTGTCTTGGCCCTTTGTACGGGTCGTAATCCCACAAGCTCCACTTGTCTCAGTCCCCTTGGTTTTTTGCCTGAAGCTGGTGTGTTTTTTGGAAGCAGAACATCATCACGTCATGATATCCAGGCAGATGCCAGCAGGTCGATGGGAAGCCCTGGTGATGCTCCCCCTGGGCCAGCAGCAGGGAGGGGACAAACCGAAGCTCAGCGAGCGGTGCGCCACAGGCGCTGGCAGCTCCTCCGAGGTGCTGTGAGATGCTCTTAGAAAATCCCTCTGGCATCACACCCAGGCTTCTCCCTCCCAGTGCACGCATTCATTCCCTCATTCATGAGTCTGTCAGCAGGTTTTTGTCTCAGCCTGTGACCCTCCTGAAGACCATACATCTTAGGTTCAAGCCCTGGAATGGGCTGTGACCTTCCCCTCTTCTGAGTGTTGTAGGAATGACCTTTCAGCAGGGTACTTGCTTATGTAGAGGGCTGGCTGGGAAGATTTGGCTGTGCTGGGGCTTTGGTCCACGTTGGCCTGAAGGGAAAGAACAAGAGTTCTTTATTCTCAGAAGAGGATTCAGATTTTACTTCTGTGGTTCAAAGGTAACCTGTATGCATAAAGTCTTTGAGTGCTTTCAACATGCAGCTCTTTCTCTGTAGCTATTCAAGCTACCAGACTTGGTAGGGCAATTATTTTTACAGTGCAGGAATATATGATTGTTTGTTTCAATAATTATTCCTTCTTTGCTATCACTTAAAATAATAAACTAGAACAAAGGAACAATTACAGACTGAAAAAATTAAATCTTTAGGTTGTGGAAGCATAACTGTTAGGGAAATGACATGTGTCCCTTATGGAAAAGGGTATTTACAGAATTTCAGATGCCAATTTACTGTTTTATTGTATTTCTTCAGCAGCATACTGAGTGGATACATGAAGCAGCCTTGCCAGTAAAATCATACAAAAGGGGAATTTTCAGATAGGAAAGTAATCACTTTGAGTAAAATTTGGTCCGTTAAAAATTAAAAAAAAATTATTATCTTTTTACTGGATTATTAAATGATTTAACAATTAGAAAATAATATTGAAATGCTCGTGGGCTCTGGATCCATTTGCTGTGGGTTATGCCTGTGGTAATTTCTTGCCTCCTCTCCTGCAGCCAGCAAAGTTCTTTTTATGTGAATCAGAACTTGTGTTTGGAGAGAGAGTGCAAAAAGGGTGGCCTGGGGAACTTCTTCAAGGGTGTTTTAATTCCCCATATTTCCCTGGCCTTTATCAGGTGTAGCACCTTCTACAGAGCAGGAGAGTGCCGAGTGTTGTTCCCACTGATTTCACGGTGATTTCACAGGACCTTGGGCAAGAGCAAGCATGAATCCTCGCACAGCTGAGGATCTTGTTTGGGCTGCTTACCGGGCAGGGTGCCCCAGGAGAGCAGGGGAGCTGTTTCAGAGGGTGCGAGTGAGCACCTATGCAATAGCCTGGCATTTACAAAGATCTTTAAGAGCTGTGTCTCAAATACGGTGGGGCAAACTCTGATGTACTAATTATTCTAAACACTCTCCCTGTTCTCTTGTTTATGTTCCTGGAGCCGATCTGCGGTGCTCCACCTGTTGAATCATTTTTAAGGCGGAATATTCTTCCCTTTCACTCAGGGCAAGCCCGGTCCTTTCCCACCCTAGCAGTATTAAGTATAAACCCAGTTTTGCGTGGAAGCAGCTGGGGCCAAATGCGGCTACAACACGACAGCTCAAAAACCTTTTAACAGAGCCAGGCTGTCAAAATGGGAAGAAAACCCTGTAATTCGCAGTTTTGCTTTAAAATGCGCCCGCTACCCATAAGCATCTCGCTAAAACGCGCCTCGGTCCATCTCTGTTTTCTGGGTTCGGCTTGGCCCGAGTTGCCCGCCTCTGTGCTAAACCCCTCCCCGGGCCGGGCTGGGCCGGCCGGGGCTCACCCCCGCCCCGAGGGGTGCGAGGATCCTCCCCCGGCGCGGAGGGACCGCCCGGCCCCGCGGCCCCGGCATGGCCGGGCCCGGCCCCGCCGCCCGCAACCGGGGACACTCGCGGGCAGCCCCGGGGCGCGGCAGGTGCCGGCCCCACCATGAGCGTGATGCTGTGGCGCTGGGAGCAGAACAACAGCACCATGAAGCTGGTAAGGACCTCAAGAACACATCGGGGGATACCCGGGGACTGCCGCTGATCGAGTGGAAAATTCTCCGTGCACGGTTCTCTGGGGTACCCAGGGCGGCAGGGCTGGTGCTGGACCGATGTGCTTTCTTTTGCAGCCGGATTTGTTACTTATTAAGTAATATTTCAGGCTTGTTTAGGTCTGCTTGTTGTTTCATCTCTGTAGTTAAGCTCGTTTAAACATAACATCAGTTATGTGTGTAGCTCTCTCCCCTCATCTTCATTTATTTACTGTCTTTCTTCTTGTTTTCTTCTTCCTGGAAGCAATTTTCTCTCTGTCAGTGTTGCTGGAATAATTTTGTCGCCTGGGAGCATTTGGAGTTTTGTTTGCTCGATAGTTTTTGTTTTTAAATTCCCCCTCCCCTTTCTTCCCCATCCCCTTTTCTTTCTTCTCCTTTCCTGAAAAGTGAAAAACCTCACTCCGTGTTGTTAGTATAAAGTGTGTGGCTGCTCCATTCCTGCAGCATAAATCAGCTCAGAAAACCCTGAAAGCATATATGCCTGTCTGCTTGAATTACTGTCCGTACCAAGATATAAACTCTGATCAAAACTTGGAGAGACTTCTCATCAGCAGCTCTTTTTTTTTCTAAAGCTATTTGATGTAAAGGATCTCAAGGCAGTGGCTGTCTGAGATAGCTTTAAATGTGTTTTCTCCGTCTCTCTGGCAGATTATTTAAACAAAGAAAATTACATTTCTGTGTAGTTTTTAGAGGAAAGATTTATTTTCCCGAGAAATTTATAATAAAGCCGTAGGATTTGCTGCAGGTCTAATCCTTTAGCCTTTTTGTGTGAAAACTCTATTGAGTCCATGTGGGAGTTAAAGGTTCCCAGCACCTCTTCCTATCAGGCTGTGCAATCAAAGAAATTTACAGCGCGGCCGGCAGTGTAACAATCTCTGTTTTTACATACTTTCCTCGCAAGGAATGAGGCGATAAACACGTGTTAGTGAAGGAGTATTCAGCTCTGGATCCAGCAGCAGCCCTTCACGTGGGATCAGATAGTTCCGGATATTTCACGCATGAGTAGCCCCTGGAATAATGAATTTGCTAGCCGGCGGTGCAAGTTGGCGGCTTTGTGTGGGGGTTGCCCAAGCCTGGCTCCAGCTGAAGCCAAGTGTTTTGGGAGGGAGGTTCAAGTGAGTCCTTTCTCTCGCTTTTCATATGCAAAGAGTCCTTTAGGCAGCAGAAAGAGCTTGTGTACACAGGTGTATCGCAAAGACTTCGCGTTTGCATCGGCCTTTAAACCCGCCCCCCGTGGGCAGCGCAAGCAGCACCTGTGAGAACCCAGCGATGGATTCAAGCAAAGGATCCAAGTGATGCTCAGAGTGAAACAAAAGTGCTGGATTTACCCACTCCATGGGCAGGAGGAGGAAAGATAAAATCCTTCACCCCATACCCCTGCTGGACCCACGTTCCCTGTCAAGCAGCAGACATTTATTGCCCCTGCAATTGGGGAATTGCAGAGGTTTGCCTGGTGGGACTGCCTCCTGTCTGGCTGCTTTGCTGGATGCTGTCTCGGGGGGCCTGGCAGAGTTGTGGCTCAGCTCTGTGCAGAACTCTTCCAGAGGCCTTCATAAAGTCGATCAAGGAAAGACAGCTTTAATATAATATATATGTGTGTGTGTGTATAGTTTGTTTATGTATTACTATTATATAGACATATACAAAAATATTTATTTATATTTATTATAGATATTATACTTTGACACTCACTTAGCTGAGAATTATTTTATATATTTTATGCATTTAAGGATTATTTATATATTATTTATTTAATGATATATATTATTTTCTATCTATATCTATATTTTTTATATAAATATAAATAATCCTCAGCTAGGTTGCTGGATGCTGTCTCGGGGGGCCTGGCAGGGTTCTGGCTCAGCTCTGTGCAGAACTCTTCCAAAGGCCTTGGTTGGTCTGTCTTGATAAAGTGGATCAAGGAAAGACAACTTTAATATATATATACATATATATATATGTGTGTGTGTGTGTGTATTGTTTATTTATATATTACTATTATAGATACATATATACAAAAAAATTTATTTATATTTATTATAGGTATTATTATACTTTGACACTCGCTTAGCTGAGGATTATTTTATATATATTATGTATTTAAGAATTATTTATGTATTATTAATAATTTATTATTTTCTATATATAATATATATAATACATTTATATGTATGTATATGAATAATATGTATATATATGAATAATCCTCAGCTAAGCGAGTGTCAAAGTAAATACCTCAGACCTTGCCTTTCTGCTTTCTCTCCTCCTCGTTCCTTTGGTCCACTGAGGTTTCTGTGGAAAAAAGAATGAGAAAATGCTTGCCAGTCATTGCTTAGGGTGAGCTGATTGTGGCTACTTTGCCAACAAAAGTCAGACACGTTCTGCTGAGAGCTTTGGGTGGTGATGGCAGAAATCACTTGGTGGTTGAAATTGTAAGATTCAGAGTGTGGAAACTTAGGGGTTTTTTCAGATTTGTAATAAAGGGTTTTTCAGGCAGCCAGGGATAAATCTGCCTGCTGTTATCACAGAATCTCCAAATATCAGATCCTGCAAGACTTAGATAAGTTCATAAAAATGGTGATGTTGCCATAAGAGTGCAGTGTGGAATAAGTATTTAACTCTGCTGAAACTTTGTCTTGGTAGCTCCTTTTTCATAATAGTATCCTTGAATAATCTTGGGGGATGGTGGCCTAATTTTTATCACACACTATACAATCCATTCAGCTGCCATCCTGTCATCTTGAATTAGCTGCAAAATACAAGGTTGCTTTCATCGTTGGTATGTTTCCTGGGCAATCATGTCAGTTTCTCTGGAGCATATTCATGTTATTACTGGACATTCAGAGGAGTGGCCAGACAGTAACCAAGAGAATTTTCTTGCTGAGTAGACTATGTCCACTTGCTAAGGTATTGCCAACTCATGGGAGAAAATGAATTGTGTAGCTTGCTCCTGTTTATGCTGAGTGACTTGTGCACAGCTGATAAACAAAGTCATTTTGACCTCAGAGTTCCTTCCTCCTGGGTTTTTAAAAACAAATGTTTAATTTTTGATTTTATTTCCATTTTACATTTGAGACTAACAATATTTCAGCGTAGACTCCCTCCTTCTTTTTGTTTAACTGTTCTGAGTCAGCTTCACACCTTAATGCAAACACCTTTTTCTAATGTCATCAATACAAGGATCGTTCCCACTCACTATTTTATGGCTTTGAGACTTCACAAGGGGTTGTAAAAAGCATGTGATCCTGTTTCTTTCTGCCAAGTTCAAATTGTCCCCTACATGTCCTACAAGCCTTGTAGTGTGTGTATGCAATGTATACAAATAGGAGAATGCTGCAGCCTTTTATGAGGTTTTTCCTGCTATTGCATCAGTAAAAACATGTTTACTAACCTGGCAATATGTTACCAGCTGTAGATAACCTTTCCAGGGTGGGTGTTCTTTTGTGGTTTGGTTGGTTTGTGTTAGATTGGGGGGATTTTTTTGTGTTTGTTAGGGGTTTTTTTGTTTTGTGGGGTTTTTTTTTTTTGTGTTTGTTTGGTTTTTTGCCTCATAAGAGATTGAATGAAACCTGTGTGTGTGTTCTTGACATGAAACATTCTGTGTCTGACATGGTGTAATAAATGACCCCAGGATAAGCCTGTATTGAAAGATTTGTTTCTTTGAATGGAGTAGAAAAGCTTCACTGAAGAGCCACAGTAATGTCAGCAGAGGCTGTAGCATTTTATTGTGAAATGTACCATAATAGTGTTTCAAAAACAGGTTTTAGATGCACAAAAATTTGAGCTTATTAGTTTTTTATTTAATGTAGTTTATTTGTAACTTTTGGAGCTTCTGTCTTTTCTCATTTGAGATCAGACATGGATTATACAGAGCTGGAGAGAACTGAAGGCTGCTCAGCTTTTGCTGTCACCTTTAATGTTTCTGTTTTCAGCTTAAAAAATTTTGAATGGTACCTACTATTAAGCAGATATAATTCTTTCATGACTTTTCTCTCCCCATAATTATTTCCTGCTTCCATTTTAAAATGTTGAATAACCTGGGAGAAAAGAAAGGTGCATGTGTTTGCACGAGCACTTTATATTTGTGCTGTAACCTGTGAGCAGGACCAAAATCTCATTTCCACAGCAGCAGACAGGCTCTGGGTGTGGATGCCCCTTAGTGTTCCTATCCTTGCCCTTGCTCCATAGGAGAGCCTGAGATTCAAGGAGCAGGAAAATCACTCCTGCTGTACATCAGGAGGTGCAGGAGGAGATGGACCATGTCCATATGGGCTGGGGAAAAAGGAATGACTCCTGCTCTGCACCACCCCGAACGTGTGCCAGGGTGAGTGATGCCAGCTGGATCAGCACCTGAGGTTTTGCGCAAGTTAAAAGGCCCTAAGCTGGGTAAACCCCTGGATTTTTAAAACATATTCATGCAAAAAAAAAAAGGAAAAAGAAGTTATTCTTGTAAAACAGAGAGCTAGTTAAAAATTTTCTCTGTGAAGAGAGTGTTAAAAAGTTTATGTGTAAAATTTCAGTCCTGGTTTACATATGACTTCTCCTTCTATTACAATTTCCCTTTAATTCTCTTATCTCTGTGTGCCTTCTGGGCTGATGTGGAGCATACAGCAAAGGAGACATACTTATTTGGAAGAAGCACTTCATTCTGGAAGAGATTTTCAAGTGCTTAACTTAAAAACTGAGAGAGAATTGGCTGGGCTGATAAGAGATTTGCAAAGTTATGATTTGATAGGCCTATTTTTGCTAGCTGACTTAGCAATACTTTTCATTAAGTAAGGGAAAAAACTCCTGCAGGTCCCTAAGCTTTTGCCATCTCTCTGAGTGCTGCTAAGCAGTTTATTGGAATGATCATTGCATTATCTTGCAGCTGACTATTGACTTGGTGTTGGAATCAGATCATAGCCTGTTACCCAGCTTTTCCAAGCCAAGCAGTGTAGAACTTCAGCCAGCTGTTAGATGTCTAGATTGAAGGCTTAGTTGCTGGCACTGTACAGAGATTAAAATAAATAGTAAAGTATAATTCAGTGTTTCATAGGTTAGGATATGTCTGAAAAAGGCTGTTGCATATAATCATACATTCCCCACACTTCTGTTTAATCACACAGCTAAGGAAATGTTCTTTTGACACAGAAGCCTGTGAGCAGACAGTGTGGTTGCAAGAGCACACACCTCTTTTTCCAAGGATGAGTCAGGAGAGGACAGCAGAGCTGTGACCTGCAGCATCCTAAGGCTGTGCAAAAGGCAGACCTGTTCCTGACAGGTGTCAGTAGAGATAAGGAGGTGTGAAAGCAGTGAAACTACCAGGAGGCAGGTGAAACCTCACCCAGAATCTTATACACGGTTGTGGTATCATTTACAGATCAGTGCAAAGGAAAAAAGGGCTGTTGGGTTGATAGAGAAAAATCTGTTTTCTTGGCACTCCAGGAACAAATTAAAAAAAATAAAGGACAATGTGTGCATATGAGTATTCTCTGTAAAGACATCAAAATACAGAAGGGTGCTTCTAATCACCACAGCAGGGACTGAAACAGGCTCTCTTTCAAAGAGGGAAGCCTCCACCCACCTTCTAGGAGTGACTTGGGTCATTTATGACAGCACTTGTCACACAATTAAATTCCCACTTACAAGTACTGTGTGTGTGCATACACGTGCCAGGGACAAGGCAGCACAGAGTGTATTTTTTCTGTACAATACATGGATATTTAACTATTATAAAAATCTAAATATCCTAAATTATATTTGTTATTTAAGGAGTTGATGCCATTACAGAAATCCAAGTTGAAAAGAAACACATGAAAATGACTTAATGTGCATATTCAGGTGTTTATATCTGAAGATAAATAAATGCTGTATTATGACTGCTTTGTTCCAAACTATGCATGTCACATTTCAATGCAGATATCATTTAAAAAATCCTTACCTAAGGAGTTTCAGAAATGCAAATCTAAAAGTATTCGTAGATGCTGTATGTTGCATGGTTTAGGCTTTCTGAAATATTCCAGATTAATATGTTGGTCTGACTTAATTTAGAATTCAGGTGTAGAGGTTTGAGCCTCATTTAATTCTGTTCTGGGATTATGGCAGTAAACAGACTGGAAAGGGATTTGAGGTGGGTGATCCTTCAAAAAGCATTCCTGTTCTGGTACAGGATGCATTTTGGGATTGCAGCTTGATTTTGGTTTATTTACTTATTTCCCTCATAGGACACTGAGGAATGATTAAAAATTCCATTCACTTTTCTAAAAGCCTTACTATTTCTTTTACTCCCTGTTTCATGTGGTATTGTGCAAAGTCTTGCTCTGCAGTCATCTTATCCCACACAGGGATAGATGCAGATAGTATTTAACAGCTTGTGAAAATGAGGTTTTATTGTTCTAATCAACGGCAGACTTTGTGTTACAGTGTTCTGATTAGTGTAACAATTTCATTGTTTCCATGGCTATAAAACTTAAAAACCACTTGGCTTGCAGTTCTTGGTGGAAATTTGCCCCTGATTCTCCTCCAGCCTCATCTGCTCTGACTCTCCCAGCCTGTTGGTGCTTTTGGGGGTTGTTGCCATCACGTCTGCTGGCTGCTCTGTTCCTCCTCCTCCGTGTTCTGGGCAAAGAACCTCTTACTATGAAGTTCCTATAAACATAATTCTAAGAGTTTTCTTTCACAAGACCTTCTCCTAATGTTCAAGATCATTTTCTGCACCATTTCTGGTCTGAATTCTTCCTTCTTGGATACAGGTGGCAAAAATGAGATGTTACAGGTGAAGTCTTCCCACGGCATTACACGTTGCACAAGGGTTTTAATGTATCTTTATTTAGAAATTTTGCATGTGAGTAAGGATTAAGTCTCTCATGCATCTTGCCTTCTTTTATTAGCAGGTAGTTCATTATTAGGGCCATCGTGGTGAGGTTGTGACTGCTCAGATGTTTTCTGTGCTACCTTTCTGTCTGAAAAGTCTTACTTCAAATGCACTTGTTTATTGTCGTAGTGGATTTGCTTTTTTTATTTTGAAATGACAAACATAAATTCCTTATAGATTATCTGTGCAGCTGCTAATTTTATTATACCCATCCTAATCTTGTTGTCTAAGAATCACGACCCTACAGAACTTTTATCAGAGCGAGTACTGTTAAAGTGAAGGAGGGAGGATGATTTGGGTGGGGAAGGGTCTAACGAGGCTTCTGAACTAAGCAATAGTTGTATTCCTTTTTATTTTTTCGCCAGTATCTTTTTTCTTTTTACAATGAAGCACTGGAGAGCTTCTAGAGCACTCCTGAGTATCCGGTTTCAAGTGGTGAAGTGGTGTCAGTGTTCTGGCATCTCCCCCTTGTGCCCACACTGGAATGTGATAATGATCACCTGTGAAATAGTTGGGCATTGTAAGGCAATGGATTTTCTCCTCTCTGCTGTGCATTCAGAGATTTATACGGGCTGGTTCCTTTTTTTTTTAAGAAATCTTTGGAGTGTTTTTTTCTTTTTTTTCTTTTTTTTATTTTATTATTTTTTTTTAATGACCCGAATGCAGGTAAATGATCTGGGATCAGAATTCTACATCAGTGGATTCAGCACAGGGCATGTAAAAAAGATCAGCCCTTCCAAAGGTTTACCTGACTGTGGCTTGGTTTTGGCAAAGACTTCCAAAACCACGCAGATGCTGCTTTGTTCTCTTGTGATCCATGCCTTAGTATTCACAAGGTAGAAATATTTGCTGTTTGATTTTGGTTTAAGACATTGTAGTGGAACATTTCCATTAGGAAAGGGTCCACAATACAGGATATTGGGATTGATGAGGATGAGATGCCTGTGGGGAACAAGAAATCTGTTCTGGCCTTCTGTAGAAACATTTTCATGACTAAATACGGATTTAGGAGGCAAATTTGTGCCCTTTTGAAAAACTTTATTTAAATTTTGAGTAGATTGCCTAGATTGATTTACTGAGATGACAACCAAGTTGAGTGAGGTGTTGCTGAAACTTCAAGTGGCAGCTCTTGTTCTGGAGGTGTGTAGTATAAACATGTGTAAGAATTATTACCTAAATAAGACAAGGAGTGGGAGGGGTGACAGGCATAGAGAGATTTACTCAGTGCTGAAAAAGTCCTTTTCAAGGAATAAAAGGAAACACACCTGCCAGTCTGGGTACATTAGTCTCTTGTAAATATGATTTTTTTCATGTGTCATTTCAACACCCTGTGTTTAAAATATTGCAAATGTTGCTTGGTTGGCTTTTTCCTATGTTGAGAGAGAATGGATGTATTTAATTGGGTTCCTTGTCCTCACATCCACATCCAGTTCTACCTCTGTCCCCATGTAACCTGTCCTTAACTGATGGACAGCTCCAGCACAGAATGGCCCTTGTTGCCAGGAGAGAAAGCCATCAGGTTTCTCACTTCATTTAGTGCATTTCTGTTGTGTGGTGTTTGATTTTTCCATTCTGGAGTCGGCAATTGCTGTGCCAAATGCCATTTCTGCTCAGAAAGGCTGGAGAAGATGGGTGTGCTCTGGGGGAAGATGTGGTGGGTGCTGATGGGAGAAGCTGAAATCATTGTTTTGGGAGAAGCCAGCATCAGGGTGCTGCTGATTGTTGGGTCGTTTTGGGACCTGTTCCTCTAAGGCCTGACGATGTCCCCATGAGCTGAGGGCCCTGGGAGACTTTTCTGCCCTGCACTGGAGATCACATCCTCACTTGGTGTACTGGGGGTGTAAGGTGACTCCACCAAGCAGGCAACAAATTTCATACAGTCTGGAGTGGGTGCTTGGGAGGCCTTCCTGTGAGATTATACACTTGGTACACAAATAAAAGTACACAGAAATGTGCTTCAGGTCTCTTTGAGCTAAAGAGAAAATGCTTAATAATAATGCTTAATAATTTAGTTTGTACTCAGAGGTAGAACAGTACCTTTATGTCAAAACTGCATGAAAGCAACAGTTTACTTTTTATGATGTACTTAATGGCTGGCTATTCATCCACAAGCAAATATTTTTGTTTGATAAAATAAAGATCCTTTAATGTAATTTTGAAGGCAGAGCGATTGGCTATGTGTGTTTAACAAGAATGTGAATGGGGCCATGTGTTGGGTTCAATTTGGTGTCAGCTGTTCATTGCTGATCTTTGACTGGTTAATTTAATGTTCTCTGACGTTTGCTCAACAAGCTTTTTTGTTATTTTGCTTTTTTCTTTTTTGCTGACAAGTGATTGCCACTGAATTGACTGATGAGAGAATGAGGGAGTCTCGAGGTGGTGTAAAGCAGCAAAGAAATACATTTGGGAGCCATGGATCATTTGCTGAACAGAGGGAAGGAGAGGGAAATCTTTAACCTTATGTACAAGTTATGGTTCATTACTTTGTTAGACATCTGCTTTCCTGATGCTAATTGTGTTTAATCCTTCTTGGGGGTGGGGGCTGGTCTCAGGGCTACTCAGTGCTTTTACAGGTCTGCCAGTCTTAGCTGCCCTCATGGAAATACCAGGCTGGTAATCTGATCTTTGGGTTATTTGCTTTTTGATACAAGCATCTGCAGAGAGCTGGGAGAACAAAATGTTGTCAGTGCAAAGCAGGTGTCCATTAAGAATGTGCAAAGCCCTCCCCTAACCCTTATCCCTTATCCAAGCTTTGTCACATCCTAGTTTATATAAAGGGTAAACATCAAGGGTCACACTAAATAGACACAAGTGTTTAAAACACCACAAAAACTCATTTAGACTATCAGAATACTTTAATGTGCTATTTACTACTAGTTATACTAAAAAAAAGGAAAAATGGATAGTGTAGAAATACAGGAACAGATGTACTAAACACAGTTATATTGTCTGTAAATGCTTAGTTCAGAATGTGTTGCTGAGAGCTTATTTTCTGCATTTTTAATTTGAAAAACACTGGACAAATATCAGCATACAAAACTGCACAGACTTAGCCCCTTAGTCCATGGAGAAACCTGATTTAGTGTACCAAACAGCAGCAGTATTCCATGCTGTTTTTTATACCACATGGACTCTTGGGGTTTTTTTCACTTGTTTGATTTTGTGCAATCTCAATATCTCAGTATGTAAAACTGCTCATTTTTCAAGTAATCCTGATTTTTACCAGTGATTACTTAAGCCAGTTCATACTCAATAATTACTTTTTTGGCCAACTGTGTTGTTGTAGTAGTAGTAGAAGTAAATTTTTCCCTTATGCACTAATAAAATGAGGATTGAAGACCTCATGCCAAAACATGCATCCTTCAAATCCTCTAGGAGCTTCTGAATCCTAATAAAGAGATCTGTATCTTTTGCAGGCACTACTGTTCCAACTTACTGATATTCTTTACAGTGTGTGCTGGGAAATGTTAGTTCCTGGTGTTTCTCTGTGCTCTTCAGAAGTATCTCTGTGTGCAACTCTGAATCTGTGAATTTCTCATGTTCTAAAAGCTAAATTGTGCTCTGATGTGCTTGGTTTCTTCTTTGGGATCTCTTAGACAGCGAGAGAGGATGAGCTGACAGTAATTCCCCTAAGGATCCATTTTCCCCAACACCTCCTGCAGATATAAATTTGCCCTGTGGAGCAGAGCAGCTGCTGCCTGTGTCAGCTCCAATATAGTTCAGTAAGATGTTTTCTCTTTATTGGCCTTTGTGTCAGAGTCACTCTGATGGGGACAAGCCTGCACTCCCTTGATTTGTGCCTGGAAGTGTCACTCACCTCCTTGACATGATGTCTAAGTTTGAGAGCAGTGGAGCTGGCCCAGAACCACTAATTGTCATCTGCCTGGATCTGTCCTCCCCGTGTTCCCAGGCTGTATTCCAGCTCAGGAGAAAACCTGCAGGAGGTATCTGGGAAGGTTATTTGCCGAGATAAAAAATTGAGTTTGTAACCTCATAAGCATCGTGGGACTGTATAAACAAAATTTTCGACAAAAGTATTGCCAAAGGTATAAAACAAACACTGCAAAAATGACAGCTCTAGGAAATTCAGCAGTAGAATTGTTTTGTTCAAAAACCATCAACAAAACCAGACGAAAAAAAAACCACTCTCAAAATCAGAAAAACCTCAAACAAACAACCAACCCCAAATCCAAGCAGTGAGCTGCTTTTTCTTTCAGGTTGTTTTAACAGTAGTCCTAATTTTCATTCACAACTCAGCCATTTGCCCACAGCTCAATCAATTTGTTGCAATTGAGCTTTTAGATGATGCTCTTAGCCTGACTTTTGCCAAAAGTGACCTGTAACCTAAAATCTCAACATAGTGCTACAACAGCTGCTGCAGCTCCCTTTTTTTCTTTTTTTTTTTAACTTATTTCTGAAGTTTTAAGGTTAGAGAGCTTGAACTGTAGTTAACAAAGAACCAGGTAAGTAACTGTATTGCTATAAATAATATTTATGATTATAAATTCAATCAGGATAACAGGCAGCCAGTCCTGATAGCTCTTTTTTCCTTTTTTCCCTCCTCCTAGTATTAGTATCTCTGTGGTTAATTTCTGAATCAACATTTTATATGAGTGCATAATTCACTTTTTTTTTTCTTTTTCATTTTCAAACTGGCAGCATGCTCTTTGTTCTGCATTCCTCCAACCCTTGCTCCAGGCAGAAGAGAATAGCTGCTGTTGCTGATGTCCCTAAGCCTTGTGTGTAGGATCTGTCCTTGGAATGATTGCCAGTAAATTGCTCTGATTTTATCTGCAGCTAAGACACTGCTCTTATCTGATGTTACTTTAAACCATGCTTACTTTCATGCATAGGTGGGCTTTCATCTGCATCAAAATTAATGCTCTCATCCAAAGGAAAACTGAGCATTTACCAAGTTGTTTTTTTTTAAAAAAAAGCTCAAATGTTTTATTTCTATGCATCCCAGTAAAATGACCACAAGGATTAGTTGCAAGAGTTTATTAGCTGTAATTTCCATATAATTTTTCTTCTCACTAAACCTTTTACTCAGCTTATTTTAGCAGCATAAGTTTGCTGGAGTAACCCTTTGCTAGATGTAGGTGTTCAGGCAAAAGCAGGGCTAAATGCAGGATATCAAACAGAGAAAGGGACTGTGTAGGTGTGTGTAAAATTACATTTGAATTTGAGTGATGGAGGCCCCAGTGAGGATAGGCTGCTGTCATGGCCTTGTGCTTTCTAAATTTTCCAGAGCTTGCAGGTCTTTTGATCAGCCTCCTTGCTGCCATCTAATTCTTCAAGGACTATTAATAACAGTAGAAGTATTTCAACCATCTGCATTTTAAAAAGGGATGTATGAAGAAAAATCATAAGGAACTGAGAATAGTCTTAGTCTGGTGTAGGTCATGCTGTTTAATGGAAATTCCCATTAAATATCTTTATGTTAAAACTCTTTCTGCTGGAAATAGATGAAGCCTGCAGTTGATCTGCCTTGTGACATTCTATTCAAGTACTGTGCTATATATATATATATATATATATATTTCTGTAGAAAGCTTCAGGAGCAGTGCAAGAATTATTCCTTTTGGTTGAATGGTTTTTTTCAGGAAGGTGCAGGAGGCCTTTAAGTGGATGATGGCTGTGTGAGGAGGCTCCCAGATAGAGGTGCCCAAATCTCCTGTACCTGTGGGAATTGTGCCTGTACTGTCACTTCCTCATCAAACATACAATATATTTTAAAATTATTAATTCTGGCCTGCTGTAAGTTTTACTTAACCAGATTTTTTTTTTCTTTTTTTTTTTTTTTAAATGTAAAATGAGGTGTTTAAAGTTCAATATCAGAATTTTTAACACAAGCCTACAGCACTGATTTTAATTACCAGATCAATGAAAGTACAGGCTGGTGTCACTTTAGTGAAGCTCTCTAATTAGGAGCATAGGATTTGCCATCACAGATCAGGCCAGTGGTTTTCTGAGTCTATGAGCATCCTGCCTGCAGCAGTGCCCACAAGCTGGCTCTGATGGAAGTAGCATCCCTCCTCCCTCCTTCCCCAACAAGACATAAGGTCAGTGGGAGATGAAAAACCAGAATTTTCCTCTTGTATCATGCAGGGAATCATTCTTCATCCCAAAACCAGTGAATTGGTAACCAGGGTCTTGGCCAGACTGCCTGTAAGTGGCTTTCAGGGATGAAATTACTGATTGGTTATAAAGTGCTAAGCTAAACTTAAATACAGAGGTTTGCTCCTTCCCATCAGGAGGGGTATTTCTTAATTATTTATAAATAAAAAAGTACATCTGATTGAAAAGGTCTTTGTGACACAGACTGAAATGGAGAAGGGAGAGCTAAAATTTTTTCTATAACCTCTGCACTCTAGAGCTTTTTTCCTATAATCCCTTAGTCTGCATCATAGCTGGGGACATTGCCTTTCTCTGCCCCTTTAAATCTGATCTCGTGCCAAATGTGTAGCTTTATCTATTGCCAATTTTCTTCTGTCTAATTGGCATATAGATCATGATCCAGAAATCACTCCCAGCCTCGTAAATGGAAGCAGGAGGAACTAAGCTGGAAGCAGGGTCAGCATTGACAATTTAATGTAATTTAGAAAGTTATCAGCCAGTGGGAGATTCAGTTAGATTTCTATCTGTGAAACAGATGGCCAACTGCAAGACCATTGGATTAGGTTTGCTATGTTTGTGGAAATTAATTCAGCACTTTATTTTTTTTGTTTGGGGAAGGA
Organism: Serinus canaria; assembly: GCF_022539315.1. Taxonomy (NCBI): domain Eukaryota; kingdom Metazoa; phylum Chordata; class Aves; order Passeriformes; family Fringillidae; genus Serinus; species Serinus canaria. Next base: position 3,193,726 of record NC_066319.1, read on the forward strand.
AAAAAGAAACAATTTGCAAGTGCTTAGCAGGAACAATTCATAAAGATGATCTCATTTCCTGTAAAATATGGGGAACCCCTCCTGATCCCAGATATGCTGGAAGGTTTTTTCTGTAGCCTGATTTTTGGGCTTTGTGGCAATATGGTGAATGACATAAAACCAAAAATGCTTCCACCTATGTATGGATGGTTGTTGGTATATTCAAATGCAAGAGTTTTACCTCAAGATCTCATTAACAAAACTTTTAGGGCCAGACATCTATGTGGGCTGCATCCTCTCATCTGTAGGTTGATACAAATATTTATGAATATTTCCTTTTTCTCTACTGAAAAGTGAGGACCACATTTTAAAAATGCTGGAGATTGGCACTTGTTTTGTTTTTTTAAAACTATCTGAAGTTTTCTGAAAGATGGGTTGTTTATTTTGATGGCTAGCAGGAAGATGAGCTCTTGGGATAATGTGGCTCTAATGGGAAAAGCTGGGTCCTTCTGATATTCTTGGTCTTCTTGTCTTTGGGATAGAGTCTCTGCCACACAAATTAATGCTCAGCTGTCACAAAATATTTTTCACTATCTTAAAAATGCAGCTTAAAGTAGGTCAAAAGTTGGTCACTCCTAGGATTTGTCTAGCCAGCTGTCCCATTTCTGACAGTGCCCAGAAGCTGGAGGTGTGTCAGAAGTATGGGTGGAATATAAAAAAGTCTTTGCAAAGGTAATTGGCTCCTTCTCCTTCCTCCTCTTACCATCAATAAACATTAGAAAAAATGGAATTAATATGTAATTCTTTAACTACTGACTTCAGTACTTCAGTACTTCACCATTCCTGTTCAGAAGAGTTCAATGTGCACTCAGTAACCAAGACCTGAGTATTTGCTTGAAGCAATCACGTGGTCAAGTCCTTGCTCAAGTTTGGGTCTCGTTCCCTCCTTTTCCATCTCCAGATTTTTGCATTGCTCTTGCTTGGCAGATCAGGTGATGGATAGGTTGTTGGCCCTCCTGCCTCAGCTGCAGTGATTTTTTATCCATGTGTTGGTTGCCTGTTGCTTTGTGTGGCTCCAGGTGTTGGGGAGCTCTGCCTCTCTCCAGCTCCTGGCAGCCCCAGAGGCGTTGCCTCTCCTGAAAAGCCTTGGGCACTGAACTAAATTGCATTTTGCAGAGTCAGGAAGGCAATGCAGCTGGCTTACTCTTTTTGGAGTGGCATTAGACGCTCTCTTTGTGGGAGAGGAGGATGTTTGGCTGGTGGCTGCAGTGTTGGTATGGACTGAGCCTACCCAGGCCCTGCTTTTGAAGTCTCATTTTTGTCCATCAAGCACTAAGCAGACCCAAAAGGGAATGTTGGCAGGTCCTTCTTGGCTAAAAGAGGGCTAGGATTTGCTGCAAGACCGAGGCCAGGTTCTGTAATTCCCTAATCCCCACAGCAAACTGATTTTGTTAAAAATTAAGAAAAGCTTTTGCAATGTTTCCTGGCCTCAGTGTTTGGATCAGATAACTTTCATCTTCATACACTGCTAGGAGTTGAAAGGGTTTGGTATCACGTGCCTTAGAAACCAATTTTATTTTTACTTGGAGTGGCTTCACATCTGTGGAAGTTGTTTTGATGAATTAATCCTCTAAGCAATCAAGAGAAAATGGAGTAGAGGAGCGAGTTTGTTCTTAAAATGCTACATGGCAAATCAAGTTCCATTTCCAGCTCTCTTCAGATTATTATCTCCTGGAATCTTTTCCTTGCTCTTTGTTTCTCAGAGTCCAGTCCAGCAGTGATGGTTCATCTGTTCAGATCCCTCCTGTGGCCATGGCTTTCTGCCCAGAGGAGATGATACTGCAAGCACACAGATTTGTGACCCCAGGTGAAAAATACCAGTGAAGTTACAGCAGCTGCTTGGAACAGTCTCTCATATCTTTTCCAAATAGAGAAAACGAATCTGTCTTTATTAGAAAAGTTTAGAAGACTTGTTTAGTGTCACAAGCCAAGAGTACACGGAGCTTTGGGAACTGATCACGTTGAGTGGTGGGTGCTTGCAGCTGTAAGGCTGTAGCACCCTGGAGTTAGATCCTTCTCCCTTCTTCAGTGGTCAGGGTTTTGGGGGGAACACGTGCAAACTCCCCCCCTTGTCCCACTCAGCCTGTCTGCATTAGCAGAGCTGCTGCTCACAGCACAGTCCTGAGCACATCAGAGCTTCAGCCCTCGCTGCAGTTTAGGCAAAGCAGCTCCTTCATGTCCCAGTACATCTCCTCAAACTCCATCAAAGCCCCTCTGGTCCCCCACCTCCCCAAAACAAACACCCACCTCTGCCACGGTGAGGGGGCTTTGCTGGGGGGAGAGCTGATGTGGAGACACTGTGGCTCCCGGGCTGTTTGCTTTTCATGGAGCACTTGAAAGAGCCCCGTGGATCTGACTCTGGCAGGAGTGTGCCTTTTGAAAAACCAACAGTGAAAATGTCAGACATCTATCCTTCAGCTTGGCAAGAGGGGAGGTGAAGCAGCCCTCGCTTCTCACCTTGGCAGCGGTGGCTGTGTTATTTTTTTTAATGTCAAGAATTCCAGCCAAGCATCTCACCAGTGCCAATTCTCTGTATTTTTAAGGAATGCCAGCAGCAGTGGTCAGACCATGGAATTAGGGCTGACTTGCACATGGTGGGGTCTTGCCAGAGGGCAGGCAGCCCTTTCTGCACCAGGGTGTGTGTGTCTGTTCCAGGTCTCATTCAGCCTGATGCTTTTTAGCTTGCATTTGTGATGGATCAAACCTTCAAATATGCTCTGAAGTTCTAAAAAGAGGTGTACCCGGTGGTTTTTGTCATGCAAAATCTCGGGTTTCCTTTCAGAGCATTAATTTCCATAGATTTTAGGAGCATTTACAGGAAGAGGGTTGTCTGTATAGTAGGTAGAAATCCTCCTGATTGTGTAAAAAACCCCAAACAGCCCAAAACAACAACAGAACAAAACAGTCAAACAAAACCCCAACAATTTCTATAATCATTCTTTTAATGCCTGCAGTGTCCAACACAAAAGACCTGCCAAACTTTATTCTTGCTGTAAATAGCTTTGATATGATAAAATACACTGATCCTGTTTGAAATTGATGCCAAGCATTGGAACTCAGAGACAGAGAGAAGGGAGCAGTGGGGGCGTAAGGGAAGAGCTGCAGGAGGGGTGGGATTTGTGAACTTGGACTGTGTCAGAAATCTGAGCACTGTGCATGTGTGTCTTCAGCTAAAATTAACCAGCCAAGCTTCACATGCCAGCATATATATAATCATTTAACTGTGGATCCCTTGAGAAGGAAGAGCAAGCTGGACTCCAGCAGATATATTCACATTAAAAATGCCAATAAGTAGTATGACCTTCCAGGTCCCTGTTCGTGGGAGAAGTAAATTTTCCTGTGACCATTATAAAACAGTAAGCAGCTCTTGGCTCCTGAATTATGGCAGTTACTGTTGAACAGTAACTAACTTCAGCCTTAGAGGTGTTATTTTGCTTTTTTTGTTTTTTTCCTTCTCTTCTGCAGCTTCTTAGACTTTTCTGTGGTTTCTCTTCGGAGTAGATCTGTATCACCATTCCAGATAAGCCCTCTTCTGTTGCTGTTTGTGTGTGGTAGTAGATGTAAATGGGTATATTTTGTGTATGAGAACTGTGATCTTTGAAAATTACTTGCTGTGCACTTCAGATGACTTTTTAAAAAACACTGAAAAAAAAAATAGTGCGTTTGCTGCTTTTGTTCTCTGAGGAAGATGATAATTTGTTGGTGTGAGATCAGTTCAGTTGTTTCACTGCAGCCAGATGTGACTTGGAGCAGGTTTTGTTCATCAGCTCAGCAAACTGAACTCTTTCACTTTGGGATCCACAGAGGACTTGATGCAGGTCTGAGTGCAATCTCATTTTATTCAGGATTTCATGGGGTTTTTTGCAAGGGGGAATCAGAAAGTGGCCACCTGCTTGGTGTGGAGTGTGTGTGTGGCTCCAGCTCACAGGGATCTGTGTGTGGCAAAGGTGGATGGATAACGGGAGCATTGAGGGAGCAGCATGCCAGCACAATCCCTGTCCTTGCTTCACCTTGGGGGCTGCTCCACAGGAAAATGCTGCTCTGGTGAGAAATATTGAGCCCTCTGTGTAGGCAGCACCTGTCAGTGACTGGGATGAAAAAAAGGAATTCTCTCTTTGCTCCTCTTTTATATTAAATGTAGTACAATATTCAGTGGGGAAAGAGTAGGAAAGGTGCCAGCTGGGCAATTAAAAGCACGATGCTTGTTAAGGATCCACCAAAGATTTGCTCTAAACACACTCAGTGCCTGCTCTGAAGTGTGGACAGTCCAAGGCTCTATTCCTGGAAAGGTTGCAGGCCTGCTAAAATTGACCCATATGCTTGGCTCTGTGTGCTGTGAGTCAGCCCATTGCTTTTGAATAGTAGTCATATGCATGAGAAAAGCCCTCCTCAGCTGGGAATAAGGCTTTAAAGAGAGAGAAATAAGTAGTCTCAGTGGTGTTTAAATTATCCATTTATCTATTTAACTTCCAAAGGCTAATTATTGTACACGAGTGTCCAGTAAGATGTAATATTCAGAATTATATCCCCACCAACTGGGCAGTAATTCAAAGCAGTTGTAACAAACACAGTTGCACATCTGAATTGAATGAGTAATTTAGTTGAGTTGCCTTAAGAAATTAAAAAAAAAAAGCAGAGTTATCTCTGTTTCCCCAGAAATCTGTGGATAGTTGTGGCTCAGGTCTCAATAGTTGGTGATAACTCCAAAAGTACCAGCACTTGAGGTAATGGAGAGTTACTGGCATCATGTTAGATACTAATTAGTAGGTGTGTGTGCATATGTGTGTGACAGCTGTGTTTAGGGGATTGCAAATCATAGAACCAGAGAGTGCTTGGGGTTGGAAGGGACCTTGGAGATTATCTCATTCCACCTGCCTGCCATGGGCAGGGACACTTTCCACCAGACCAGGTCTCTCAAAGCCCCATCCAGCCTGTTCTCCATAGGTGACATTCCAGGAAGGTCATTCTGCTGTCTCACCTTCCTGCTGAAAGGAATCCACCTGCAGTTCAGCCCATCACTGCCTCAGGCTTGGAGTTTCCCGTGGTTTCCTCCCTTTATTAGCTGGCTTTGGTGCCAAAGTGCTTGGTAGGATTGAGTAAACAAAGCTCCAGCCCTCCATCCTGGCTTTCCAGATGTTTCCAGTGTCTTGGACCAGCAAGGAGAAGTGGTTCAGTCCTTGCCTGATGTGTCCTTTCCTTCTGGGCTGGGAGTCACTGGGGACTTGAGGGCAGCCCTAAGGACAATGTGCTGTCCCTGTATCCTAAAAGAAAAGGAGCAGACAGAACTCTTTGCTCAAAGCCCACCAACACCTTGAAGTTATCACAGAGAAATGGGGTCACACGTTATTTATCCTGTGTCCTGCTCTTCAAGCATTTGTTTTGTTTTGTTTTGCTTTGCAAGAGCTTATCTTGGGGAAGAAACCATGACCCTGTTTTTGGATGGCAGTGCAAAGTTTAATTCATTCTGGAGGAGTCAGCGTTGCCCTTTTAGTGGGATTTGTGTCTTAGTACAGATGTACAGATAGAGACTGCTCCAGGGTTTAAAAATCATTTAGGGGCAACTAAGGCCAGAAATTCTAAGAAAACTTTGAAAAAAGACTTTTTTTTTTTTTTTTTTTTTACCATTTGCGTCCTTGTTGTCCTTTTGCCAGTAACTCAGCAAAATATTGTCAGGGCCATAATCTCAATGCACTTTCAAAATAGCCATCACCCTTCCTGTGCTTCCTTGGAGCCAGAGATGCTGCAGAGGGATGAGTTTTTCAGCCAAACCTTTGGCTCTGGCTGTTTAGCTCTGGGCTTTGCAGTGTGATATCTGTTAATGAGATCACTGTGTTGGACTGCATGCATGGATCAGCATGAGCCTGCAATTAGTGTTGCCAGTCAAAAATTGGGATTTTATGGCTCCCCATGTGCAAGCCCCGTGACACTGGGCAGCAGTGAGTATCTCACAGGCTTTTCCAAAACCCCACAGTGTTGTAAGGACTGCAGGCATTCCCCTTTGGGTCATCTCAGTGTGCTGTGGCTATTTTTAGGTTTTGGGGTGGTTTTTGTTTTGCCTGTGAAGGTCAGCAGGCGGTGTGGTTTGGTTAGCAGCAGCACAGGCACTGCATTGTGGTGGCTCTTCTGGGATGGGAGCTCATCGGTGTGACTAACCCTGCTATTCAGTCATGAAAAAAACCTTGCTCTGCTCTAATTGTGCTGCATGATGTCAAAATTATGTTCTTCAGCTGTTACCAGATTCATGAGAGCCTGATTCATTATAATTATTGGGAGAAAACAATCAGAGTCTGATTAGTTCAGAACTGACATGGCAAGGGAAGGAGAGGAAGATTTGAAAATTTACTCGGGCATTGATTATAATTAGATTTGTGTGTGTGTGTGTGGAAATGAGAAACAAGAGACACAGGCCTATTTTCTACTTGCATGAAAGAGAGACATTCTTTTCAAGCAGCTTCATGTGAATCCTTTGCTTTTCATGAGTGTTTTTCAGAATACTGACAGGCAAAAACATCAGGTGGTTTCCATTTAAAGGAGACCCTGGAGTACTGATAATACCTGGCACCTTAACCCCATTGCAGTCCCAGGGGTATACTGGGTCTCTAAAGGATCTTCCTGCACTCATTGCTCCCATGACTTTATTCATGCTTTGTATCCTGGCTTTGCTGGTCACTTCTGTTCCCCAGCCTTCTTCAGGTGCTTGGGGGTGGCTGTGTGGGCTTGAACAACCAAGCAGCTCTGCAGAAGGTGCCTTTTGTACTGATTCCGTGTTCAGGTACAGGGCAGGTGGTGCCTGTGCTCTCTCAGCACAGCCAGAAATGCTGCAGGAGCCTCGGAGTGCCAGGGAATTTCAGGGGTCTCCTGGATGGAAAGCAAGATTCTTCTCTCATCTGAAATGTGCTTTAGAGAAGCAGGTGTGAGGCTAAGGAAGAAACCCCACTAAATTTCAAAATTCTCCAATCTTGTTGATGGAAGACAATGTTCAGGCCTTTTTCTTTACAGACAGATTTCAAAATCTTTAGAATATGGATTCTTTTTTTCCCCCCAAACCTCAGTGTTTTTTTGTGCTACATTTTAGTGTTTTAGCTATGACTCATTTTATGTACTGAATATTTCCAAAGTTGATACTTAACTGTAATGCTCTTATTTCAGATCTGGTGGATCAAAGAGGCAGAGAAAAAGTGAGAAGAAACAGATCTTTCACATAAGTTTTTCATTTGTTCCCAGAAAATTGGATTCCTTGGATCATACACTATAGAAGGGGAAAAAAAGCTACCAAACAGCTGAGTCCATCTTGAACAAAAGCTGGGACTTAGACCTGAGTTAAACATTAACCTGCCTTGCACACAAAGACCTGCTTGTGGTGATAATCCCAAATCACCATGTTCACTTGGTTTTTGTAACCAGAGTAAAGAAGCTGCCTCCAGTGATTTTCATCCTGTGCAAAATCACTGAACAGTTTTAACAGTTCTGTTATGCACATCATACTGGTCAGTGTATAATAAGGCAAAATCTCCTGGGTTGTTGTGGGTTGGATGTTTCATATCACAAGATTTGTGTATTTTTAATAAGACAACTGTTCAGGTAATTTTCACGTGAATGTTCAAACATGTGACTTCATAACTATTTGCTGAAAATACCTGAGGAACACTCATAATTGGTGTGCAGAGATAGGGAAATGGAAAGTTTCTCAGCAGTGTTTTCTTACTTCTTTTATTATTGTTTTTCCAATTATTTGCCTGGTTTTGAACATTTGGAAACACCGTGTGCTTTGAAACGTATTTCATGTGTCTAGAAATAGCAGCCATTGTGCAATTTTTATTTCTTCCACTTGTTTGTGTGGAAAAGGAAAAGAAACATTAGAAATCTATTTGTATAGTACATTACAAAGACTTGTAACAAACAGGTTTCAAAAACATCCTGGAAAGTTTCAATTATTAGCTCAATATATGCCATAAAAATCAGTGGTGACCTACAATAAGCCTGGGTAATACTGTGTGCCTAGGAATGCTTCAGAGATTGTAAATATACAGCCCAGGCAGTTAAAAAATAATAATTTGCATGTTACACATATTGCAAAATAATGTTGTGTGATAACACTTTTAAGAGAAACAAAGATTTATTATATCTGTATTTTCCTGTGAAATGCTCTCCTAATCAACTAGTGGGATGAAATAATATTCCACACCCTTAAATACCCCAGGAACAAAAAGTTCCTACATACTGGTGTGCATTTCATAATAAGCATAAAAGCTCTGCTTGTAGCAGGCTGACTTCAGAACCCAGGTGGGGTTTACAAGAATAATTTGCTATCAGAGGGGATTTCTTTATGTGTTATCGTGGGCAGTGAATCAGGCAGCAGGTATTTGGGGTTTTTCAAGATGTCTCCTTTACCAGGAGGAATTAAGGGAGTTCAGGGATTTCTTTGATGCAGATCTGTTTGAATATATGAATATAAGAATATAATGGATAGAAGATCTGGTGTTCCTGGGTGCAACAGGAATTAGGGCAGCAGGAAGCAGCTACAGGATAGCAGTTTTGCAATGCCAGCCAAGCATTCTCATCCTGTTATTTGACTTAAAAAATCAATCCCAACGAGCTCTCAAGGTCTTGCTGTGATTTTAGGCTCTGCCAGGAGGGGTCTGCTCCTGCTTTAACTGTAGAGCTGATCCAAGGGTTTATCTGCCTGCATGATGATCTGCATCATGGAAATGATCCAGGATGGAGCTGATGCATTGAAGTATAATCTTAACTTTTCTGAAAGCCCTTCAGTGATAAATCAGGACATTCATTGCAGCCCTCCCATTAAAGGAAACATGGTTCTTGTGCTTGATAAGTTCCTTGTCAGCTGAATTGAAGGGGGGGGTGGACCCTTGCACTTGCAAAGTAAATGGTTTATAACCTGTTTCCTCATATGTCTTCACTCCTAGATAAGAAAGCTAAAACCATGTGGCAGAAAAGGAGGTTAAGTCAACCCCAGTCCCTTGAAGTCGTTGTATCTTTTAAAATATTTTCCTGTTATGGAAAATGTTTTCTTCTAAAAGGAGCTAAGGAACACAATGTCCGGTTTGTGCAGCGTGGGTTTTTTGCCCCTTTTCTTATTCAGCTGGGGAAATCACTCATGTGTGCTCAGCCTTTATTTCATTGAGATGTTTTTCAACTCTGAGGCTTTTTTTTTCATGGGGGTGGTCCAGCACTTTTTTCTCTTCAAGCCATGACGCTGTTGGCATAGGAAATGCACATCCTGCTGCTTTGAAGGGGAAAGTAAAGGATAAATGGTGAAAAATAGGGGCATATATTTCAGATATTAAGTGATTGGTTCATGGCTGCTACCAGTTGTGTTTTACAGGTTTAAAAAAAACACAAATGAAGAGTTTATAACAAAAACTAGACTATAGTCTATGAAGACTATAACAAAAATCTCTGTTCTTCATTTTATCACATTAACATGGAGTCAGCAAGTGCAAGAGGAGTATGAAATTGCAATCCTTGTATTACATCCTTGTATTACAGGTTGCTCTGTCTTGTGGCAAATACTTGCCCCCTAGACTTGGTAGCGGGCTTTTGATTCCTCTGAGAGAGGACATCATCACCACACTGGAAATGTGTTGTGGTGTTGGGTCCCCAGCACGAGTGAGAGATGACAATTTGACTCCATGTTCTCAGAAGGCTGATTTATTATTTTATTATCTTAAAAGAAAATTATGTACTAAAACTATACTGAAGAAAGAGAATACATCAGAAGGCTAAAACAAGAATGGTAATAAAAATCTGTGACAGACTCAGAGTCTGACACAGCTGGCTGTGATTGGTCATTAATTAAAAACAATTCACATGCTGGGTAAGCAGTTCTCCAAATCACATTCCAGAGCAGCAAAACAGGGAGGAGCTGAAGCCTCCCAGCTTCCCAGGAGAAGAAATCTTGGTAAAGGAAATTTTCAGAAAATATCATGGTGACAGAAATGCAAGGCTGGGGCATCTTCTGACAGGAGGAGCTGAGGGTCAGTAACTGAGGGGATGTGCACTGCTCAGCCCTGGACCCATGGGATAAGAAGGGTGTGGAGCTATGAGTGCAAAGGAGGTCCTTGGAGATGGTCAGAGGGCTGCAGCACCTCTCCTGAAGCTGGAGCTGTTCAGCCTGGAGAGCCACACCTCTCCTTGTGCTCTTTTCAGTAGAGGTGAACACTAATATTTATATCTTTAAAAAATAAAATCCTGATATTTAATTGTTTTTACCCTATTTTTTGGGAACATAAATCTTAATTCAGAATATTGTCCCATGCAAAGAATAGTGTTATTTAATTCATAAGCAGAAATTCATAATGAAGTAATTTAGCTTCTTTTTGATAAGTTAGCATGGAAAGTTTTAATAGGTTTTCTGGGGATCTTGAATAAACTGTGCTGGCATATGATGAGTAGTACTTAATGCAAATTAAAGAGAGATTTTTGCTGCTTGGTGTGGTTAGTTTTCAGGTAATACAGTCTAAAATAAATTCCAACAGCTGGAAGGTTGCATAATAGATTAAAAGTGATTTAATGGGCCTGTTTAACCTGTGGGATGGATTTTATTAAAATTGGTGGATATTTAGGACCTTTAAAGGTTTCTTTGGCAATACAATGAAGGAGTTTCCTCACAATGAAACTGCTCTATGGCTAATATCTACCAAAAGCCATTTTGGGAAAAGAACCTTTAAAACTTTCTCTATAACAGTTATGAAGAAAAAAATGCCAAAATGGAAAATGCAGGGGAAAAAAAAAAAAAAAAAAAAGCTTGGGTGGAAATTGAAATCTCTTGTGCACACTCACTGCTGCTGTAGAATATTCCACTGAGTTCCTGATGGTCCATTCAAGCTGTAACTTGTCCAGGAGCTCACTGTCATCTGCCTTGGGCTTTGATGTCAGGTTGCTGAATAGAAAAATCCATACTGCAGTAAGCTGAACATTTGATCTGCACAAAGCCTTGAATTTTTTAATGCTGTTGACTTGTTTCAAAGAGGGGAAAGACAAGGGCAGTGGTCTGAAACCAGCCTTTTGGATACTGGGAGAAACCAAGACTTCTCATTTGTCAGGTTGAGTAACAGTTTGTTTTTGTTTCTCTGTCTCCTAACAGATTTATACGGATTGGGCTAATCACTATCTAGCAAAATCTGGTCACAAGAGATTGATCAAAGATCTACAGCAAGATGTGACTGATGGGGTCCTGCTAGCTGAAATAATCCAGGTTGTAGGTGAGTGACTTTCTGTGTTTGTGCCCAGCACCCACCAGCTCGGTCAGACAATCCCTGTTTTTATCTCCTGCACTAACACAGAGTGCATGGGGCACTGTCCATCAAACTGCATGGAATTATGTAGATCATTTTCCTTCAGAGGCTTTGGTAATTAATTTGAAGAGCCTTGTCTTATAGTGGAAAAATATTGGATGTTGCTGATAAGATCTCCTGACACAGCAGTATTACTCCATATGGCTGAATGTTAAAAAAAAACAGCTCAGGAGATTTTTTTTTTCTGCTAGGATGCTGTTAGCCCTCACTATTTCTAATACCTCTTGGGTACTGCTCTGAATGTAATTCACAGTGAGACTGCCTCCTGTGTTGAATCTCCTGCCTCCAGCTGGATTTGGGAGATCCATTTATTCAGCTGGGAAAGGTGAAAGGGTGTAATTTTTGTGTGGCAGAAAAATAAATGTTTCATAACGAGTTTTCAGAAGAGGGAAATCTCTTACCATTAGGACAAATCTCAAGTGCAGGCTCAGTCATTGTATCCAAAGCCTTTAGTTCCTTAAATTAGTGCACTAATGCTCGTGGATAATGAAAGTTCTGGACAATTTTCTCTGCCTAGAGCTGCATATTGTCCCCCTTCCCTTGGGCCTGGATCCTTCATTAGTTCCTTCAGAGGCTCATCCATCTGGTGCTGGGGATGCCACAAAACACACACATGCATGGGCCAATGGAGATGGATGGAATGGGAAAGCCTGCTGATGGGAATTAGGACAGCCATTGTTAGGGACAAACTGACAGATTTGAGATGCAAATTAAGAAGCCAAACAGGACATCAGTGCATGCATATTTATTATGTGTGTTTGAGATGCTGTAAGGGAGCTGCTTCTGGGTCTGAAGTAGGGGGATGTTCTGGGATGACACTGTGAAACAACCTCCAGTGATTCCACTGGGATATGTTAAAAAAGATTTTGTCTCTCTGCTGTAGAGCAAGACGATATCTCAGTGGCATTGTAGACCTGCCTGTGCAGTGACAGAGGTGTAAAAACAGGCCATGGATTAATTGATGACTCTCTGTTGACAGGTATTCACTTGGAGCAATGCTCCTTCCTGTATCCTTTTCCTTTCATAGGAAAGGGGTTTGGAAACCCAGGAGCAGTTAGATGTTGATTCCTTTCATGCCTGTCTGGCTACCCTGCCTTAACACAGTTGTAGGGAACTTCTGCCTGAGAACATGTGTGCAAGAATGCCACCATCAAAATGTGGACTTGGTTCCTTGCACCAAATATTTAAATGTAGCTCTTGGAGTATTGACTTGTGAAAACCTTAGGAAATTCAAATTATTCATTCTAAAATACATAACCAGTTATTGCTTTGATCACTTTTGCAGGTTGTTTTTTTTTTTTTTTTTATAGCTGCCTTTTGGCTAATATTTAAGATAAGGTCTGCAAGGTTTCAAAAGTTGAAGGATGAGGGGAAGGATTTATTTTTCGAAGAACCTTTTCCATGTGGAAGAAAGGTCATATTTAAATATTCTGAGCTTGATCCAGTAAATTAATAGTGCAGAAAAGTAATTTGTTTCTGCTGTCTATGGCTTTAGGCAGCTGCATCTCATTGTCACAAAGATGAGGAGAGCTTTCACACTTTTTCTGTAGCCTGCAAAATCCAAGCTTTTTTCCTAACTCCATAGTAAGGAAGCTTTGATAGGCAGTCCAGGAGAGGGGTTTTTTTATGTTATGGTGTGCTATGTGCAAAAGCAGCTGTTTGCAAGTCAATTAAAATGCATTCACATCATTCTGGTTCATTCCAGTTCAAAATTTATGAGCCTGTAAAAGAATATGTAAGTCCTGTATGCCTTAGTAATGCCATGTAAACATGGTAGCTGTGTTTAAATCCATGAATGCAGACACACTGGGTGTGACCTGGGTTCTTGGAGGTGTCTCTGTACATGTGTCCCAAACAAGAGACACCACCTTCACAAGTTCATTAGTCTGCTTTCAAGTAGTCATGAAGGGTGCCAGTTAATAGCAATACAGCTGTCAATTTTTAGAAGTGTTATAAATTTAATATTAAGAGGTGGGTGCACAGGACGTGGAAAATGGGATTTAATAAATTGATCTTTGTTTCTGTATGGCCAAACCTGAGGTGGCATTCCTGGAAGCAGTGTGTGCTTTTCATGTGTAGAGGCTGATGGACCCCTCTGGGGAGCACACTGCCAATTCAGCTGCAGTCTCTTTCAGATTAGCATCACTTTCTCCTTGCACTGTGTGCTGTGTGTGGCTGTGTAAAATGGGAGCTATCAGGCAAGAGTGAAGCCCTGTTGTTGCTTTGTTTCTCATGGCTATGACTGCCACTGGAATATCGTGCCAAAGGTGATCCTCCTAAGAGAGGGAATCCATGAAGTGGATGGAGTTCTGACTGGTGTCCTGAGAGCACATGGGACTGCTACAAAATACAGCTTTTAATGCATGAATCCAATGGGATGTGAGTGCCTGCCTTGATTACAGTAAAAAAGCTGTGGGAAACTGAACTTGGGTTGTAACTGGTTCTTCAGACTCAAACACAAAGTCATTTCAGCATCCAAGGCTGAGAAGTGAAGCAGAGCAAACTCAGACTCTAAGGCAAACTTCATCCACCTCAGGAGTTTCATTGTTTTACCTCTGACCTTAAAGATGGAAACTGCTCTTCTGCAGGCTGGGGTAGCGTGTGAGCCATGGCCAAGAATCTTGATAAGTTGTTTCATGATCTGTGCTTTAAAAAAGAAAGAAAGAAAAAATTATTAGCATTCATAAATTTGTCATTTGGATTTAAAACCTGTATTCACTCTGCCAGCAAACCACCTGCCATGCTAACATCTCTGTGTGTGCAGTGCTCACTTTTCCACCCAGCAGTGGTTCAGCTTCCAGAGCCCACATCCTTCTTGCAGTTTAAAGGAATTCCCTGTCCCTGTACAGGAGGTTGTCAGAGCAGTTGGCTTCTGCCCCAGCTGTCTCTGGAGGCACGACCCAGTAGAGAACTCCAGCTGCTTTTTTTTCTTTTTGTGGCTCTCAGTGTCTCACACATTCACTTGGACTGGACAGCTACAGTCCAAAACCCCTTTACTGAGCTGGCAGCAGGTGCTCAAGAAATCATTGCAATAAATGCTCTTGGTTTAGGTTTTTTGCTTTATTGCCTCTTTTTTTTTTTTTTGCCTTTCAGCAAATGAAAAGATTGAAGACATCAATGGCTGCCCAAAAAATAGGTCTCAAATGGTAAGTAGTGAAGTGGTCTGTTGTTTGTGTGTGAGTGGCTGAGTGACAGTCTCAGACTTCAATGCCTGAGACTTTTAGTAACAATTTTAAATTAATTTTTCACAATAGTGGTCTAAAAGTATAATCTTCAGAACATTAATATTACAGCTCTTGCCCTATTGTACTCCACAGTAGTTGGGTCAGACCTTATAATATATCACATATTTACAATTGAGATTATTTCTACACTGCTACTTTATAATTATGAAATATCACATAATTAAACAGAAATATCTAGAAATAAGCAATCAGATATTTGAAAGTATGATTTAGAGTTTCTATATCTTTTGAAATGAAACAAAGTAAATGTTTGCAATATGAATGAAATGAAAAAATTTCATAAAATTCAAGATGCAATTTGATGTCGGATAAGAAGTTGGTTTGTATCTTGCTTGTATTTAATACTCAAACCTGGAGAACCAAAAATCAGTCCAGGAAAATTAAAAGTATAATAATACCTTAGGAGTATACTTGCTGTGAGTATTGCTGAAGCTAAAGGTATAGCAGAATTTTATGAAGAACAGAAATAATAAAAAACTTGTTTTTAAAATGCATTTAAATGAAGAGCTTTTAAAATTGATGATACTTCAAACAAGGTTGCTTCCTTGTGTATCTTGAGAAAAAGTAATTTTGCAACATAAATTCTATTGTCTTCCTTTGGCATTGCAAATGCTTGCTTTGGGATACTTGGATATCTGTTCTCTGTGGGAAGCTTTTTTAATGTTTTTTTAATTTTATGAGTGTTCCTGTCTGCCCATCCCTTCATGACTGCAACATGAGCACAGCCACTCATGTAGTCAAATGAAATAAAAATTTAAGGAGGGCTTGACATCCAGAGTCAAAACTCAGACTCTGTTCTGCTCCTCTCTCTTGGCTTTTTGTTGTATCTTGGAAGTTATCAATCTTGTTGAAAGCATGGAGCAAGCACTCTGTAAAAAGCAAGCCATCAGGAAGATTTATCCTTGCTCCTTTTTGCTGCTTTGAAGAGGGTGGTTGCTGTTCTTGCTGTAGCCACAGCAGCTGTCTGGAGTAAAAATAATGAGGAAATTTTGACAATTACTATAATTTAATGTTCCACAAGTGTGTCTTAAGAACTGAATTTCATTCAGGACCAGAGTCTGTAACCAGTTCCAGGACGTTGCAGCTAAAAAAGTCCCTTCAAGTGATTATTCTCAATGAAGAGAAAGTGCTGCTCTGTTGGATAGTGGGATGCACGTTGCTTGTGAAAGCTGGATCAAGTTACAGCCAGAGGCATGCAGGGGGCATGGGTCAGGAATGCTGGGCAGGGCTGGAAGGACACATTTGGTCTGTGCTGCCTCCTCTGATGTTGCTCCACTTGCTCATTCAGGAGGCTGCAGTGGGTGGGACTGAGCTGCAGTCACAGCTGGGCATCCTGAGCAGTGTTCCTCATGTGAGAAAAATGAGAATTATGTTTATGGTTTGCTTTTATCAGGTGCACGTGGCTACAGAGCTCTTTGTTGTCTGACTATGAAAATAGTGGTGATTCCCAGAGAAGCCCTGGCTGCCCCATCCCTGGAAGTGGTCAAGGCTGGGTTAGAGGGGGCTTGGAGCAACCTGGGATACTGAAAGATGTAACCAAAAGGATGCTTCCAACCCAAATCATTCCATGATTCTTCTAAGGCAGAGCAGGAATCTTCTGTAGGGGTGGTGTTTGTGCAGGAGTTACTTGCAGTGTTTAGGGAGGCAGGACAGATGTGGTGCAGGGCTTGTTTTAGGTAGAGCGGTCTTCATCCTTTGCATTTCAGGGCACTCCATTGATACAGCTTACAGGGTCCTGCAGAATGTGGAAGGTGGTGTTTGTGTCTGGTAACTCTGGCTCAGAGAGTGGCAGAGGCAAGGCCATCCAGGCACTTAGGTAATATCCACTCTTTTTTCAAATGAATCTTTCAGTTCCGAGTGTCCATCTCCACGTTAGAGTGCTTGAAAGGTGAGCAGCACAGATGAGGAGACTTGGAGGGATGTAAAAAAAAAATAGCAGCAATAAATGTAGATTTATCTTAGCTCATTGTATAGAAATACAGCAGATCTCAGAGGGAAGGAAGCCTTCTACCCTCCTCTTTTCTACCCTCCTCTTTTCCCTCTGCAGAGTCCCAGTGCCATGATCAGACTCGCGTGAGCTGAGCTGTGAAGAATCAGCTCGCTCCCAGCCAGGTGTATCAGCTTTGAAAGCTGGACCAAATCTGTGTCTTCCCAAATCCATCAAGGGAGGTGGGGAAAAGAAGTGTCTTCACTTCCATCTGGCACAGTCCCAAGCTGGTGGTGCCAAACCTGAGGGAGCTCTCTGCAGAGCCAGCTCTGGCCTCTCTGCCTTGTTCCCTGTGTTGGAGAGCATCAGGCAGATTGGCCCAAACTGAGCATTGGAGACAGCTTGGGTCTGTCAGGCTCCAAGCCAGTGCTAATAAGCCTTGTCAAGTGAAGTTTAGTACTGCAGAACCATGTGGGACCATCAGTGCTTATCAACCTTGTCCCAGTGCCAAAAATGACATGACAAGGACCCCACTGGCTCTGTGAAAAATTACTTAGGTGAGAGCCTGTCCTCCCATCATCATCCTGTCTGGGTTGTTCTGCTGAAGGGAGTATTCCTGTCTTCCTTTGCTCCAGATAAGAGTTGGCTGGCTTTTATATAATCTATTATACACTATTCTGTAGCTTGTCCTCTGCTTAAAATCTGTTTCAGGGTTTTTTTTTTCCTCCCAAACCTCGATATTTTCGTACTGTAGATATTTGCCTAAACAAAAGCCTGTAATTCTGGTGATTAGTTCCAGCTGCATGCAGAAAATGCTGTGGGTAGGAGAGGATGTGCTTGTATGGAGCACAGGCTCTGGGACCAAGAAGATTTGGAGAGCATTGCAGCATTTGGGTTTAAAAAAAAAACAAACCCAGAAAATGTTGGCATAGTCCTTGATAACTGGGTGAAGGTCAATAAATCAAGGCCAGTTTCCTCTGTCTTTTCTCACTTCTGAAAAGAAGGCTTAGGTGAATAAACCCAAGTAGGGCTATCTCTGCTAATATGGTTTGTTTATAGAAAAACAGAGATAATATTCCTTTTTTTTTCTTATTTGCTTCTTGTTTAGGGCATGATTTTAGAGTTTAATGTGTGGCATCTTGCAGATTATGGGAGCACCTGCCCTCCTAGGTATTACAGATTATTCTTATTCATGTACGAGTTTTCTATGCTACGTTCTAGATGTGTGAATGTAGCAAAGCTGAAAGGAAGAGAGTTGGGGAACCTGTGGCTGGATACACCAGACTTTCATCTCCCCATGGCTGGGGAAGTTGTGGGGCACCCAGGACAAGAATCTGGAGCACGTGGGCTTAACAAACACCACAGCACCTCCTAGAAATAGGGGAGGAAATTACTGTGCTTCACCTGTGGGTTGGTGCTTGGGCTTTAATATTTTTCAGGATCACTTTGTGTCCATGTGTTCTCAAAAAGAATTTTTTTTTTTTTTAATGTGCTGGCCAGAAGTTTTTAGGAATCATCTCTTTCTGGTGCAGAAACCAAGTTGTGGTGGTAAAGTGATATCACTCAGTCTTCCTACTGCTGGTTGTCTTGCAAACAAAGGATCTTGCACTGACTGCAGTGTGGATCAGAGCCAGCATTTCTTCCCCAGAACTTTGTGGAAGTTGGGATGAAGGTCATATTTTCAGTACAATAACTTAGTTTTCAAGGAAACCTTACTTCCAGTGATGGGAATTTGACTATTATTTTAATATTTGACCGATTTCTTGTGCTCTGATAATGAGCTGTTTTGTAATGTGTGTGACACCTGAGGAACAGTTTGTATGGAAATTTTCCAACATGGTGGGGACCTTGGTTTTGCCTTGAACAGTACTGAGATTATTAATTCAGCTGTTGGAGAAAGGTACCCACTGCCCTCCTCAGTGTGATCCCTGCCAGCTCCATACATTATTTTTATTGTTGAAAAAGCATAGATGTTGAAATCTCCACGACTAATTTGTTTGTATGGCATGTGTCATCCATATTTCTGTGTTCTTTTTCTCAAGAGCACTTTAATGAATTGGTGTAATGGGTGTGAGTGCTGCCATGATGTGGCTCATACTTACAGAGATAACTGGGCTCACACATTCATGGTTGGAAGGAATAATAGGAGCTGAAATCATCTGCATGACCCGAGCAGCTCTCTGTGTGTGTCTAATATCCACTAAGGGAGGGAGCTGCTGTGTTATGTACAAATAACTAAAAATAGCTGCTGTATTAAAAAAAAAAAAAAATTCTTTGTTGCTTGTTTTCTCGTGGAAAAATAATTCTGTCTCTGCTCTTTGAGAGCAGGCACCCACTTTAACCTGCTCCTCTAAAAGATTTGAGCAGTTTTATACAGCCAGTGTTGTCCAAGCATTGCCACAGGAAGGTGCAATAAATCTGCCAGGCTGTTGCTCCAGCCCCCCTGAGTCCCAAAGCCAAGGAGGGCTCTGCTGCTGGGGCATGTGCTGCTAATTCAGGGGAGCAGACCTGCTGGAAGATCAAAAGCATCACAAGCATGTTTTTTCTCTGTGAGTTCCTAGTGTAGGATTTTTGGAAATGTATCCCAGGGGTTAAATATAGCTGTGTATTTTCAAGTAATCCAACTCCAAGGCTGAGCAAATGTAGTGAAGGGAACTTTCCCATCATCTGAGCGTTCCCCCACTTTGCCTGGGGAGCTTGTAACTTGCCAGGGGTGTATGTTTGGAAATTGAGTTTGGTTTGATGCTGCCATGGTGACAGATGGGTGTCTCCTGGCCCTAACTGGTGGTCCAGTTCCACACAGCTGAAGGTCATCTGAGGGGGAAGACATCCCCCAGTGCTGTGCCAGCCTGGCCAGTGACACACCCCAGCTGAGCTGCTGTCACTGCCCGTGCAGGGACGTGGCCAAACAGCAAGTTCTGGAATGTTAGAAGAATTTTCTTGAAGCTCTCAGGGTTTCTCTTGGTCATGATGAGCCCACGTTGTGATGTAGACAAGAATGATTTGCTGCAGAGAAGATCTGCCAGGTTGCTCGAACTTAGCTGTCCTACAGCCTCAGTTTATATGACTCTCTCTCCAAGATAAGATTGATTTTGCTGTCTGTGTTTTTTTTCCAGTTGCCCAGACTGTTGTTATTCTGCCATGCTTCCCATTTGTGCATGGTGATCAGTGAGACAGGCGTGGTGTCTGTGCTCCAGAGCTTGCAGTCCAGATAAAACCACAAGCCCCCCACTGGGCCCCTCCATCATCCTGCAAAGAAAATAACAAGATAAATGGAGCTGGACCAGATTAGGAAAGACCAATATGCACATCTCCCTGCCACGAGGCATGGCAGTGTCACCAAGATTTGTTTCATTTCTGGAAGGGATGTCTCTGGAATAGTGTGAGGTTAAATAAAGAGCAACAAAATCATTTTTATCCAAAAAATGCAATATTTGAGCTTCAGTATAAAGACAGGATTAGATTCTATTTGATCATTTACATCACAGTTCAATGGAATGACTGCCTTTTGAATACCTGTGGTTCTGCCACCCTGTATTCATGAAACAACAAATGGATTGAGGGGCCAGGGTCATTCCACATGTGTATATGGAGGTGTCTGTAGCTTCCACTTTTATATTTACACCTACACCGAAGTCTAGAAGCACCATTAACATCATTTTCTGCCATGACCATTGCTGAAACAAAACTATTACATTAATAAACCTTTTATGCAATACTTTGCAGACACACAGCTTCTTATTATGCTTGGCATAAATGGGGAAAACTGTGAAGTCATGGATGAGAACCTTTTCTAACTAAGAAGAAAAAGTTTGGTTGATTTGAGGACAGGTGGAAGTAAAAATTAATTGATTCTTCTCCTTCACCTTCATGCTGTAAGGATTAAGATTGTTTGTATGGAAATTAGTTCTCCTGCCTGGGTGTTTCTTTTACAGGAGATGCAGTGATAAGCTCTTCACTGTGGAATATCTGTGTAAAAATAATTAATATCTGGTACAAAGAATTAAACAGTGCAGAGAAATGAACTTTTTGTCTCTGTGTCCTGTCACAGACCTTTCATTTGCAGTCATTGCTGATACACTGTAACTGGGTGATAATGGTTATTTTAATTAGCTATTCCTTGATGGTAGTGCATATCCAGAGCATTTTATTCTTCTGGGGTTTGTGCAGAGCTATTTTTACATACACAAGTGGTATTATTGCACTTGCTCTGAGCAGTTATGCAGGGGAATTTCAGTAGGAAATGTTATCCAGGTGCAAGGAAGGAGGGGGCACATATGTGTTGGTGGCACTGGAACAAATCCCTTGGGAACAGGTGAGGCTGAGAGCCCCAGGCCTGCAGACACAGGAATGCCAGTGGGGAGGGAGCTCAGTGCCTGGGAACGGGCTCTGGCCACAGCTTCCTGCCCAGGGACCTTTTTTAGAAATGAGCAGCTGTCAGTGACTGCATTGCAGGAGGTTCTTTCTGAGCAAGTTTCATTAAATTCTGGATTCCTGCTGGAAGTTCAGGTTACTGATGCCCAGAGCCTTCAGCATCTGAGCTGGTGTTTGAGGACAGAGAGCAGCCAGAGCTTGGTGCGCTGGGTGGTGTTGGTGTCAGTCCTTCCTTCTGGGCATTTGTGCACTCTGAAAAAGATTGGTTTATGTCAATTTCAAGGATGTTTTAGGAAGAAGTCCACTTTTGCTAGATATTGGTGTCATTTTAGATTGAAACATAGAATGATGAAATTATTTGGGTTGGAAGGGATTGTGAAGAGCACCTGGTTCCAACCCCCCTGCCATGGGCAGGGACACCTTCCTCAATCCCAGGTGGCTCCAAGCCCCATCCAGCCTGGCCTTGGACACTCTGAGCCATCCACAGGTTCTCTGGGCAACCTGTGCCAGGGTCTCAGCACCCTCACAGGGAAGGATTTCTTCCTCATGTCTAATCCATACCTGCTCTCTCTTAGTTAAAAGCCATTCTCTCTTTTCACAGAACATAACTTGTAGCCTGGGAGGCCCAGATAGGAAAGGGTCTTCCATGGGCAGCCAGGGAAGTTGGGAATAATGCACCCATGGGAGTCACTGCTGCCCTAATTCTGGGTTTATTGAGCACAGCCATGGCTTCTCCCCACCTTCTCCTCTTTTCAGTTACACAGGAACAGAGATCCGGTGCCACGAAACACAGTTATTGTGGTATGTGCTAAAATATTGTCAAGAGAGTTTCATCTGTATCCTAAATTAATGAGTCTCCAGAGGCAGGATTCTTTGTTGATGCTTGTTTTGCAAAGTTGAGCTTCTTGTTGCTTAATCATAATTTAGAACGTCTCAAGATTTCAAATTATTCACAAATTATCCACTTTTCAAAGGTCTGATTCTGAAGAGCCAATCAAAAATTAATATTGCCAGGAATATTTTTCAAAGGAAATGCTCTTTGCTTTTGTTTTTCCCCATGGGAAGATTTCGGCTTTAAATAAATAAACCTGAAAGAAAGCTGAATGAAGCAGGAGCCATTTTACAATCCTCCATGTGCCTCTCCCTGAGCAGATCAGCTTTGGCAAACCTTGGGAGTTGCCCTGGAAGGCCTGAATCCATCCACAATACAAGAGTGTCCCTTGGATGCTCTTTGTTGTCATTAGGAATTTTGGCCAGTGTGAAGCACGGTTTTCTCTGGGGTTTGCTGCCCTGATTTCTATTCACACTGGGCATGTTGGGAGTGAATGTTGAATATTTGTCCCATTATTCCTGCAGGAAGAGCTGCCAGCACAGGATAGCAAAGGTTTTACCAGGGTCAAAGAGAAGAGGATGCGTGAGATGAGGCTTAGGCTGGTTCTCCAGCCTTAGACTAATGCCCAAACTCTCCTTGTCTTTAAAAACCCAAAGTAAGGCAATTTTAAGAGAAGACTCAACTCCTCATGTATATTTGAGCAGATTTTTGTTTCTGTGGGTATATCTGCCACAACCTGTCTTCAGAATATGGATTAGCTTCATTTGCCCTTCCTTTACATCTTTTATTTTATTTCTAAGGTGCCCACCAAGTTCTGTCAAAATCCTGAAACTTAATTTTGGGAGACATTTTTGTCCAAGCAGTCAGGAGCAGCAGATGAACTCTGGGAGCAATGTATTATTTTCTTTTTAAAAAAATACATTTTGAATGGGATAACTGCTAATGAAGATTTATTTCAAACAGAGCAATAAGAGTTGGTATTTATATCCTTCTGGGACAAATGGAATTTGCAGTTCTGCTTTGGTATTTTTTATATATAATTATGTTTAGGAAATAGAGCAAATGAGATATTGGAATGGAGAGCCCTTCCTCCCCCAAAACTCCAGGATTCTAAGGATTGTCAATGTAATGACTTAAGATTTTAAGGCTCTTTCTAAACTTTAGGATATAAAAATATGAGGGTAAATGCCTTATTCAAAAATACAGACAAGGAGTAAATTTTGTCCTGAGGAACAGCTTGTGTTTCTTAGGCTATTTCATTGTTTCTGCTGGAATGTTACTGCATAAAGGTTTGTGAGGCCTTAAAAACTTTCCAATGAATTCATTCTTTTTTCTTTTGAAAATTAATTTAGTACACATAAAATCGAGCCTCAGGCTACATAAGCACTGGTTTCAGTATGAGAATTGGGTTTTCTGGATAAGCTCATCAAAACTCCCCATTCATCTCTGTAAAAGTTGGGAGCAGAGGTCTTGCATCACAACGTGAGAAACTTCCCCTGGTTTGTAAGTGAAGGAACCTACAAGAAGTTTAATTCTGTTTTTTTTGTTTAGAAAAACATCTCTGTCTGTGCTAGGGGCAGCACTGGTTATCCTTCACCTTGTGTGTTTGACTTGGCAGAGTTGGACAGGCAGCTTTGGCTGCAGGCTGTGTCCAAACCCAGCTTTTTGTCTGATCTAGTCAATGTTCAACACATCAGTGCCCACCTGTGGGTCTCCATTTACAGGACGGGGATATTTTGGCTTGGGTTTTTTTTTAATTTATTTCTGGCATATCCTGTTCTGCTCACACAGGCCAGGGCATGTTTTCTCTCTGGCACTGGCAGGAATAGAAATTGAAATTGCTGCTATATGACAAGCACAAAGTCTTGTGTGATTATCTGGTCTTGGGCAGTTCTCCATGTGCAGATGCCTTCTGGTCCCACCTTGGCAGGTTATTCCTGTTAAGAGGAAGTTTTCAGGTAGCTTTTCCTTCTCTGAAAATGAGAATGGGAATGATGACACTTGATAGGTTATGTCTGAGCAGAAATTTTAATTTTACAGCGTTGTTGGAGTTTTTTTTCTCATAATCTCCTAATTAAAAGAAAGCAGGAGGAGGAACCCTAGAGGCTGCCAGCCCCTCTGGTGTGGGCTCAGCTGTCCTTGGTTGGCATTAGGGACACTTCAGAATAAATGCCCATCATAAAAGGATGTGGGACTGATAGAATGTGTTGATAGTAGATTACACCTGAAACAGTTTAAATGTGGTGATCTAAAATTGCAGATTCATTTGAATATTTTGTCTGGGAGGTTTAATAAAGGCTCATAACGTTTCTGAGTGAGATAATCACTGTGGGTGGCTTTGCTTGGTTTTCCTTCTTTTGCACAGCTTTCCCCTGTTTTGGGAATGAGAGCATCCAGCTGCCACCTTTCCTGCTTTACTTCTGCTGTGTTAAACGTTGCTGACAAAGCAAATGAGAAATCAGAATTGTCAGCCAGAAAAACAATTGTAGCTCGTAGAGAAACAGAAAATATCCACTCCCCTTTGGCAAATCCGGTCCTTTCACATCTGCTTAAAGGGTTTAAGCAGTATGTGGACTTGGCAGAAAAGGAGCCTACAGAGTCTGGGTGATGATTTGCTGCTGAATGCTGTAATTACAAGGAGGTAACTGTACTTTGCGTTGGAAGTCACCAGGCTGCAGAGTCATTGGAGTTTTGCTTAGAATCATAGAATGGTTTGGGTTGGAAGGGACTTGAAAGACCATCTTGTTCCAATTCCCTATCATGGGCAGGGACTCCTTTTACTATCCCAGGCTGCTCCAAGCCCTGTCCAATCTGGCCTTGAACAATTCCAGGAATGGAGCAGCCACAGTTCTGTGCCAGGGCCTCACCACCCTCACAGGGAAGAATTTTTTCCTACCATCTAGCTGAGATTTATCCAGAAACTTCACATAGGTCCTATGCACATCTAAATGCTCTAATTATCATAGCTTGCTGTCTCCAGCCCTGTCTGCACTGGGATCATCTTTCTCCACAAAACAATATTTCTGTATTATTAGTAGTTAATACAGCAGGGACCAGAGCAGGAATTCCTCTTTGGAGGTTTCATGAGTGAAGTTCATGACATGTTGCATTGCTGGGAAGTCATCTCTACAAACAGCAACGTGATTTCTGATGCATTAGACTGATTCAGCCAAGTCAGGGTTCCTGACTCAGGCCAGCCATTGTTGTGTGGGAAGGACCTTGAATTCTTACCAGCAGTAAATTTTAATAATTTCAGCTACAGTCCTGCATTCAGTGTTCCACTTTCTTCTTGGATTTTCTCTTAATTTTCTTCTGTTTTCCTTTTTGAGCTCTATTTTTCCTCCAAAATCAACCAATTCCTCTCATTCCTGCCAGGCTGCTGTGTGATATTGTTAATACCACAGATACTGTGTAAATCTTAGACAGTCATTGACACCTTTACATCTGTACATCCCCACAGCATCTTATGCTAGTTCTTTATTTTCTGAATGTAAAGGGTGGACCTTTGCACATCCCTGTTACTCCCGCTTTGTTTTGTCATGCCTGATGGAATTAGGGTGTTTTCCATACCAGCAGAGCACCAAGAGCCCCTGTTTCTCACAGCTTTTGGCCCCTGTTTCTCACAGTTTTTAGCCAGTATTACCACTGGTGTGGCAAGGCAGTTCATCTGAGCTTTTGCATGGCAGTGAGGTTCCAGGTTGCTCAACCTATGGTTCAGATGCAGACCTGTGTCACCAACATGTTTGATGAAAAATCCTTAGGATTCTTCCTCCTGAGAAGCTGAGAGGCCTCAGGAACAAAATGCAAACAATGATTCTCTGCTGCTGTGGGATGCACCAGGTGGGTCTGGGATTGGTCTCATCTGGTTGTTTCTCATTAATGGCCAATCCCAGCCCAGCTGTCCAGACTGTCTGGGTCACAGACAAACCTTTGTTATTCATTCCTTTTCTATTCTTAGCCAGCCTTCTGATGAAATCCTTTCTTCTATTCTTTTAGTATAGTTTTTAATAAAATATATATCATAAAATATTAAATCAGCCTTCTGAAACATGGAGTCAACTTTCTCATCTCTTCCCTCATCCTGGGACCCCTGTGCAAACACTGTCACAAATGGTGACCCCGAGGAAAGAACCACCACAGACCTGTGATGGAGAGTCACCCATCAGTCTGAGGATGGCAGTGATTTACTTTACCTCAGTGCTTGCAATGCTCAGAAAAACTGTGGGGTTGTTCCATAGGAGAAATGGAATTATTTTAAAGGGGACTCCATGAATCTAAAGAGGATGAGATTAGGACGTCACCAGATTGCTGTGTAGCACCAAGAATGAGGACATGGATGAGGAACTCACTATAGCCAGATGTAAATCTTAATCTTGTGCTCACTCTGTCCTAAAAGAGTTTGTGCAAAGGTGAGGGGCCTGGGAAGAGAAGCAAGCAGAGCAGCACAGAGAGAGCTACTGCAGATCTGGAGTGAGGGTTGAGATACTGCTTATCTTTAGTCACTAACCTGCTTGTTTGGAGAGGAGGCATCTGCCCACAGCTGTGGAAGTCTGGAAGTGTTCCTGGAATGATGCAGCTTGCTACGTGCAGCTAGTAGGAATGGATTGATCCTTTTATGTGGTGTTTATTCTTGAAAAGGTGAACTTGGGTTTTCCAGCCAAGTCTCCAATCACCTCAATAAAAGAGCCCTGTTGGAAACTTGAAAGGGTTGTTGAGTACTGAAGAAGGAAATGGGTCAATTGACTGTTGGATCATATTGGACTGTGGATAAATGAACCTTTGAACTGCACCCTGCTCCAAGCCTTAAGGTCTGAGCAGTACAGGAAATGTTTTCTTTGGTACCTCTCTGGGTTTTGGAGTATATAATTTACTCAAAGTGTACTATATACTTTGTGTACTTTATATTATATCTCAAAGCGTAATGAGGTTGATAAAAGTGTTTCTAATTGTTGAAATCACAATTCAGCAATGCCAATAACTTAACCTCCACCCCGATAGAAGAAAATTATTTTATAGTTATAGACCATAAATTAATGTGCTCTGAGAGAAGTCCGTGTGGGAGGTTCCTGGCAGCTTCCCTGATACTTTTTTTATTACTTTGAGAAGGACAAGGAGCTCAGGTCAGGTGCTGGGAGCTCTGAATTGCTGCCTTAGCCCTCAGTTATGTAATTTTTTGAGGGCAGGCAGGAGCTGCCAGGGCAGCTGGATTTTTCATGTTTCCTTTTGATGTCTTCACACTTCACAGAATAAAGGTAGTTATGTGAGACCAAGTGTGGGGCTCGGTTTCTGTCTCCTTCCTTATCCATACGGTGGATGCAGTGTTTGGTTGCAATGTTTCAGGAATTAATAAATTAACCTTTGAGAGATGTTCAAACACAAAGACTCTATCACTTGCTGATTACCACGGTTAAATAAAAGAATTGCTCAACAGTATCACCCAAGAAGGTTTTTTTTTCTGTAACCACACACAAAACATGGTATTTCCTCAGGTGTTCCTTGCAGCCCCTTGAAGTATCCAAGCTCAAGCTTTTGCATGGAAGTGCTTGCTTTGGTCTGGGGTGGGGGCTGGCATCTCCCTGCATCTTCTGGCTATGACAGCAGAGCTTCGCTGGGAATGAGGTGGGAAATCAAGTGTGAGGCTACTGCAAGATTCTTACTGTAATTCTGAGGTAGAGTGGAAAACATTCCTGACTCATTCAGCCCCCCTGGAGTTCACTTTCTTAGGTAGGGTTTGAGTCCAGACCTGTTGTGCACAAGTCCCTCCCTGGTGAAAGCTGATTTTATGCCACGAAGGCTGTTCCCATTGTGCCACCCCTGTGAGGGGCAGGAGGTGCCCTTCAGCCAGTGCCCAGCGTGGCCCTGTGTTTGTGCCTCGCGGGGAATGCCGCCAGGGAACGCGCTCCGGATTCCGGCCGCGGTTTCCAGTTACAGCTTTTGTGTCCAGCTCCTGGTGTGGCTGGAAACTTCTGCCAGCTGTCAGCTTGGGAGCAAGTGGCAGTCTGCCTTCTCAAACAAGTGGCCTCCATGTTTATTTTCGGTTTAATGTTTGTTGCACTCGTTGTAGGTTAGGAATCCTGGCGCAGAGCATCCTTGACCCTCTAGTAAGGAATGCAGCGATTGCCCGTTGTGACTGGGGCTTGAGCTCACCTGCTTGGTGCAAATGCAAATAACAGAAAGCCCTGACCTGTGGAACAGTCAGTTTATAATCAATGGAATAATCCATTTAGGATCTTAGTAACTGAGGGGGTTTCATACTCTGGTTTCCACATCAGACTTTTTTATGGGATGCAAAGATTGAGCGCACTCAAGGGTGGCGGTGGATGGAAGTGAATAATTATTACAATGCATTTTCTTTTTGTGTCTACTTTTTTTCTGTTGGTTTTGTTTGTTCTTGAACAGATTGAAAACATAGATGCGTGCCTGAGTTTCTTGGCTGCTAAGGGGATTAACATCCAGGGGCTGTCAGCAGAAGGTGAGTCCATTGGTTGTTTAAGATTTCATGGTAAATTAGGAACCTGGATTGCTACCTGTGCTTGCAATTAGAACATGGAGTGTAATGGAAGATTAATAAGGTCAATTTAAACTTCTGACAATCTTTATTTCTTTTTTCCCCATCTCAGTGTAAAAGGTAGATAAAATATGTATCTAATATCTACACAGCTGACTTGTAAAAGTAATCATTGAGACCAAATTAGAATTCAGTCACTTCTTTACTACTTTCTGTTTAAAACCAGAAATTTCTTACCTCAGTTCTATAATTTGCACATTGATCAGTGTATATTTTACAGATATAAATGAACTGCTGTCAGTTGTTTGCCTTTTCAGAGAAAAAATTTATTTCCTTATTCTTCAATTATTCTCTTACCTGAACAACCATCCTGCTTCCTGTTTCCAAGTGCACAAAACAATCAAATCCAAATGTTTTGAGCCAAAACAAAACAAGACAATTGGCCTCTAATTAATCACTCTGCTTTTGAAGAGCATCAGAATTTTCTGAAGCCAAACTAGGTTAACTCTGTTCCTTTATGCCAGGATGTGTGGTACCTGTTGGCTCAGAAGCTGTTTAGCTATTATCTTATTAAGAGATCAAACAGCTTTCTGTCATCCTCAGCACCAGCTTTCATTTGTATTTTCATTTAAATATGCTGGAAAAGCAGTTGGGTTCAGTAGCTGAATATATGATATGACATCTCCATCAGTGCTTTGCAGAACACATAATTGAATGTGTGGCATCAGGTGAGACTTCAAAGTTACATTTGATGACTGAGTCTCTTCACAAACTTTAGTTTGGAGGAGGAGGCTGCAGGAAAACAGCAGATATTTAGTGTTCTAACCTGAGTGCATTACAGCTAGCAGAAGAGGAAGCTGAATGTTGGGTGTATTCTTAGGCTGGATTAGAGCAGCAATAACACAAATTTTCCTCCAAAGAGAATCTTTGCTATGGTCCACCTGAGAGCTGCCAGCATTACACGCCTCAATTGCTCAGTTTTAATCAGAAGGATTCTCATGTCGAGAAAAGAAAGCGTGAGCTAAAACTTCAAACAGCAGAAAATTTGTTTGCCAGGAAATGATTAAAAAGAAAATGCGTCTGAGTGGGTTGTAAAGGCCAGTTTTGACCTTAGCATGGCAATATTGTAAAAATACATTCAGGTTATTTACCTGTCTGGCTAGAAGGTAAAATGGAAGGGGAATGGCAGGTCAGTGCTGAGAGCACTGCCTGGGTGTGCAGAGCTGGCAGCGTGGTGTTGCTCACGCTGGGGAAGGGACAGCATGATTAATGCTCGTGCCTCTCCTGCCAAGTCACAAGTCAGGCCCAGCAGGGCACATCCCATGTTATCCCATGGCTTCCCTGATTTGGGATTTCTGCCTTTCTTTTACACTGTCTAGGAATTAGTGTATTAAATCACATGGAAGCTAAGAAGGGACCAGTAATGTTTGCTGCCAGCAAACATTTCAATTTACTGGCTCCACCACTAACATTGAAGGAAGAAAGTGACAACTAGAAAAGGGGAGGGAATGAATACATTTTTATAAAATAAGTTAAAAGACTTGAATGCAACAGTGAAGTGAATTTCTCTTTCTAGTTTCTCCAGCAGTGTGTTGAGGATCACAGAACCATTTAAAGTGAGGAATGTTGTTACCAAACAAGCCAGCATTTCTGTGCGAGTTGCCAAGACCTGCTAGGTCAACTGCAAATAACTTTATTTACTTCACTGGCAGATCCTCATCTAGGAGGAAGGAAAAGGTTGTGATTGCTTCCAAATGGGAATAATCACTGAAGTCCCCTGGGTTTGTTAGGAACACGTATTTTTCAACAGTGCAGCTTCAGTGTGGAGGGAAGTTAATGACTCAAAACTGGAATTTGGATGACTCCTAAATGTTGAAATAATTTGGGACTGCACGTGTCTATCCTTGCAGTGCTGAAAAATCCTGCTTTGATATGTGCCACTGACACAGAGTCTGTTTTGATGGATTCATGCAGTGGAGATGCTGAGGATCTGCAGTCCCTGATGATGACTGTGCTGTGCTAAAGGCTCCCCCTCCCCAGAAGGCAAAAAGGCACCTCCTTACCAAATATTCTTAAAAATCTAAAATCTCCATTTCTAGTCACTGAAGAAAACTATTGAGGGCTGGAGATCTCTTTTCACTTGCTGCAAATTTTTATTGTTCATTCATTGAACTGTCTTTCTATACCCCTGCCCTTAGACCTGTTCTAGACTCCTGGAATTGCAGCTGCCCAGAGAAGCTTGCTTTGCTTCACACAATATCTCCTTGCTCTCAAGATATTGAAGACTTTGGAGGACACAAATGTGCATTAGAAACTCAGACTGATATCATAGATAAGCAGCTGCACATCTTTTGGATAACAGAAGAGCTGGATAATGATCAGCTGAACACATCCTGGAGCAGTGACATAGGGGAAACAAGCACCAGCAGGGATGTGCCAGGATGGAAATCTCCCAAGAGTGGACTTGTGGGGTTTCCTATGAAACCCAAATTTCAGTTTCAAGTGTTTGGAGTGTTTGTTTCCAGAAATTTTTGGCTCCACATTTAGAATGGCTGGGTGACATCCTTGTCCTTATCTAAGTCAACATGATACTGGAGCTGACCATGGGCTGGAGAGGACTTGAAGCAGGAAGCATTTGAGACTCTGCTGATGTGCAGAGTGCAGTGAGGCTGAGGGAGTCTTTGAAATACTCCTTTTGTATGAAAGGCAAGGTAAAACTGCCAGAATTACCTCAGTTTTTAAGATAAAAGAAACAGGTACCGCTGAAAGTCCAATTTAAAATGGTTTTTTTTTCAAATTCAGAGGGGAAGAGACTGCTTTA
The DNA here is from genome assembly GCF_022539315.1 of Serinus canaria. Classification (NCBI taxonomy): domain Eukaryota; kingdom Metazoa; phylum Chordata; class Aves; order Passeriformes; family Fringillidae; genus Serinus; species Serinus canaria. The sequence continues at coordinate 3,224,790 of NC_066319.1, forward strand.
ACTCATTGAAAGTGTTCTTTTGATTATTTGGTCCAAAAGCAGGTTGCCTTTCTGATAAATGCAGCAGAAAACAGGCAGCAACACATTGTAGTTGGGTTATTGTTGTAATTGCCTTTCATTTCACATAGAAATCAGTTTCCAGTTGCATATAGCTTTGCTAAATTGAAACAAGTAGGTCCATGGTAATTTCTTTTATATCTGACCTGTATTTGTGCAGTTAAGCTTCCCAGTGCCTCTGGATCTGTTTAGTTATGCTTTGACCTGTGATTGTATGCTGCTTTCCTTACAGTTCCCATGAGTAATTTGAGTGCTGGAGTTAAGGAAATAATTTTTACTGTGTTCTGCTGTATTTTGTGTCTGTTCTGCTTCCATCCCCGTCCTCCTGAGCTAAACACAGATTATTGAGGAGAATCTGCAGATTAGAGAAGGACCCTGCCTGGTGCAGTGAGAGGAGGCTGGGTTTGTGCATGGTGATGCATGGGAGCAGGAGTGGGCTGGGAAAAGGGGAAACAGGCAGGATTGATTGGGACCCCCCTGTTCAGGAAGAGACTAAAATTAGCCAAGAAAATAAAGGAAGACTGAAAATGGCTGCTGAAGGGCCCTGGGAGTGATAATCCTTTAAACAAGGGATTGGGGGGTCAGTGGTGGGAGAGAGCATTGATGGAGGGACCTAGCTGCAGGGAAGAAAAAATGGGTAGGGAAACTGAGTCAAGAAGTGTGAGAGGAAAGGAATATCCTGGGTCTGGGTGATGACCAGGGCCACTTGGAGAAGGGCTGATATTCTCTGAAGACCTGGGTTGAGATAAATTTCAGAAAGAAAGTAAATTATATTAGTGGCTGAGGTGCAGGTAGACAAGGAAACCAAAGCTGGAAGCTGGTACAGAATGGGTAAAGAACAGTTTTAAACCTTGAGCCTCAGATCTGCTGGGCAAAGTGCTTAGGATTAGGGGCAGAAAATACAGCAGGGATGAGCAATGTGAGCAGAAATGTGGTTTGGAGAGGGAGTAAAGGATGGAGTGGAAACTGGAAACAAATGAAAATTCTGGTTCTTGCCTTTGTGCTTGGCCACTGGCTTAACACATGTCCTTTTCTTCTTACTTTCTCACAGGGCAACAGTCAGCTTTTAGTTCAAGTGATCTGTAGAACACAGGCAGAAGTTCAGCTGTTTGATGTAGCTTTTTAAATTCACTTTTTTAATTTAGGAAATTAAACATGCTAAATAATTAAGTCACAGCACATTAAGGTTGTCTGCAAGGAAGAATTTGCCCTCTGGCATATTAATTATGATACAGTGGTTAAGTGCATGGTCTAATACACCTCTTCATCTTTGTATTTCTGTTTGCTTTTACATTTTTGCACTTGATATTGCATAGAAGAGCAGGATGACATTCAGGAATTGAAAAGTTTATACCTTGACTGTCAAGCTATCTTTAGATACATTGGGTGCCCATCCCTTAGCAGCTTGTGATAAGATCAAAGCTGGTAATTATGTTTGAATACAGCCATGTCACCCAATAACCAAATTTTCTAGTGCAAAACTTGCATCAGATTTTCTTAGTGGAAACGATTATTCTGGCATTCCAGAAACACTTGTGAGAACGGAGTAGTTTCCTCCTTGTGCAAGTTTAGGACTGAGAAATCATTTACAGCATGCTGTCCTTGATGCAGTTGTTGTTGTGGGGGTTCTGTTTTGGGTTCTGTTAGTTTAAAGGAAAGATTTAAAGGGACTTGCTTTTTAAGCACCCTGGCATTAGCACAGACTGCAGCGGAAATGTGAGATATCGCTCAGCACCGCAGGGCAGAGATTAGTTATTTATTTGTCATTGGTGCTCACTGGCAATCAACTGTAATGCCAATTAGATGTGCAGGAAGAAACTTATCCTAAAGGATATCCCAAAGGAGCTCAGTTCAGACAGTATTCTGGGGATGCAGAGGCTGACCCGCTGTGCTGTCGGAGAGAAAACACCCACTGATGGCTGACGAGTGACTTCTCCACTTTGCCTTGCAGAAATCAGGAATGGGAATCTAAAGGCCATCCTGGGCTTGTTCTTCAGCCTGTCTCGGTACAAGCAGCAGCAGCAGCAGCCCCAGCACCATCCATCCCAGCAAGCAGGGCCTCCATCCCAGTGCCAGGTGGGGGTCCCTCAGCAGCAGGTGCCAGCTCCGCTCCACACTCCGTGCCAACAGCCCCCACAAGCTGTGCAGCATCAGTTAAAAGCACAACCAGAAATGCAGTCCAGGTGGGGAAATCTCCTTCAATTTTTAAATTTTTTTTAAAAATTCATTCATTTTCTTCATATTGCAGGTCTTAAAAAGCCAAAGAAAGTCCTTTCTTTAATTGTGCTCTAGAATGAAGTGTGTTGGGAATAGAATGCTGGGTAGCAATTGACTTCCAGTTTCCAAAAGCCTTTGGAAATCAAAACACGTGTGTTTAAAGATGTTCTCAGTGCTGGAAATCTGCAGCCCAATGGGTGTAACATCCCTGCTGGACCAAGTAACCACAGGATTGTAAAAAAGATGTTTTTCTCACTATTCCTTTTGCTTCTTTCTACTCACAAAGCATGCACGTTTTTTCCCTTAGAAAACATATATTTTAGGCATGTGAAAACCAGTTCTCAGATTACAAGAGTTTCAGTCCTCACTAAGAAATGGAAGGGTTACCTTCCACTGTGGGGAAGGGTTACTCTGACAGTGGTAAAAGAAATAGAGCTCATAACGCCTGGTGGCAATCAAAATCAAATTTAGACTTTTTGGTCAAAAAATAATATGCTGCTGGCTTTACATGAAAAATAATTTCCATTGGTGTTTGTTGGCACTCCTAGATCAGAGTACAGATGAATAGAAAGGGGTTTTGTTCCTTGAATGTCTTTAATGCTAGGAGTGCTCTGGGCAGGTTGGAATAAAAGCAGTCTTCTGAGGCAGTACCACAGTAAATGCATGTGCAGCCTTCTACTGGTCTGACCCTTGCACTGCTAAAACAGGGAGGGTTTAGTGGGGATAAGAGAGAGAATTAAAAGCAGAAATCGTATTTGCACAATTACTAAAGTATGAAGGCTTCTTGTTCTTACAAATCTCACATTGAGGCTTGCTTGTGTTACCACACCTTGAGGTGAATGCTGGCTGAAGTGCTGCCTTAGGAGGGATATAAACAGTTCCACTGAAGCCTTCCAAGTGGGACCACTCAGAGGTTATTTGGGTTTGGCTTTTATGTCTTTCTTCACAAATTATAATGCTCATTGATGTGTAAACAGTTGTTTTGTGTAGTTGAAAAACATAGTGTTCCTACAGCATGTATAAACAGAAAGTAATTACTGTAAAATAAAGATGTGTTTGAAGAGATTTCTGCAAGTTTTCTGTCAAACATGCAGAGGTGCTGAACACTGTTCTGCTGTTCTCAGTCCATTGGGTAGACTGGGCTGGGTTTCAAATAATTGACAAATGTGTATATCCTGAAGATGCTTAATGTCATGTTTTCTTAATATGTACTAAAGTCAAATTGCTCAGATTCTACAGAAAATATATATACTAAAGGAGTGAGAAGGAAAAGAGGAATAGAGTTGGGGGTTGCATGCAGATTTGCATGTTCATTACTCTGTAAAAATTAATTTCAGACTGTAGTGGTTTTGACCTGAAGCCATACTTGGGCAAGAAGCTTTATATTCTTGTGAAATTCTTAAAGAAACTATTTTTTCCCTAAAACCAGTTACTAAGTTCAGTGGCTTTAAAAAAAAAAAAAAACAGCCAAAAAGTTTCTTTGTTCAATGTTCTCTTCCGCTTTTTCTTTCCTGTCACAGTGCATCTCCCAGGGACTCATCTCAAAGCAAAATCATCCGATTCACTCTTGGTCAGAAAAGGTCTTCTAGGTTAGCATTTCTTCATCTTCTGCAAAGCATGAATAACCTTTTTGCAATATTTCTGGGTGCATGTTTAGGGTTCCTGCCAAAAACAGTTTGTAACTAGGCCTTTTCAGATGGCTGAAATGGGAAAAAGTTTTAGATGGATTTAATTTTTTTTTTCTTTTTTTTTTTTTTTTTTTTTTGAGGTGTGAAATGTGTTTTGGCCCTCAAAGAAATAATTTGATTTTCTGTTCTTAGGAGCTTTTGCTTTTGAGAACAAAACATGGTTCTGGGAGTTCTCGCCCCACTGTATTAATTATATTTTGACCTGCATTATTGAAATCATAGAATGTTTTGGATTGGAGATGACCTTACAGATCATCCAGTTCCATCCCCCATCTGAGCTGCATCAGGCCAGTGGCTCAGCTAGTGAGGAGAGTGTCACCTGCACGCTGTGAGCCCCGGCAGCACTGTGTGGCTCTTGCTGCTCAGAGCCCCTACTGTCCCCAGTGCTCTCACACCCAGCACCTGTGACCTCCCTGGAAGGCAATCAGAGGCACTTCAGTCCCTTTTCTCTCTGGATCCCAGCATGATTTGCATGCCAGTTCATCTGTCCATCTCATCTAAGGGTTGCTGTGGTTATTAATCTGGGTAATAATCTTGTTATTTTACTATTATATGTAAATGTTTGACTAGAATATAGTTTTACATTGGTAAATGATACCATTTTTGCTAAGCTTGTGAGCTATAGCTTATGATCTTTATAGATTGTTTTTTCTGCTGGATAATTTAGATTTATTTCCCACATCTTATTTCTTACATGCTAACAGCGAATCTCTGCAGAACAGTCCCTGTTCAAAAGTTCTGCATTTCCTTTTCATGTTCTTCCTTGATCTTAATAATGGCTTGACAACTCATATTTGTTGAACAGAGGTGCTGAAGAGCAGTAAAAGAGTGTGTTCTCCAAGCTCAGTACCTTCTCCCAGAAATGTCTCCCTGAACCTGATTTTTTCCTTAGATTTCCCAGACACTGCTGTGAAGTTTCTTGACCTAATGCCAAAAAGCAGGGGCTTAAAACCACTTAGTTAAACTACAGTGAGGGGGGAAAAAAAAAGTCCAAGAGAAAGGATGCCTTGAAGAGTGCTCCTGGAATAAAAACTCCAGGTTTTTTATTCTTGGTGTGTTTTTATTGGCAGTGACAATACTGACTCAGATGGAAAACTTGTCACTTCTTAAGTGGTTTGTTTACTTTAAAACATGACAGCTTTGCAAAACCTGTGTGGGTATGTGTGGGGAGCCTTTTCTTATCCATCACTACAGGAAGATTGGCCCTTCCCTGCTGCTGCTGGGGCCCTTGTAGCCATCCTGGGGTGGGTGCCCCAGCCTCAGTGTTTCAAAACTGGGTGGCAGCTTTGGGTTGAGGTACCTTGTGGAAAACCTAGCTAGTTTCCTGTCAAACAAAATGAACTTTTCATGTACTTCCTTGTTTTGGTGACTTTCTCAAAAAGTTTTATTTGTCACTGGTTGCCCTCAGCTTCTTCCCCTGCAGTCTCCTCTGCAGTGGATGAAGCCCCTCTGGGGTTTTCTCATGGACCCTTTGCTGCAATGATGAGTATGGACAACTTTTTATCACACCCCCACCCACCCCACCCCCAGTGCTGGAAAAAGCTGGATAATTTGAGATACTGGTCTAAAAGTCAACCTCAGAACCATGATGTGCTGTGCTGAATCTGTGGTGGTTTGAGCTTGTAAATTAATTTTTGGGTTTGTATTTGAATGATGCCCTCGTGTCTTAGACTCTTTTGAGCTTTGAAAGCATGTGCATGCAGCTGCTGACATTTTGGCTTTTTTTCCATGTTTCTTTTCATATTTTCTATTTCTTCACTGGTCCTGGTTCAATGAGTTTATTTAGGAAGCCCTGCCAGGTTCCTTCCTGGCTTCTCTTCCTTCTCTCAGAGGTACAATGCTGATTTGGCCAGTTGCATCCCCACTCTCTCTGACAACTGGGAGTTCTTCCTTTTACTTCATTATTGACACAAGTTATTTGAATAGGTTTTTATATTTTACATGAAGAAGCTTTAAAAAGATTGTGTGTATGAATGTTGGCTTTGAGGTGTTCTGAGATGTGATGCCAGTGGCTTTCCTGATTCTGTCAGGCTTTTTAGAGAAGTCTCCCACCTTCCTTTTTTGCCTGAAAAAGCATAAAAGTTTGTTTCCTTACTCCAGAATAACTATTTTTTTTCCTAGTTAATCAGCTTAATCAGGTAAGTGCAGGCTATGGTAAGAAAATGCTGGAAGAGGCAGATGCCCAGTTTAAACCAGAGGCTAACACCAGCTCACTGATAATGTGGTTACCCTAGGAGAGGGTACTGAAGCTTTGTGTGATTTATATAGGCTCAAATAATTAAATCAGGTTAAAGTCTTGCTGGGCTTGGCTGCTGAGCTTTGTAGCTGTCAGGGCAGAGGTGAGATGTGCTTCTCTAGAAGGGAAAAGGCTGCCAAGTTCCATCTCATTGTTATTTCTGAAGTAAGGATAGCCTTTTGTGGCCAGCATGTGATTCAGTGTTCGATTTAAGAACAGTAATGCCTCACTTAGTCTTAACCTTTTGCCAGTGGTGTTGCTCCCCTGAATTGACCTGCAGCTATTTCTGATTCACCAGATTTATGGCAGGTGACTGTTTAATTTTGTCTCAGGGCTTTTTTTCTGGTGTAAAACAATCCAGACTGAAGCTTGCTTGTCGCACAATTTTCATCCAAGACGATCCTTGGATTTGTTCTTACGGAAAGAGAAAGACCCTTATGAGCCTACACTTGTGCTGTTGATGCTTTCATTTTCAGCTTCTGCATGGTGTCCCATAGTTTCTGGGCCAGAGTGCTTTTTGCCTGTGTTTAAACATGCTGTAAATTCTTCCACCAGACTTCCAGGTCCCACCATGAGGGTGTCCGCTGCGGGCAGCGAGGCCAAAGCTCGTGGTTCCATCAGTGCCAACAACCGACGCAGCCAGAGCTTCAACAACTATGACAAATCTAAGCCTGGCCTTCTCCCCCCAACCCCAACAAGCAGCAATGACAAAGGTAAGCAATTAATCCTTTGGAGTTTTCCTAGTAATGGCTTCAGTTGGGAGGAAATTGGATTTTTTGTTAATCTCCAGAAGTTGTAAGACTGTCTCGAAGTTGTGTGTTGTAAACATGACATCTGTAATCCCAAAGCCAGCTGTCTCTTCTTGAGAAAAGTGTTGTCCTCCTTTAATATGTCTGAAGTGATGACTTGCTGGCCTGAAGGTACATCCAGAAAATAACTTTAAAATGTCCTGGCACTGGTGAACCATGTTTTTTCATTTTGCTTCAAGCACAGATAAGGGGGAATGAATTAATCATAAAAGAAGGCATTTTGATGAGTACTTTGACAAGAATGAAAAATGACCACTAAAGATTTCAGCAAAGTTTTTATATGATAAATGGTACAGTTTGCTTTCATTTCCATCACTGTTGTGGACTCCCCTGTAGGAGACAAAATTACACAATTCCAGTCTAATTTCAGGAATCATCTAGTGTTGTGTGTGAAGGCAGGAACATGTTATGTTTTACAGATGTTGCAGTGGAGTGATGTCTGTGGCAGCTCATCAGGAACACTCAGAGCCATGCTGTGTGTGAAGCAGAGCTTTTTTGAATGACATTTGCTGACTTTGTGTCCATTCACTGATGCAGTGATCTGCCAGCATTCATCAGGCTCAGTTTGTAGCTCGGAGTGGGGCTGGGGGCTGTGGCTGGTGAGAACTGAGTGCATCTCTCCAGCCCTGCACGGTCAGATTGCTGGCCTGGGCTGGCAGCAAATCCCACATTCCCAAAGTCATTCTGCTGACAAAGAGGGGCCAGCACTGGGCCTCAGCACAGGCTCCTTGCACTCACTTGACAGTGGCAGCCTTCAGGCTCAAGTCTCCTCGCTGGCAGTGCAGAGGTTCTGATAACTGTAATGAGCATTTTGCTCCAGGGAAAAGCACTGGTCTAGGTCAGCTTCTCTGTAGTTCTCAGGCTTGGTTCTTTCCAGGAAACTCTGCTCTTCCTTCTCTGGGAATTGTTATCCCAGGGCTGCATGTCAGTAGGTTTTGGAATGTTACCCCAAAAAAGTTATGGTGGCAGCAGAGGACCCTCAGCATCCTCCAGGGACATTCTGAAACACCCTGATCATATTTTGTATAACAGAAAAATAAAATTCACCTCTAATATAATTATATTAGAGATTAATGTATTAATTAATAATTAGCATAATAAGCTAATAATTTAGCAATATTCTACCTTGGTAAATCAGTGTGTGCTCTTTTAGAATGGTACAGTGTGTAAACAGTAATGATTTAACTGTGATATCAGCATGGAATAGTTGTCTCTAAATCTGAATTAGGTCTGGCTTTCAGTTCAGAGAACAAGCTAACAGGTGTTAGTGTGAGCAGTAGAAACCTTGTTTTCCTGTGTAAATCTTCCCAGTTTCTTTCTTTGTCCTTCTTGTGAATATTCTTCTGTTCATGTCCCATGAGCACTGGACTGGGGAGTGGTGGAATGGGGTTTGCTTTGTCCTGCAGCATGGCTTGGCTGGCTGGATGATCCCTACTCCATATGGGATGTGTGATGTTATGCTGCATGGAGGAGAGGACTTCCATCTATTTTAATTGTTTTCTCAGTTTACCTTCCTTATTTAGTAATTTTGGTTAAGTACTGGTTTTAGTCTTCAGAAAAGAAAAAGAAAGAAAGAAGTCCTTATGCATACGGAGAAATAACAATAATTTGTCAACTAACTTAAATATCAACTGCTTTTAGACAGTCAGTTCTGGGAACCCTCATTCCTCACTATAATTCATCTCCTGAGAAAGATAAACTGGTTGCTGAAGAAGCACATGGGATGAACTGCTTCCTACAAGTATTACAAATGACTAAAGGAAACAAGGCTGGCTCTTAGGCTGACAATCTACATAAGTTGCATTAACTACTCAGAATTTTGCTCTGGTCAAAATTTCCAGTCATAAATTATGGTCTTTTTTTTTAAAAAAAAAGCTTATGTAAAGTTGAACTTGAACTTTTCTTCAAAGTATAATCATGACACAAAGTTGGTCTGCATCCATGAGAAACAAAAGCAATTGGTTTGACAAATTTTTGGCTTATTTTGAAGTTAATTGTAACATTGCCAGGCAAAGTTTATTGTCAAAGTGCTAAGACAATTCAGGTTTTCTGACCCATATCCTGTGTTTTGCCTAAGAAAATGAGACTTACATGACTGTGCTGTGTGCCAGGCTTGGTAAGTTTTCATCTCTTTACCCAGTACCTGCTCCGTTGTGTTTTTGAGGAAGGAAATGGGAGAAATAAAAATCAGCCTCTTTTGGCTTGATTGGTCACTTTGTTGATAGAAGGTGGCCTTCAGTGCTTGAATGTTTGAATCATTTCTTACAAAAAGCAGGTTGTAATTTTTAGCTTTTATTAAGCTGTGGCCTTTCCCTCTGGATGCAAATTGTCTTGTTAGTCAGTGGTCTGTGTCTTGTGGTGATGAAAGAGCATTAATTGAAGCAGAAAGCATCAGAAAGGAAAAGGACAACAAATGGAACAACAGCCAACTACTGGGAAATAAATATCCTGGATTTTTCAAAAGATTCTGTAAATCAGCCACTGAGGAGAGCACTGATTTTCTAGAAAACTTGGGGAGAGGATTGGTGTAATATCAAAAATTATTGCACCACTGCAGAAAAAGATGAGGCTCTTGGATGGGTGCACGTGTTTGATGTGAGGTGCACACGTGCTCTCAGCAAAGGAACGTGGAGGAAAGAGATGGAAATCTTCTCTGCCCCACAGCTGACCTTGTGTCCTCAGTGTTTTTATTTTCTCGGTCTCCACATCCTGTCTGTCACCACTTTCAATAGAGAGAGAAGAGGGAAGTGCTCTCTAGTAAGGATCACTCAGACGCCTGGTTCACCTTCTTTGAGATTGGGGCCTGATAGCTTTTTGGAGTTAGAGCCTCAGTTTATGTGCAAAATTCCTGTTTTGTGGGGAATTTACCTGAACTCACAGGAATTTCAGGACCCTCATTCCTCACATCATAAAATGATAATGTGCTGTAGTATTGGTTTTTTATTTATTGTCACAGTGATTAGCCATTTCTAATTGCAGTTACATTCCAGACAGGGTATTTTTTTATGTGTAATTGGTGTTGCAGGCTTTTTTTTAAAGAAAAATGCCACTGAAGTCTTAATTGCATTTTTGTTTTGTGGGGAATTGAGCACTTAGGCTTCTGGGCTTTGGGGTTTTTTTATATCACCCTAATCCCTTCATACAACTGGAGCCAATTCTCTTCTGAATTGTCAGAATTACTCTGTCCATGCTTATGTAGGAATAGCTTTGGTTTACTTCCTTGTTCTTTAAAATGTCCTTGAACACCACAGGTCTCCTATGCCATGGAAGGCATCAGACACTTCCCATGTCACTTCTGAACTCATCTAAGTTATCATGAACTTTTCTAATGGATCTGGAGAAGCAAATGAACATTGCATTTCTATGCCTGTGTGCAGTCAGTAGTTATTTTGAGGCTCCACATTACCACGTCTTTCTAACTGTCTGACAGGATCACCAGATAAAATACAGCCAAAATTTGATTTGCATATGCAATTTAACATCCATGAATACTTTTTATCCATGGCAATGAGAACCAGAACTGTGTCCTAGGAGTATCAAGAAGGAAACTTAAATAAATTGGAACCTACAACTTCAGTAAAGACTTGGATGCAGTAGGTTTTCTCATGAGTTTATGGCAATGTTTTGCTGATGCAGTTGGTTTTCTCATGAGTTTATGGCAGTGTTCTGCTTGCACACAGGACAGAGTCTCTTGGGACATGGTCTGAAAGCAGTTCTGCAGAATGGTGGGGATTTTTGACTAGCTCTGAACACCCTCATGTTCCCACTGTCTTCTCTGTTCTCCAGGCACTCAGTTTTCATTTTGCACTCTCAAAAGTCTGATGGTGTTGGCTGGGAGTATTCTGCTTATTACTTGTGTCAAATCCATAAAATCAATGAAATTATGAAGCTGTAAGAGACATCAGCTTCATAAGCCACCTCCACCATGTTGATGATGTGATACCCTACTGTGACAGGCTTACATGCTTGCTTTTTATTTTTTTCTTTTGCTTTGTTCCTAATATTTTATTTAAAATAATCCTACAGAGGGCAGTAGACATCTGTGGGAAAAATTACAGTATTCCTGTGGATTGAATGTTAAGTAAAATATCAGTAGGAAAAAAAAAAACATTACCAGACTTTGCCCATTTCTGCTTGAGATCAAAGGAAATGTTTATTACTCAGGTTTACAAGGAAGGTAGGTTGATGTCAGGTTTCTCTTAGATAGTATCAGAAAAAGGAAAAAAACTCAAGAATACATGCCTACAGATTCAGACAGTGAGATGAAATAAATGTTTTTTTTATAGCAGTGTCCATATGGGCAGGAGATAAGAAAAGTGGTTGATTTTATTTTATTTTATTTTATTTTATTTATTTTATTTTATTTATTTTATTTATTTTATTTTATTTTATTTTATTTTATTTTATTGTATTTTATTTTATTTTATTTTATGTTTTATTTTTTTTTTTATTTTATTTATTTTATTTTATTTATTTTTATTTTACTTTATTTTTATTATTTTTAAAATTTTATTTTAATTTAATTAATTTTTATTTATTTTGTTTTATTTTTATTATTTTTATTTTATTTAATTAATTTTAATTTAATTTAATTTAATTTATTTTATTTTATTTATTTTGGTTTGTTTTGGTTTGTTTTGTTTTATTTATTCCTTTCAAATTTTGGGTAAACCTTTTTAACTTGGAACACTGTGAGTATTTAATGACACTCCTTTAATAAGTAAAGGGTAGTCACTATGTTCACAAGGATGTGTGTGACAGTTCAAGGGGCACACATTCCTTTAGGGGAAATCACAAAGTCTGGAAATAGGAATAAAATTCTTCACTCTGAGAAGAATTAAACGTTGGAGAAGTTTGTCCAGAGAAGGGTTTGGATTTCACTTGCTTGGAAGTATTTAGGACTTGCCTTGACAGGGCCCTGGATAAGCCCATCTCAGGTTACCCAGGCTGTCCCCATCTCCTGATTTCAGGTGAAGCTTGGAAGGAGGAATATCTCCAGAGGGTTCTTGTGACCTAGATTGGTTACCACATTTTGATTCCTATAAATATTATTTCCTTCTAAATTTAAGTGTAAACCACTGAAATAGGGAGAGTTTCTAAGGCATTTTGAAGGACAGTTAAGGAATTTCTTTCCTCTTTTTAACTTCATGTTATCAAAATAGGACTGAGTACCATCAGTAAAACGCCAGCAAGGCAATGTCACCCCCACTGCAGTGAGCAGGCTGGTGTATGGTTACAGATGCCACATGTGTGCTAAAAATGTTTTAACACTGTGTGCAGGCAGTTCTAGTTATCAGGTTCAAGAGGACAAGGCACCAGGTTCAAGGGCACAGTTCAAGAGGCCGTGGCAGATCTTGGCAGAGCTTTAGCAGGAAAGGCTCTTCAGAGTTAAATCTTCATGTCAGCTGTGCTAGGAAATCCATAGTTATTTCTCTCTTTAATTCCCTCTTGTGAAAGAGTAGAAAATCCTAAATCTGGAAATGAGCCATTGGAATTTCTACTCCTGATGATAAAAATGTTTCCTATTCAATCCTGTACTGATATAAAAATGCATGACAATACACCCCCATGACTTGGTTCTGTGTGATGCTGAGCTTGTCTTGGACTCAGCATTGCTTAAGGTTATTTAAAATGGCAGATTTGGATTATGTCAAACCCTCAGATTAAATTGAAAAAGGCTACTTGAGCAACTGGGAGGAAAACTCTCATCTTCATGTAAAGCAAGGCGAGAAATGTGTATAAGGAGATGAAAACTCAGAGTTCTTTGGGTGATGTCTTGAAGGCTGAGATATTCTGTAGTGTTCAAATGGCCTTTAAACAGAGGGGTGCTGATAAAGCAGAAAGAACTCTGCATAAATAAAGAGTTTTGGAAAATCTCTTGTGCTGTTTGGTACTTAAAGGGTTAATTTATGTTCTTTGTCCAAAAGAAAGGTTACAAGGTTCCCTTATTTCCTGCAAGATACCTGCAGTGACATTTGTAGTAATAACAATTCTTCCTTATCTCAGCAGATAGTGTGTGGGCATCCATTTCTCAGGAATTTGATATTAGCCTGATTAAACCCCAAATTGGATAGAAATTTTAGGAATGAGGGTGTTTAGCCATTGGAAGAGATTAAATCAGACATAATGAGTCAAAATTTAATATTTGCCCAGAGCTGGTGTTCAGACAGAGGTTCCAATTTTGGCTCAGAAATTACTGAGCCACTTTGTCTTTAAGATCAACACAAATGATCTGGAAAATTTACCTGAAAGAAAAATCTTTCATTCAAGCACATTAAAATGGAGGACAGGTCTTCTTTTGTAGCTTTATGTAAAATGAGATGAAATATTTGATGTTCTGAGTGATTGGATTTGGCTTCTGTACCAAGTAAAGGATAATCAAGTGGCACTGCACAAACTTCCTTGCTGGAAGCATTCTGTTTAACCTCGTGCAGTTTTCCCACTCCAAATAAATTAATAATTATAAAGAGAGACAAAACTCAGGCTTTTCCCTGTGTGCCCAGTATTAGTATAAGAACTACAAAACCCAGAAGTGGTGAAAAAAGAGCTCTGAGCACGACAGAAATTTGTCTTGGGGCATTTTAAATTTTTTTCTACCCATTTATAGAAGCATTCAGCCTGAATGGGATAGAGGAAGGCTTTTTGTGGCTTCAGGTGCAGGGATAGTTATCAGGATAGCTGCTGCAGGAAGCTGGGATGTAGGATGCAATTCCTGTGGCATGGAGCCAGCTGACCTGGTGCTGGCAGAGTCACTGGGATGGCTGAACAGGCTCTTTTTACAATGGGCTGCTTGTGACAGGGCATGGGGGAATGACTTGGGACTGGCAGAGGGTGGGTTTAGATTAGATAGGAGGAAGAAATGTTTTACTGCAGGGTGCTGAGGCACTGGCATGGGTTTTGCTGTGGCTGCCTCATCCCTGGAAGAGTTCCAGGCCAGGCTGAATGGGCCTGGATCAAAATGGGAATGGTGGAAGGTGTCCCTGGCCATGGCAGGAGGTGAGACTGTGTGACTATATTTGCAGGGATCTGGGGATGAGGGAAGAGATGAGAATCTTCACTCCATGTTTCAGAAGGCTGATTTATTATTTTATGATATATATTATATTAAAACTATACTAAAAGAACAGAAGAAAGGATTTCATCAGAAGGCTGGCTAAGAATAGAGAAGGAATGAATGACAAAGCTTTGTCTGTGACTGAGACAGTCTGGACAAGCTGGACTGGGATTGGCCATTAATGAGAAACAACCACAGAGACCAATCCCAGACCCACCTGCTGCAGATAAGAATTGTTTACTTTTTGTTCCTGAGGCCTCTCAGTTGCACACAGGTACTATATAAATATGAAATTTTAAGCCAGATGTCTCAACCCTTGTCCCCTGCAGGCTGAGGATTTCCAGCTGAGGACTCTCTTGTACTAAAGTTGGTACTGAAAAGGCATTGACCCTTTGGTACCAGCTGCCAGCTCATCACTGAGCCTGTTTTCAGCTGTGCCAGTGGGTTGGTGCAGGGCCCAGCTCTTTGAGGCTGCTGGGAAGTCTTGGGGACCGGGGAATGAGGAAAGCTCTGGAATCCAGGAGCAGCAGAAAGATCTAAACAATTCACTTGGGACTAGCAAAAATAGGTAGAGTTCCTGAGATTGAAAGATCCCTGTGCTTATGAATGAACAGTACATGGATGTCAGAAAGATGGGAAGCCATTTTACAGAATGAAGCAGTTGGCTTGTGCAACATATAACAGTAAGTTAATTTTTTCTTATTTATTTGTCATTTTGGGTAGCTATAACTTTCTTCATGACTGAAAATTATGTTCTTATAGGCTTAGAAAAAAATTCCCTTTCTTTGACTTTTAGAAGCAGTTACTTTCACTCTTGTTCTAAGAATAGAAATAGATAATACTACTAATAATACTATCTTGGGGCTAGTATTATTTTTTTATTCCTCTTTCTTTAGAAATGAATTTAATATAGTGTTGAATGAATCTTAAATTTGCTTTTGTAATGATGACGTGATAAGACTGTGCAAAATCCACTAAGATTAACAGGATTGCAAAGGTAGAAAAGATTTTATATTTTAAAGAGGCATAAGTCCATAAAATATGAAACCAGGTTGCCCACACTTTCAAATTTTCACTTGTAAATAAATGTGATGGTCTCAACACTCTGAAAGTGTGATAATTACTTAAATTTTAGTCATCCCACCCTGTAAAAATGTTCTAGTGCTTCATTTAGGTCAGACATGAAGCAAACATCATATTCTGCTTAGTGTTTGGGGTGCTGCCTCTGTGCTGGCATTCAAGGGATGCTCTGGTTTTATTGACCAAGGGTTTTCCCTGTAAGTCTGACATGTAAAATAAATTTACAGGATTTGTCTCAATAAATCCATTACCAGAGTAGTGGGTGATTTCTGTTGTTCTGCTGTGTGCATTACCAAAAGCAGATGCTGCAGAAACCCTGTCCAGTTTTATAAATACAATATACACTGAAGATGTTTACCAAATGCTCAGGGTGATTTATTTTGCCTTGAATATAGTACAGTGATCATGAATTTGGTGATGCAAGAGTGAAAACAAAAACACAAGAGAGAAAGGAAGGACTGTCAGGTTTATCTGAATGATATGCTGAGGAGTCATAACTCTGAAGTACAGATATGGCTCCTGCCTTTAACTCTGTTTAAAGAACTCTACTTAAAATTTTCACAAGTTTGCACCTTACACTCAATATTTGTGGAATTGCCTCTGTAAAGAATGTGGGGAGTCTGTGCTCCAGCTCTGAAGGAAAATCAACTGTATCCATGTAGAAAAAATTTCTGCATTGTTTTATGAATTTCTAAAGCTTATACCAAGTATGTTCAAAGTTCTGTGGTCTTGTGAACCTCCACTTCAGCCAGGATTAAGCCTTTAACCAGGCTTTGTCTAGGTGGAAAAGGACATATTTTTAAATGTCAGATTCAGCCAGCTGACAGGTGTTCACAAGTTTGTTCTGAAATGTCTCATGACAGGGATGTGACCATCTCTTGAACTGTATCCCTTCCAGTGTCCATTTGGTCTTAAAAGTAGCTATTAAAAACATACATATAAAACCATTCCATGTGGCTAAAAATAAGGCATATTTTTGCTTTTCCTTGATCTCTGTCCTGTTTATAAGAGTCTTCATGTATTTGAAGGCTTAAAATGTCTCCTTCAGCCTTCTCTCTTCTAGACTGAGCAATCTTTACTACTCCATCCTTTTTCTTATAGGTTCTTTGTGATAAATCCCTTTAATGCAATAAATCTCTTTATGTTTTGATGGTCTCTACTGGCCCCTTTCCAGTCTGTTAGTCTCTTTTAGAGGGGTGCTGGAGCTGGACACAGCTCTCCACCTGATGCCTCACTGAACAGCATGGAGTAGTTAAGTTCTTTGTCTTCTATCCTGTGATTCTCCAAACCTTTGATTCCATACGTGATACTCCTAAAGCATTTCTGAGTGACATTTGTGTTCCTTTAGTGCCACATTATGAAGTGTGCAGCTGCATTCTGCTGGGACTCCTTTTGCTGCAGTGAAGTTGCACAGCTGATGGTTTGACCTTTTACATTTAGGCATTCAGTTTCTTCTTTCTCATCACACACCTCTTCAGTCAACCTCAGTGAGTGAAGTCTTACTGAACTCAAGTTCATTTCTCCAATTTACCAAATGTCTTAATGCTGAGAAATTCCCCAGACATGAGGCTCCTGCCTTGTGTCAGAAGGTGACCCTTGTAAGAGTCATCAGTGTCAAACAAAATACTCATCTTTGGCCAGCTGAGATGGATGTGTATCCTGGGGTATTGTTTGCACCCTTTCACTTTTCTAATCCAATTTGCTTTTGAAAGATTGGCTCATCTCAGTAAATCCTCAGTGACATATTTATGTTGGGTGTGTGCCCATCAAACAGCTTAAAGACAGTCAGGGAATAGCAAGCAGCATGGCATGTTTATAGGGCAAGATATGAGTCTGCAGTGAATCATATTTGTGCTTAATTTTACAGCTGTTCAGCTGGCTGAATCTGGCATTTAAAAGTATGTTCTCTTCTACCTAGACAAAGCCTGGCTTAAGGCTTAATCATGGCTGAAGTGGAGCTTTACAAGACCACAGGACTTTGAACATCGTTGGTATAAGCTTTAGAAATACATAAAATGAGGCCAAAATGTACTTAAACAAAGTTTCAGGGGAAAAAAATACCCTAAAAATATTAGCCAGTGACATGTTTTTAACAGTACAGTTCACGAGGTTAAAGATCCTGAGCTTTGAAGTAAAATTTAACCTTGAGAAGCAGCTTCTTGCCCAGTGTACATCTGCATAGCTGTGTTGGAGGTAGTGGAACCACTACCAGTGATTTATATTTATACCAGCGGAAGAGCTGGTCCAGCATTGCCTACATGTTTCCTTTTAAAATAAATATTTACAATTTCTCATAAATTTATCGTTGGGCGCAGTGTGCCAGAAAAACAGCCATGGAAACACAGGTTCACTATTAAATCATGGGAAAGGAAAGAGCAGTGGTGCTACATCCCAGACTTCTCCAAATGCCAGCATGTTTCTGCCACCTCTGTAGGAGCCCCTTCTCCTTGGGTAGGAGCACCTTCAGCCTCCCTGGCCCCTTCTATTTGTTGAGCCTTTTTCCTGTTCCTGATCCATAACCAAATATTCCTAGAGAACCTGTGACTGGCAGCAGAGAACTGAAAGGAAGAAGACCCCACCATAAATTGTAGGATGTGTCTGTCATCTGGTTTTGATACAAATGGGCAATATTTTCTGCCTGCAATTCTCAGGCCACTGATTTTCACAGTGCCTATTTCATACAACCTCCAGGAGAGATGTGTCAGAGCAAGGCTGCTAGCTGCACATATAATCTACTTTAAGTATGAAGTTTAATGAAAGACTCCATAACAGCTTCCTGCCTGGAATTCATTAATGCTTTTGAATAAGCCTGTTATGAGATGTCTTGGGGGGTTAAACTGTACAAATAGTCAGAAGGAAATGGAGAAGAATGAACAGGAATGGTATTTGCCTAGTATAAAATGGGGAGTGCAACTTGTTTTGAATGGCACAGTAAACTTGGCTCCATTATTTTTATGATCATCTAACTGGTATGTGGTCAGCAGAGGTCCCTCCAACCTTTCTTAGGCATTCATGTCAACAGCATTTTGAATTTTACAGTAGCTAAACAAAAACAACAAGGAATTCAAATGTCTTAGTCGGTTATGGCGAGACAATGAGAAAAGGGGCTGCCTGTGCTCCAGTTCTATTTCCCCTCACCTCAGCAAAAATGCTGAGTCTTGGCTAAGTGAGCTAGGCAACAGCAGAGCCGTTGTTCCATGTGCTGGGGCTCTGTGTGGATGGAGGCAGCTTGACAGAAACGTGGAAGTTGAGTTTCTGACATATCCCTGGGCTCTGGTGAGGGCTTTCAGAGATAGAGCACATTTCTGTGGGTGTGTGGAGCTGCTGCTGAAGTTACACAGTTTGCAGCACTGGGATTGAAGAAGTAGATGTGATGGAAGGGAAGAAAAATGTCATGGAGTAAAGGTAATTTTTCTGTTGTGTTACAGTGAATTTAATCACCGTTAAAGGGAAAATCAGTGGGCAGAAGCTGAAGGAAACAATTCTGCTCAGTTAGAAAGGGTCCTGAGGAGCCTGGTCTGGTGGAAGGTGCTCCTGCCCATGGTAGGGAGATGATCTTTAAGGTCTCTTCCAATATAGTTCCAGCTATGATTCTAAGGTTTCATCCTCAGCAAAGCAAGAATATTCCCTGTTCAGGCTTTTCTCAGGTTATACAGAATTTCCCTATCTGGCAATCTCTGCTTTAAAAAAAATGATTTCTGTTGGGTTTTTTTGTGGTCCAGAATAGAAGAGAGAACAGAAAGCTTCAGCCATCCTGTGGGTGGAGGCCATGCCCACCCCTTGATGGTAGCTCAGCCAGTGTCTTCCTGCCAGCTGCAGTTCTCCCCGTGTTACAATGGAAATTGAAATGGAAATTTCTGTGGGCCACAAGAGTTGTGCTTATTTTGAGGAGGGACTGAGTGCCAGGTTGCTCTTGTTGGGAATGTTCTGCTCTACCTGCCTGTGGTTTGGGTTCTGGAAAGATTGGGGTTTTTATAGTTGGCTCCTGGCAGGAATGCAGACATTTCCATACTTACAGGGTTTGATAAATGATCATTGGAGAAGAGAAGAACTCAGCTACAAAGTTCTTCTCTGTAGGACTTTATGTGTATAGTGCTTTAGAGGAGAGTCTTCTGGTGGGTGGATGGAAAGGGTCAAGATTCACCATTTATTCTTCTAGATGGGAAATGATGAAACTGCCTCAGTGGTTTCTGCAGTTCTGACACTGTAATGTCATAGAGCTGAGCTGCTTTTATTTCCTAAATTAGAATCTGGTTGTGGATTTGCTTTCACATCTGTTATCTGATCTATAGGCTGGACTAAAAGATATTTCTCTTCATAAGAACTTTTCCCATTGCTGTGAAATAAAAAATAAAAGTTGGTTCATTCGAAAATGAATAAAAATTCTTTTAAGTTCTTGACCCTCCTAAGGAGAGTAGCTATGAGAACACCCTTTGTCTGTGTGTTGCCTTTCATGCTTATAATGATGGATTTTGAAAGTTTTCAGTTATAGCAAATCAAAGTCCACTTACTTAGAGTGAACATGACAAATGATGGGAAATTGCATATATTTTCTCCTGACCTTATTATAACATAAACTCTCAAAGACTTCTGTGGAAGAATTAAATCATAAGCTTTCAGATTCTTTTTTTTCTTCTTCACACACGGGTGGGTTTGCAGATGCAGTTCAGTCTTTGCAGGAGCAGCTGAAATCAGATTTACCCATGCTACAGTGTGTATTGGCATTGGAAGTGGACCACCAACATCTTTTTTAACAGGAACACTAGGAACAAAATAGATTTCAGGCCAAGATTTGACTTTGAAAAGAGGAAAGTGATCATTATTTATTGTAGACTGTAGCTTGAGTTTGAAAACATTTCTTTTATAGTCAGTTTTAGTTAATGCAGGTTGCTGAAGAAAGAAAATACCTCCCTCACAAAGGAACACATGGGAAATAATAAGCTTATTAACTGAATGCATGAAACCTGCTCCCCTTTTCATGAAAGAAGGGTCTATGCTATGCTGAATAAAACTTTCCCCTTTGCATGCTGATGTGTGCTCCACGGATTGATGTTGCTGCTTCATTAGGAAACCCAGCATTTGAAGCTGCATTCTGGCAGCAGAACTCCTTTTGCTTACCAAGCTTGGCCAGAGGAGCAAAAGAGCCAACACTTGTTCAGAAGGAAGAAACAGTCTGAAAAACTGAAGTTTTCTTAAGCTGGAGCAATTTTTCATGTGTTTTAGGGTGAACCCTTAATTTCTTGCAGTAACTGTGCATGGTGCAATGTAACAAATCACTTGAGGATGTTCAATTTCCAGTTTCATGGTATTTGACCCAAGTACAAATCAAAATCCACCACAGCTGTGTAAGAAAGTACCTTCTTTCCTTTCCCAAAGATTTGCTGCTTTACTGTAGACTTTGTGAATATTTTTTATTCATTTCAGGTGCGTAGCATCCAGTATTCACAGAATTCACTTTGTGGAAAACGTTAAGTAGACACTCTGAAAATTACATTACTGTTGCAATATATTCTAATTTTTTAATGTTACAGTCATAGTATTGTCCTAATTCTGGTTTCTTTGACGTGTCTGTAAATGGAGCTGCACTCTGCTCCTCCTACGCCATTGGCAGCAGAAGCAAAATTCACTTCCAGACAGATTGGTGTATGTGGGGGCGTTGGGACAAAGAGAGTTTTGTGTTTATAAACAAATAAACTGGGGAAAAACATATTTTAGTCAGTGACTAAACATAAATAAATAAATACATAGATTTCCTGAAAACATTAAAAAATTTTTAAAAAACCAAAAAACAAAAAAGGAGAAATCAAAAAGTTCTGGATTTTGCCTGGAAATAAATTTTGAGCAATGCTTTGGGATTTGGAGAACAAGCCATTTCACTTGATCCAAGCCAAGCATCTTTTCCCAGAGGTCTGTGAACTGGAGCATTCATCTGTGCTGTTAGGATGTAGTTGAGGTCCCAAGTCAAGCAACCCCTTCCATCCACTTCCAGAAGAACCTTGTGGAGCTGGTCAGAGCCCTGTTTTGATGTGGTGGCCTCTGCTGCTGTGCAGTGACCTAACAGCCAGCTCAGTGTCTGAGAAAGGGTCAGACTTCTCAGCCAGGTTCTGGACCTGGCTCTCAGGTCCCTCTTGTCTCAGGTGAGTGACTTTGTGTAGGCTCTGAGTGCTGGGGAATGCAGGCTGGCTTTGTCCATCCCATCCACACGTTTCCTGTATTGTTCTCAAACTGTTGGGGAATACCTGTTTGAGAAGGCAGATTTCTTTCCTGAGAAATCTGCTCAGTTGTCTGCGTGCTCAGACCACCAGCTGAGTTTTGGTGCCTGCATATGTTGTACTAACAGGGTGTACAACCAGCTCTTCTACTTTATAGACACAGCCCTTAGTGGTCATTTTTATTTTGTCACCCTCTATTGCCCCAGTCCTGTTTTTCTGAGCCCGTATTGATCAGTACATTGGGTCCCTCCCAGGACCTGGTTGTAAATCCATCCTAGGCATGTTCATGAATCCCAGACAGCTTTGATGATTTCTGGGCGTGGCTGTTCTTTGTGCTGAGATTTTTTTGGCATGATGAGGCCAGAAGAGGTGGATTAGGAACTTAGTGTTAAAGTAGTGTCAGTGTCCAGTTCCTATAGCAATATCTCAATATTGAGATGGGCTATTACTATTTTAAAAAATAATCTATACAAATTAACTGTACAATATGCTCAGTTGGGATTTTTGTGAAGCTTCCACTTTGTTGCTGGACGTCTTCTGTGTAAGGCAGGCTGAGACAAAGGCTTGCTTGTTCTGAGTATGCAAAAGGAGCCTGGTGTGGTGTGGGGATGGGAAGTAGACTGTGATGAGCAGGAGGACTTCAGGAAATGAAAACAAAAACAAAGAAGCAGTGTATGGTAAGAGGCATGAAGGAAAGAGCGGTGGTGCAGCTTCTGAAAGCAGAGTGAGGAACTTGGCTGGCAGCCTGTGAAGAGGTTGTCACCTTCCTTCCTCTCTGTCTGTGTCAGGGCACTGTGTCAGGTCACTGGGACTCCTCCCACACTGGTGGAATCCCTGGAAGAGCTCAGAGAAAGGTGTAGGTGTGGTGCTTAGGCATGTGGATAAGTCCTGGGCTTGGCAGTCTGGTGTTAATGGTTGGACTCAGTCTTGGTTGTCTTTTCCAGCCTTAATGATTCCCTGATTCCTGTGCCATTATCTTTTTGGTCCTCCTTAACTTGTGGGGTTGAATTCAGCAGGCTTGAGCAGAGCAGCAAGAGGCCAGATGGTATCACTCTTTGAGATACTTGGTGGCTTAATTTTCCTTCTGTGTCAAACAGGAGCAGTACCCTGAAAGTCAGCAGGCTGGCACAAGTTTAAAAGCAGCGTGATTCCTGTCTGTCTGTCTGTCTGTAATCCAGCTCCTGATTCAGTCCAGCTCCATGTGGGTACTTGGCCATAGGGAAAGGACTAGCAAAACCAGCCAGTATAATAGTTACTGGTTAAGAGTCCTGGAAACCTTCTGGTTTCAGTAATAGTTTTAAAAGTATCATTAGTTCTTGCTATTCCACTTTGTGAAATGGCTGAGTTTATTATTAAGGAGTTTCTAATACTCTTAGAAACTCCATTCTGTGCTAAGTCAGGAAGATGAATGTGACTTAAATCTTCAGTAGATCTGGTTTGGATCAGAGGAGGGAGGTTAACAGAGCCGTATCTTCACTGAGCAACCGAAAGTGAAGTAAAACAGTCCCTGTGTGGCTGCAGCAGCTCATGATTTACAGGGCTGGATTCACAGGGCTGCTCCTGCTGCCGAGAACGCACGCTCTCCGCTGCTGTTGATTTTTGAATTAAAAAAATGCAGCTCTGTACACAGTTTACTTTCGTGCTAGAGGGCAGGGAAATATAGGTAAGAGCCGTTAATCCCCAGCAGGCTGCTGGGCAGGCGAACAGACACAGATGACAAAATTTAATTGGAAACATGAGCAGTTTAACAGAAAGCATATTTGTGATAATTGAGAGAGTAACATCTCCAAAAGGGAAACTCTGCAAAGAGGAACTGATTCAGAGGAGAAGTGGCCTCTGGTAGGTGAGTGTGATTTTTCAAGCTCTCTTTAGGCTCGGAACTAATTTCTTAATAAGAACAAATAACATTAGGAGGAACTAACTAAATAATAGATTTTTTTTCTCTAAAAATGTCTAAATAATAGATGTTTTCTCTGTGGGGGAGGGCTCTGCAGTTACTGCCACAAGTTTCTCTTACAGCTGTATTAGGATATGTGGTAGTACTTAGTTTAGGTTCTTTACAACTGGTTTTATTTTTGTACGTGGAGTTCTCTTCTACCTTTGCATCGTGAAGATATTACTACCCCCGCCCCTAATAACTGAAAGTACTTTAGTTTTACTTTTTTCCTTACTCCTGCATTTTTTTTTATGTTTGAGGTTTTTCTAAGAATCGAGCTTGGACAGCGAGTATTTTGCCAAAAACAGAGGGAACCCTTAGTTACAAAATAGTGCTGTGTTTTTGCTAATGAAAAAGTATTGTGGACTTAATAAGGGAGAGCACATTGCAGAACACATTTTGGTTTGAATTGGAAGAGATTCTTTTTCTTGAAACAGCAAGTAAATGTAAATTATACAGTAGGAGCTCATTGCTGCTCTGCTGGGTAGGAAAAGAAAGCTGGCTTTTATTTTCTCTGAGTTTCACTGATATTGAAAATACTGATGTGTCTTTTAAACGTAATCAGTGTGAAATTCTTGATGCTTCATTACAGAAAGAACCTCATAGTAACTCTAATACCAGGTACTACCGTGCTGATTTATTGGGTTGTTTTCTGTGGTTTTTTTTCCAGAGCCTGCAGACAGCACGGCCTCCCAGCCCACAGGAATGAATGAAAATGTCTCATCCTCAGCTCAGAGCTGCGGCAGTGCTGTTCCTTGCAATAACTCCTCAGCCATCCCTCAGCCCAGCTCTGCTATTAAACCTTGGCGCAGCAAGTCCCTCAGTGCCAAGCACACCGCGACGTCTTCCATGCTGTCCGTGAAGCAGCCGGCAGCGGAGCCTCCAAAGCCTCCCTCGGAAATCGCCAAAGCAGCTCCCAACGGTCAGAAATCCATGCTGGAAAAACTAAAACTCTTCAACAGCAAAGGGGGTTCCAAAGCAGGAGCGTCCGGGACGGCGCTGGAGTGTCCGGGCTCTCGGGACAACAGCTGTGAAAAGCTGGAGGCGCTCCTCAGCTTTGAGGAGAGCGAAGAAATCGATGCCACCAACCAGAACGTGAACAACCCGGGATCAATGTCCAGCAGCCCCAAAATTGCACTCAAGGGAATTGCACAAAGGACTTTCAGCCGTGCGCTAACTAATAAGAAAAGTTCTCCAAAGGGTAATGAGAAGGAGAAGGAGAAACAAAAAGAGAAGGAAAAGGATAAAGGTAAAGACATTACAAAGAGAACATCCATCACCGAGAAGCTGGAGCTGAAGGAGGAACCTAAAGAAGAGCAGACAGCACTAACAACAGCAACAGAGATGCCAAAAAAGTCCTCCAAGATCGCAAGCTTTATCCCTAAAGGAGGGAAGCTGAACAGTGCCAAGAAGGAGGCCTCTGCCCCTTCGCACAGCGGAATACCAAAACCAGGAATGAAAAACACCACAGGGAAATCCTCAAGTGCCCCTGTTCCCGCAAAGGAAGGCGAGAGGAGCCGTGGCGGGAAAGCCAGCTCGGGGCTCTCTCATCAGAAGTCCCAGCTGGACAGCCGTCATTCCAGCTCCTCCTCCAGCCTGGCTTCCTCCGAGGGGAAGGGCGTCGGGGGCCTGCACAGCAGCAGCAGCAGCCAGGCCATGAACGGGCCCGCGGTGACCACGCACAGCACGGGCAGCAACACCGTGAGCGTGCAGCTACCTCATCCCCAGCAGCAATACAGCCACCCCAACACCGCCACCGTCGCGCCCTTCATGTACAGGTACGGCGCTGCCGCCGCGGTTCTCTTCACAGGGGAAGCCAAGGTGCGGTTCTTCCCGGGAATGTTTCTGGGATTGGCATTCTCTGGACCTCAGAGGAAGCAGGATGCAGTATGGAGGTTGTTTAGCCAAAGTGGTGGTGGTGGTGTGTTTCCTTGGCTATCAGGGCCAAGAGTGTGTGTGTGTCGGGGCTGTCGGCTGACAGCCACAAGATGATGTGCAGTGGAGTGCAGCGTTGAGTGCTTGGCAGATTCCGATTAGATATAATGTAATAATAAAATAATATAGTATAATAAAGTAATTAATTCTCCTTCTGGGCAGATTCAGCTTAGATGTAATGTAATATAGTATAGAATAATATAGTATAATAAAGTAATTAATTAGCCTCCTCATAAAGTGATTAATTAGCCTCAGTGTGGCACAGTGCAGTTGTGTGCAGGGTTGAGTGCTTGGCAGATTCAGATTAGATATAATGTAATATAGTATAGAATAATATAGCATAATAAAGTAATTGATTAGCCTTCTGATAAAGTGATCAATTAGCCTTTAGTGTGGCACAGTGCAGTTGTGTCCAGGTTTGAGTGCTTGGCAGATTCAAATTAGATATAATGTAATATAGTATAGAATAATATAGTATAATAAAGTAATTGATTAGCCTTCTGATAAAGTGATTAATTAGCCTTCAGTGGGGCGCAGTGCAGTTGTGGCCAGGGTTGAGTGCTTGGCAGATTCAGCTTAGATGTAATATAGTATAGAATAATATAGTATAATAAAGTAATTAATTAGCCTCCTGATAAAGTGATTAATTAGCCTTCAGTGGGGCGCAGTGCAGTTGTGTGCAGGTTTGAGTGCTTGGCAGATTCAAATTAGATATAATGTAATATAGAATAATATAGTATAATAAAGTAATTAATTAGCCTCCTGATAAAGTGATTTATTAGCCTTCAGTGGGGCGTAATGCAGTTGTGTCGAGGTTTGAGTGCTTGGCAGATTCAAATTAGATATAATGTAATATAGTATAGAATAATATAGTATAATATAGTAATTAATTAGCCTCCTGATAAAGTGATTAATGAGCCTTCAGTGTGGCGCAGTGAAGTTGTGTGCAGGGTTGAGTGCTTGGCAGATTCAGATTAGATATAATGTAGTATAGAATAATATAATAAAGTAATTAATTAGCCTTCTGATAATATAAATAAATAATTAGCCATCTGAGTGCTCCTCATCATTCCTCCTTCATCGGGGCCCACAGCACAGTGATATGGGACCCGCCCTGGGGGCTGCAGGACTGGGGTGCCCAGGAGGGCCCTTCTGGACACTTCCAGGGGGGTGAAGCAGCAAGGTAAATGCTCCATCATGGAGAAGTCTCTTGCTTCAAGAGTGTAGGCAGTTGATACATTTTCATAAAAACTGGTGGCAAAGGCTGTCTGAGAAGTTGTGATAGACAGGAGGGGGGATAATGGTTGTGTCCAACCTTACTAGCAGGAAAGATGGCAGTCTGACCACCTCCTTCACCAGGTGCTGCTCTTCTGAAGGGTACAAGAACATGTGTCAGGTTTGTTTTGTGCACCATAGCTTTGAAAGTTGTTACCATGCCAAGATGCTCTCAGGGTCTTCATTGTGGCTGATGGTGGTGAAGCTGCCTCACTGTAAGCAGGAATTGGAAATTAAACAAAATAATTAAAATAAAAGTTCTTTCATTTAAGTAAGGCCAGACAAGAAGTCTGTGTGTTGTATGTGTTAACCCTGAGATAAGGAAAAGAGCAGCCAAAGGAAGTCACAGCCAAGCTCTGTCTAGTGCATTTTCTGTTTGAAACACCTTCTGTGTGAGAGTGGCAGTAGAGGGTAGGGAAGTAGGGAAGTATCCTAGGGTTAGTAGAGAAGTAACAAGAGGGAAATCAGTAGCAGGGATTCTTAAGGACACAGCATGACTGGGACACAAGGAGTTTCTCAGTCAGATTTTTGGTTTGGACAGCCATCTCATGGGGATTTTATGGCACTGCTTGGCTCTTTCATAGGAAGAGTGTGGAGGGACAGAATGTAAGGAAATAAAGATAGTGCAGAAGGCAGTCTCACACCTGAGGAGCTGCAGCTGTGCTAATCACCAAAGATTAGGAAAGGCCTGCCCTTAATAGGCCACAGCTGTGTCCAGTAAGAAGAGTGCTACAAAAGAGTGGGTTAGCTGGTTGGGAAGAGAGATGGGGTTTGTTGGCTGTGAAGAAGAAGGAGTCAGTGCTGGGAGGAGCTGCCCATGAGAAATTACTGAGAAGGTGTGAGACTTTTGGAATATGATGATGACAGAAGAGGATGCAAGTGTTTTCTCTGTCTTCATCTTCTTGCTGCTCATGATCTGAAAGAGCTTTCTCACCTCCTTCCCTTCCATAAGATATGTCCTTCCTAGGCTAAGGTGTCCTAGCCTCTTTTGTTCTCACTTGTAGAGATTCTGTTCATGATCTTTGGTCATTCTTGTTGCCCTGTACCATGTTTTTTTCAGTTTTATTGTGTACATTTTTGCCTTGGATCTCTTGGCTGATGTAGCATAAAAAATGGTCAGTCACGTTTTTTGAACAAGAGTGAATGTCAGTGGAATGAACCTGAAGGAGAGGGATGCCAAAGGCCTGTGTAGGAATGCAGAACAGGAAGAGCAACTCTTGAGTCTTCTGGCTCCTTTGAGAATTCTCCTTGTGTATGGAATTAAATGCCAGGGGAGCTGGGAAGCAGAAATTCTTGGAGATGGGTTCTTAAGTTTATCACCACAGTGTCCCCTCATTGTTGGTATTGATCTTAGATACCATCATCTAACATGTAAAAGCAGACACAGTCCATACATTTTCTATAATCTAAACATACTGATAAACTCCACACAGTATTTATTTGACCTTTTACAAAAACCAGGAATGAAACTACCTGTTTGGCAGCTGGAAAATGGAAAAACACTGTTTACTATCATGTAAACTTTAAAAGGAAAGAGAAAAGCCAGGTCATTTTGGTTTGCAAGGCAAACATAACACATTATTATATTAACTATCCAGACATTATTTCAGTCTGCAAAATGCACTTGTTAATGCATTGCAGTAGACGGCTCAGGTGTTTTCTGACTTCAGTTAGGTTACTTTAATCTGTACTTTTCAGCTGCCTGTAGACTTTTTGTTTGGGTTTGATGTGGTTAAGAAAGAAATTGTCCTGCATTTTGTGTAGGGTTGTCACTGGCAGAAAGGGAGCTTCAGACTAAGTTTATTAGAGAAGCTCTCCCATTGAGTCAGGAGGTGCAGAAAGGACTCCCTTGCTTCTAAACTCCTTCTCAGAAGGGAGTTCTTGATGCAGCTGGATCCAGGCCTTGTCAGCTTTGTTCATGTCTGAAGGATTACATAGATGTCATTGGACTTCATATAACTCAGCTGTCCTGTAGGATTAAGGATGGCACACCAGATACATTTATATGAGAATAAATGATTTCTTTTGATAATGATTAGACTCATAGTTCTCAGTCAGAATTATTGACTACACAGTACAGGCAGCCATGATTACTGGTACAGTATGATTCACTATTTTTGAAACAGAATCCAAGGAATTGTGTTGAAGTTCTATGAAAAGCAATTATTCAGCAGAGATTGATGTTATTCACCCATACCAATGTGGGCACATCTCTTTTGCTCACCCTGCAGGATGTCCCCACTCCAGGAGGACTCTGCACCCACTCCAGGGAGGGGTGTGTTAGAAGACCTTGTCATTAAAGAGTGGGATTGGGCTTTTCTAGTCCAAAATGACCATCAGTAATGTGTGTGCTGGCCAGCTGTGTCAGCCCAGCATCTGCAGTTATCAGTGCTGGCATTGCTGCTTCCTTTCTCAGGTACCTCACCAGGTCTGCCCCATCTTCACCTCCCTGTGGGGAGGTTGAACTCTGGGGTTGATGAGTCAGCCTGTTTTCAGTGTTATTCAACACCAGAAGCAGCAAGAGGCCCCTTCTCCTTCTGCCACAGACAGCTCTGAAAGCAGGGCATTGTTCCAGTTGTTTTACCCCTACTCCAGGCAGAGCATCCTGCTACAAGAGTCAGGTGAAATAAGGAGCATTGCAATAGTAATTCCTCACTGTGTCTTTACTCTTTTACAGCAGCACTTACCCTGGGGGCAGGAGAACTTCCAGCTGCCTGTTGGTGTGGCTCTATGAGCAACACTTTACAGCACAGTTAGTAAAGTGAAATGAGCCACCATATCTTACTCAAATCTGAGAGCAGATCCGTACATCATCTTTCAATACCTGGCAGCTATAATATCAGACAATAAATTGGAGTTGGAAGTTGGTTTTGCCCAGTCATTTCTCTTAAAATGGATATGATGTTGAAGAGAACCTAGCAGGAGTGTAACATAACATCACATGCTCCCAGCTTTATCTTCATGCAATACAGACTTTATTGGAGAGGCTCAGATTAGCCACAACAACTGATGGTATTGATAATTAAGATACATCTGGAAACCCAAGTGTTTTAAGACCCCATCTGATGAGCTGTGAAGCCTATCTTTGACTATGAATTTTTTATTTTTTACAGCTGAGTGCTTGTTTCCATTTCTAGGGCATAATTCAACATGGGACTAATGAATTATGTAAAACCAGTCTGCTGGTGTGTTCTGGAGAGTGGGACAGAGTGGCTGATGGCAGGTGCACTTGTCTTGTTATACTTGAGATACTTTGGATGGAGAGTGGCTGCACATCCCTGGTTTGTTTTGCTTTCCAGATCTCAGACAGACAATGAAGGGAATGTAACAGCCGAGGCCAGCACAGGAGGGGTCAGCATGGATTCTGCTCTTTATGTCAAAACTGCCCAGCCTGCCCTCGAGGACCTCTCAGGTGAGTTTTGAAGCATGACCCATTACTGACTGTGGTCTGGTTAAACAAGAATGGGCTAGAGCAAGTTGATTTTATTCCTGCTGCTTTCGTTCTTAATCACTCTATTTCTATCAGCTCTTCAGCAGTGAACAGGCTGTCAATAATTTGAACTCTGGATGCACAAGTGTGCACCCCAAATTTCTTGAAATCACCAGGAATTCTGTCTGCTTAATGAGATGTGCAGCAGTTATTAGGATTAAACTACTATAAGGATCCTAGGCATTCTCAAGCATTTCATATGCATTGTTTAGTTTTAAAAACTTCATTTCAGAGCTTACAGAACAGACTGTGTTCATTTCCTTGACGTTTTGGTTTGGGAGAATCTTACTGTTATAGGAATCTGATCAATTTGAGAAACAGCCTTTGCAGCAGTAGGGCACCAAAATCCAGCTACACTCTAGTGTGTCCAGCATACAGAAGCTGAAACTGGTTGTGGCTAGAATATGAGTAGTCTAAATTAGAAAGCACCTGGTATATTTATCTAGAATTCCTGCTGCTGTAAGAAGTATGTGCTAGTTAGAAAAATAAATTAAGCTTACCAATATAACAAAGTGATTTTCAGCAACCATATATGGTTAGAATATACTAGATTCTACTAATGTGATCTAGCAAGTGTTTTTAAAGTCACTGTCTGATCTCTTCTTGTCCCCATTTCAGCAACATCTGTGACTTTGCTTACTGTGTGCTATTGCAGGATGTCTCATCTGTAGAATCTCAGGTTTTTTCCATCTACTCAGTCTTGGTGTCTCCCAGTTTAATGTGGGGTTTGAAACCAAATGCCCTCCTTGGAAAAGTGATGTGGCTAAAAGTTTCCCAATGAGATTAATTTCATACTGCATTGCATGTTCTTTCAATACTACCTGTGTGCTGATGGCAAAGGTGAGAGGCAGAGTCACTGGTGAGGAGAAGGGCTGCAGGAATGCCTAAGTGAACATATCTGTGTGTACAATTTACACATAAGTGGATGAAGTACTTAAAGGCAGATAAAAGGCACAAGGGATAAAATCCTTGAGAACATTTTTGGGTTCATATTTAAATATGAGAATTGCAGGTAAGAAACACAATGTCTAGCTGCTTAAACTTTTTCAGGATTACCTCTTAATCATCATATTGGCTGGGCTGGATGCATTTCAACCTGCAAACTGAGAAGTGTTTCTAGATCACAAAAGATATTTAGTCTCTAACGACAGATGTTTTGTAAGTACAAACTATTACTCAACTAGAATGTGTAAGTTTTGGGATCCAGAGGCAGAAGACAGCTGAAAAACCCAGACAAGGGAGATGGAAACCCCAGCTGTGCACAGCCAGACCAGACAGCAGCATCCATGGATGGGCCTTGGGGGAAACAGAGCAAACTAAACAAAATAGTCCCTCAGCCCAAATGAATTAGAAGAAATAAGGCACAGATCTGTTCTCTCCCTGCGTAGCAGCTATTGGTGTTGTTGATTTAAAAGCACATATAAAACAAAAGAGGGTATAGGTAGAAAAAAATGGAAGCAGAATTGTTTAAGGATGTTGCCTACTCATGAGGAGCTGAGTGATTTCAGAATTAAACTCTAGGGGCCAACTGTCCAATCTCTGTCTCTAAAGTATACTTTCAGTTTAAGTACTGGAATGTCATTTAAGTGAAAATTTGGTATCAATGTAGGCATAAGAGTGATCTCAGTAGAAATTGCTTTAGTTTGTCTCCTGTGTGTTTTCCTAAGAAGTTACCTACCATTTGCCTTCACATATGTGAGAGAAATGATCTGTAAAAGAGCACTGTGATGTTTGTTAAGCCAAAGGCCTATAAATATTTTATGTTTTTTACTAGAAAAATTTGTAGATCCATGAGTATAGAAAATGTTTTCTGTCCCAGAGACCCAGTGGCTAAAGCAATCAGTCTCGTTAGGTGGATGTTTTCAGTCCAGCCAGACCATAATTGTGTGACCCTCTGGCTTAAGTGAATTGTAGCTCAAGGAGGTGATTTCCCAGAGAGTAGGGACTGATTAAAAGAAAAATGCTCACATGGGCACGAAGCACTTGGGTCAGTAGTTTGCAGCACTGCTGCTTTGTAGGCAAGAGTGTGTGAGTGGGTTTTTCTGTGCCACCAACGTGGCATCTTTTAGAAACATGAAATATAAAGTAGAGAATGTAGAAAGTTCCAACAACAGCTTTTTTTACCTTGTTCTTCACACTTCTGATGTGTGTAATATATAGATATCCATCTAAACTAGCAATTGTGTGGGTGCCCAGCATGCTGGCAGCTCAAAAATACATCTCATGTACAGAGAATGCTGATACAAAATGTGAAAAGTTTTACATTTACTGTAGTATTTTCTTTAGTCATGAGTTGTAAACCCTTTAGAATGAAATAATTTCCTTCTGTGCCCAACAGAAGCTTTGTGACAGTTTTTTGGAGGTTTGCTGTTCCAGCTTTCAGCTTACAAAGAATAGGCTGGCACTTCTAGTAGTTCACTTCTATTTAGCCTCTTAGAAGATTTAGCTCTGTAATGCTCAGCTGAGGTAGAGACCAAAGCATTTCTGAATTGGCAGCTGAGAGCATGTAAATAAATTATGCTGAAGCGCTAATTAAATTATTAATTTGGTAAAATGAAATTATGCTGAAACAGTAGGAAGACTTTATTTTTTTGTGTACATAAACTCTACTTTTAAGGAGCAGGACACGAATGTGTTTTAGAACAAAGTATTTAAAGAACAGGATTTCTAAATGCCATGAAAACTAAGTCATCCCCAACTTTGTGTCATGTAGCACATTTTAGGAGTGTGTTATGTTGACGAGCAAAACCTTTTGTTCTTTTACCTGAAACATCACTCAGCATGGAGCAGCCACCCAGTCAGCACAGTTTAGTTTGTGGAAAGCTGTTATTGTAGGACAAAGAAGATCTAGTGAAAACACAATATTGGAGAAATTGCCCGTGTCAGGTTGTCCTGGTTTAGGGCAAATTTGGGAGAAAACCTCCAAAGGGAGCCCCTCCAGAAAGCAAATCCACACAGCCCCTGCCCCCAACCAGTTTGGGAAGGATTCCTTGGAGATAAGTGGAAAGAGCCTCTTTATTTAACACCCCCCCAGCTCACAAAATGAACAATACCTCTGAACATGAGGTGAAATGAACAATGGCACGACTCTTTCACTGCTCTGATAAAGATGACAAATTCAGAAAGTCTCTCCTGGGGTGGTCACTCTGTTCTCAGTCCCTCTGGCACTGGGGCAGCTGCTGCAGCCACAAGGTGCAAACTCTTGGTGTTCCCAGGTCCCAGTCCGGAGCAGGTTTGAGTAGTTCCAAAAAAGGGAAAGGAGAAACAGTCCAGGGAAAAATTTGGACTGCTTAGCTTAACTAACTAATGAGCAGAAGCAAAAAGCAAGAGGGAAGCAAAAAGAAGGGCAAAAAGCAAAAGCAGCACCATGTACTGCCCCTTCTCTGTGTCCTGCCAGCTGTGGGGGAACAGGCTGATAACAAAACCAAAACAAAACTTTCACTCTTCAGAGCCAGTCTTGAAGGCACAGAATATAATATCCAGCATGAACAGAACACAGGAATGGGGATACAAGCATCATAATGTCACCCTAGGACACAGGTTAATGTTAATTGTGTCAATGTGTGAGATGGAAAGGGTGGTATTGATGGAGTATGTGTTCTAATGAGGTTGAAAGTTAACCAGAATTTAAACTGGGTCAGGAGCATCTCAAAGGCAGCCTGTGCAGTGAGGGTGACCCTGCAGAGCTCATTTTGGTCAGGATGTGATGATGGCAGGTGCCTGCCGAGGGGAATGGAATCTCAATCCCAACCAGCTTAGAAAGTCAGGAAAAGGTGCATTTGAGTCAGGCATAGGCAGCAGCTCAGTTCTGTGCTGTTCCCTGCCTGCTCCTTACTCATGGCTTCCTCTCCCTGCAGGAGAGGATCCAGAGACGCGGCGGCTGCGAACTGTGAAGAACATCGCTGACCTGCGGCAGAACCTGGAGGAAACCATGTCCAGTTTGCGGGGAACCCAGATCACCCACAGGTAAGGGCACCTCGGGGTTCCTAACGAAATGGAAACCACTCTCTACAGCTCCTGAAAGGTGCCTGTGCTCAGGTGGGGAGGGTCTCTTTCACCAGGCAGCACTGACAGAACAGGAGCACACAGCCTCAAGCTGCATCAGGGGAAATACAGGTTGGATATTAGGAAAAAGTTTTTTACACAAAGAGAGATAAAGTTCTGGAATGGCTGCCTGGGGAAGAAGTGGTGGAGTCACCATTCCTGGGTGTGTTTAAAAAGAGACTGGATGTGGCACTGGCTGCCAGGGTTTATTTAAGGTGTTAGGGCATGGGTTGGACTCTATGATCTTGGAGGTTTCTTCCAACCCAGTCTTTCTGTGAATTCTGTTCCTACTTTACATCTCTTACACCTGGGCTGCATCCTTAGAAAAGTTGTTACCACTGACAGTGGGAGATCGTGATCTTGTAATTTTTGTCTTTAATGCACAGAATTTGAATAATCTTTGCTGGTTATTGAGATGTATGAAGGGGAATTGATGGGGTGGGGTGTGTATTGACTCAAAGGTCAAGAATGATCAATTCTTGTTAAATGTGTGAGGTGATGTTTGAATATAAGTTACAGTTTAAAATGTTTCTTTTTACTCTTTTGTAACTTCAGTGCATTATACCTCTCTCCCCCTATGTGTAATACTTTGTTTAAATAAGAGGTGAACTGTGCTTGACCCATATTATCAAGTGCATAACTTAAATTCCTGACCAAACTTTGGACAAACAAGTTCTTCTAATATTGTTAGTCATCCCCTGAATGTAACTGCTTTTTTTTTTTTTTTAAAAGCAACATTTGGAAATCTTTGGCAATATTTAAAATATGCTGTAAATAAGCAAAGATTACCATTACATTTAAACATTATGTGAGTTAGATCTTTGCAGTGTTGAACAGGAAGTTTTGGGGAACAAGCTGTTTGGCCCATGATGAGGTTGGGGTCCTGCCTAACACTTGGTGCTGCCTTATGTACCCCAGCCCTACATGAGTTTATTGGGGGAACACTTTGGGTTTTGGCTTTGTATCTGAAACTGAAGCAGAGCTTGCAAAGATGAACTCCCAAAGCTGTTTTTATTTGCAAGTTTCAATTAATGTGACAGCTCTTCAAGGTTTAATTACTTTAACCAGAGAATACAGAGGTTTTTGCTTATATGTAACATTGGGAGTGCTACAATGCTGTTTATTTTTACTAATATCTGCAATAAGTAAAAAACCAGTGGCACTTGGTTGAGCAGGAAAGGAAGAGAGGAGCTCATGTGGGTAAGAGAAGTTGCAGCTATGGATTAACCTCAGATAAATTCACTACAATTCAGCTGTGAGTATTTAGGGTGTAGTCTTGCAATCTGTACACATTACATGAAAAGTCATGGTGTAGTCACATTTTTAGGGTTTCATATTTAAATATTACCAATATTTTTAAAATATGCCTAACTCATGAATATATGAGTTATTTATTGTTTTTTCTGGTTTTGGTTTGAAATCTTCAAAGCAGTTCATAGTTCACTATTGATTTGTTACTGTACAAAATATATCCTGAAGAAAAAGAAAAGGTCTTCTTACTTTTCTCATTTACTCTTCATCTTGGAGAAATAGCTTCCATTTGGTGTTGGACACATCTCCAGAGTTCAAATTATCATGAATGCAGATAATAAAAGGAAATATATCAGAAAAATAGAACTTTAGCAGGTTTTCCTTTAGTCAGCTTATCATCCCACTCTCTTGCCTAGACTGGCAAAACCATAATGTCATGGAGTTATGTGTGCTTGAAGATGAGAAAGTTACACTTTGATACTGTGGATAATCCATTGAAAAGTCCTGCTTAAGTCTTTTCACATGTATGTAGAGCACCTGTTTGCCTGGGTGCAAGAGTCTTTAGGAGCATTGGGGAAGGACCTGAAAAGTAAAAAGAAGGGATCTCCCCAAGTGCTGCAGCAGTGAGTTTTTAGTGCTCTTGGGTACAGTCAGTAACTTGGTGAGTGTTCAGGGCCTTGGGAGCACCTGAAATCTCACACAGCGTTCCATGTAAGAGCCACATCTGATCCAGTGGGTCTGATGCCTTGGGGTGGCTACCTGGAACAAAGGCCACACAAGATTAAGGGAATCAAGTGGGTGTTTTATCAAGGCCTTCAAACAGGCACCCCTTGGGGAGTCAGCAGCCTTCCAGAGGCGACACCCATGGTGGACGATGGCCTCGAGTTTTTCAGACGGTTAAAAGTTTGGTCCATTGGTGGTTAATTCTCCAATTACAGCTACAGGTAATGAAGTCATATACCCCCAGTTTGCTCCCCCTCAATTCACTTCTGTTTGTACTTTACGAGGCCTGAGGCAGTGAGGTGTCTTTGAAGCTCAGGTCTAGAGGGATCACTTTGTCCAACCAAAATGTGAACACAGTCAACCAACACTTTATATGGAGTTGAGAGTTATACACTAAGGCATTGCAGGATTTGAAGCACGTAAGAGCTAAAACCCTAAGGGATTTTCTCCACATCTCTCCCTTCAAGCACCTTGGAGACCACGTTTGACACCAACGTCACCACCGAGATCAGCGGCCGCAGCATCCTCAGCCTGACGGGGCGGCCGACGCCGCTGTCCTGGCGGCTGGGCCAGTCCAGCCCGCGGCTGCAGGCGGGCGACGCGCCGTCCTCGGGCAGCGGCTACGCGCCATCCTCAGGCAGCGGCTACACGCCACGGGGCAGCGCCGGCCGCTTCGTCAGCGCCGAGCCGGGCGCCGCGCGCTACCTGTACCCGGCGCCGCTGCGGCGGCAGCTGGCCGCGCGCGGCAGCGGCGTCTGCCACGTGGACATCGCCGACAAGGCCGGCGACGACATCGACCTCGAGGGCATCGCCATGGACGCCACCGGCTACATGAGCGACGGCGACGTGCTGGGCAAGAACATCAGGGCTGACGACATCACCAGCGGGTGAGTTCCTGAGTCTTTGTCACTGTCGTGTTTTCGGAAAATTCCCTTCGCTGGGGTTTCTTCTGCTGGGGAGATGAGGAGCCTCAGAGAAAATATTATCTCATGATATATAATATTATCTCATTTGCTAATATTATATAATACTAAAATTTCCTTAATATTATCTTTTATATCTATAGGTATAAAATAGATATCTCTATAGATATAAAATAGATGTCTCTATAGGTATAAAATAGATGTCTCTATAGGTATAAAATAGATGTCTCTATAGGTATAAAATAGATGTCTCTATAGGTATAAAATAGATGTCTCTATAGGTATAAAATAGATGTCTCTATAGGTATAAAATAGATGTCTCTATAGGTATAAAATAGATGTCTCTATAGGTATAAAATAGATGTCTCTATAGGTATAAAATAGATATCTCTATAGATATAAAATAGATATCTCTATAGATATAAATAGATATCTCTATAGATATATAATAGATATATGTATCTATATCTCTATTATATCCAGCTGTATCTATATCTATACAATAGCTATATCTAATATAGATATATATCTACTATATGTAGCCATATCTATATATATATAATAGATACATCTATGTCTATTATAGATATATATCTGTATATCAGTTATATCTAGCTGTATCTATATCTGTATAATTGATACATCTATGTCTAAATAACATATATCTATATCTATTATAGGTATATATATCTATATATCTATCTAGATCTATCTATATAATAGATACATTTATATCTATTATAGATAAATATAACATATATATCTATATCATAGATATATCTGTATGATACAGATATCTAGATATCTGTGTAATAGATCTATCTATTATAGATATAGCTATATTTATACATAGAGATATATCTATTATAGATATATAACTATATATCTATTATATCTAGCTATATCTCTATAATAGATATATCTATATCTATTATAGATATATATATATCAATATATCTGTTATATCTAGATATATTTATATCTATTAAATATCTATAGATATAATAGATAGTAGTATTATATAATATTAAGCAAATTTTAATATTATATAATATTAAGCAAATGAGAACTGTCTCATTTGCTTCTCCTGTGTTTGCTGCTTTGGAATGTGGTCTGGAGGTCGTTTACCAACAGGTGCATGTTTGATTGGTTTCATGTGAATTGTTTTTACTCAATGACCAATCACCATCAGCTGTGTTGGACTCTGAGGAGTCAGTCACAAGTTTTTATTATCATTCTTGTTAAGCCTTCTGTCTGTATCCTTTTCTCTTTCTTCAGTATAGTTTTAGTATAGCATTCTTTAATATAATATAAGTACATAAAATAATCAATCGGCCTTCTGAGAACATGTAGTCAGATCCTCATCTCTCACCTCGTCCTGGGCACCCCAGCAAACTTAACAACTCTTCTGTTCTGTTTATAGCCCTGTATTTCCATTATTATTTTGAGAAATTAAAGCCAACACCAAAGTTATTCTACTAATTTTAATAGGCCTTTGGAGAGACTGCCTGTTATCACAAAGGGATTTAAACAAAATTCAAGTGTTTCAGTGCACATTAAGAAAGAATCCCTAGATGTGAAGATATTCCAGAGTCAAGACTCACAAGGGTTGCAACATTCATTCATGCCCACGAGATGGAGGGAGTGAGGCACGTTTTGTACTCAGCTGGACTCTTTTGCTGCCTCAACTTTGACAGGCTGGTTTGCTGGAAGGGAATGAGTTTGCACCTCTGTGTCAAGTAAAATAGTGGTACGTGCAAGAAAACGTTTAAAGAACAAGTCAGTGTGCAGGAATATGAAGTGACAGACAATTATTAACAGGGTTTTACAGCAGCATTTTATCTCTGCCTGCAGTGGAAAAAGCATTTGTTCTTTGCTCCAATGTCAGTTTTCAATTTGTCTACTTTCAGTTCCTACTATAAAAGTAATTTTTTCTTAGCTCAAGCACCTTAGCATTGGATTGATTTTAAAAAGGATCTTTGAGATTTAAATGGTTTGATGTTTTGTTTGTTTTTTATTTTTGGTTTGGTGGGAGTTTTTTGGGTTTTTTTTTTTTTTGTTTCTGTGGGTTTGGTTTTTTGTTTGTTTGTTGGTTTGATTTCAGGGTTTTTTTGTGGCAGTCCTGTCTGTCCATCTTGCATCTTTTGCTTTTTTGTAATTTTTTTTTATTAGGGACATCTCTAGTGCTGTTGGCTTTTTTGAAAGACATAATGTCTCCTCCTGGAATCCAGCTGCTGCTTTGTCATTCACTTAACCAGTTCACTTACACCATCTGGAAGCCTCCCAGTTATGAATATTTGGATATTTTCACACTTTTTGAGAAGTCCAGACACCTTCTTTATATGCTTCATTGGGAAAGCATATAGTAAAGTTGCTGATGCAAAAATGACTCTGAAATTCTGTTTCAGATAAAACACCAGTAGCTGTTGCTGCATTAATAATGCCTCAAATCTCTAAAGCACCTTGTGTTTTCCTCATATACATCAACTTACACCTGGGTTTTGTTATGTTTTTTGTAGGAACAGTTACTGCTTTTCCTCTGGACTATGAATTCTGTTTAAATTTGTGGCTTTGGTCTGGAAGTGAGGAAAGTCAATTCTAAGTAGCACTGTGGTTTCCATCAAACACTTTGAGTGGTAGCTGAGAATTACCCCTGGCAGAGCTGTGTCAGCTCAGCCTTCTGCTGCTCAGAGAGGAGCCCCAGTCTTTGCAGACCTTTACTTAGTCTATAAAATTCAGATTCCAGGTTGAGGAAAAGGAAAAAATAAAAAAGCTGTCAAATTTATATGTGATTTAGCCAGAGAAATCTGTACATTTGCTCATCTCTGTGTATCATTTCCTTTTCTGTGTCTGGTCATCCTGCAGGGCAAAAATTGGGAGTCTCCATAGTCTCAAAGTACAAGAGGGGTGTTTAGATTCTGGGCAAGAAAATGGTTTTGCCAGCTGGTACCTCTGTCACCAAAGCAGTGCAGAAGAAGCAAAATACTCTGCCTTACCTCACTCCTGGCCTTGAGTGCTGGGATATCTTTAATTATCTGACTCTCTTTTCCCCCCTAGTTTTAAAAGGAGTGCCATCCTTTTCACTTTTTACTCACGTAGTAGACACATACTGATAAATGAGATCTCAATTTAAGGTTCTTTGGACAAGAAGTGCATACAAGTAAGTTTTTCTTTTCCACATCTTTTGCCTTTAGCCACAGGAGTCTGTTTTGCTAAATAGTTTGACTTGATTTGTCAGTTCATATAGCACTGTTGGATTCACTGGCTAATTTCCAATTGGTATTGTAGGTAAAACTATTGTTGGAAAGATGCAGCTCCATTTCCAGGTTGTGGACAGGGTTTGGAGATGGGCAGTTTGAGGTTCCTCTGCTTGCTGCATTCGTGGGCAAGTTTGGAGGGAGCGTTGCTGCAAGCACCCCCACAAGCTTGGGGTTGCAGTCTGTGGAGGGTAATCATGTGAGTAGATTCCTTGAGAAGGGAATATTGCAGTATTAAATTGCAATAACAGCATTCCAATATTAATGGAGAAGGATAAAAAAATAGGTTGTTACCTTTGGTGACCCCTAATGACACTGATGGGTTGCCATCTCCAGCATGAGCAGATGTTTGGTAGCCTTTTCTGTAAGTTATGTTCCCCAATGTCTCTTTAATTCAAATAGTAAGGAAAAATAGGATGGCATTGTGTTTTTGTGGGAGAGGAATAATAAACTGCTGAGGAATCAGAGAGGTTGCTTGTGAAGAAGGCATCCATGTGACTTGCTGCAGAACAAATCACCAAGATCAATGGCAGGGCAAACAGGCTCAACATTTCCAGAAGCTGAGCTACACTCTGTGCAGAGCAGCACAAGAGGGTATTTAGAGCATGAATAGCTCTTTATTAGCTGCTATGTGTTTCACTTTGTCATTTTTCAGAATTGCTACAATCCCGGAGTCTGAAAACCTTGGATCTGTGTTTTCATTGGCAAACTGATAGGGAAGGAAGCCAAAATATTTGTTACAGCCAAAATAAATCCAATAGCCAAGAAAAACTAGTTTAGCCCTGTGATCCTGGTGCTTTCTCTGAAATGTACTGGGTCATGGGAAGCCTCCTTTGGCCTCCCTTAATGAGTCTGCTCAAGCAGAGCTCTGGCAGACACCAGGGTTGCTTTCTTAGGGTTAAGGAGAAGAATCTTTGCCAAAGGGACAGAGAACGGCTCTTAAACTAAG
Organism: Serinus canaria; assembly: GCF_022539315.1. Taxonomy (NCBI): domain Eukaryota; kingdom Metazoa; phylum Chordata; class Aves; order Passeriformes; family Fringillidae; genus Serinus; species Serinus canaria. Next base: position 3,265,926 of record NC_066319.1, read on the forward strand.
CAAGTCTCCAGGGGGTGGATCAAAGGTAAGAAGTTGCCTTTTTGCAGAGTCTAACCCAGTGATGAAGCAGCTGGAGCAGGATTTGTGTGAGGATGGGAGTGAGCCCCCAGCCCACTCAGCTGGCTGAGCTGGAGGCTCAGAGCCTCATTGGAAGGTGGCACCTCAAAGCCCAGAATTGCCTCCCCTCTTTACCCCAAAGGTTGTTCCAGGTGGGGATGTTAATTCTCATGGACTTTTTGTATTTGTTCAGAAGGTTTTTGTCCACTTCAGTCTACTAACATACATATTCCTACCTTTTTTATTTTTGTGTCCTTAGCCCCAGTTTTCTCTAATGAGATGTAGAGTTAATTTCCTTTATATCTCTTATTGGAATGCAGCAACAGGGCTGTTGATCAAAAAAAAAAAAACCTTTTATAATTATTTTCTTTTATTTTGATTAATCCTCTGCTGTCCCTGTTTTCATTACCTGAAGTGTGCAGCTTTCTGTGCAGAATTAACAGCATGGATATACTGATTAGTGCTGGTCACAAGATTTCTCAGGAAATTGCTTGGGGTCTGCAAACACACCTTTGTCAGAATCATTTTTTGCAGAAGCATGGCTGTTCCTGCTGTGTTGTAACAATGGTCTGGGCACTGTGCTAAAATTCTCCTTGCAGCCACCTCCTGTGGGTGCAGTGGTTATTGTTGGGAGGATACATTTTACTATTTTATTAATCTTGCCATATTTGATGATTTGGTGGTGATATGTTCCCATTCCACATCTCTGTTTCCATAACCTTTTAATGTGTTTGCCTGCACAATCCTCTTAGGGTTACAATTGCTTCTTGTTTATTCAAACCCTTGTGTTCCCTGGGGGTGGTTTTACAAGCACTGGGAGCAGTTGAATTTGGAACATGCATGAAGGATGCTAAAAGGGAGAACAGACCACTTTGGGCTGGGGACTCAGACTTTGCCCCTGCTGCTGCTCAGGTCTCAAACTCGCCCAGAAGCACTGTGCCCTTCAGGGATCGCCACCATCATTGAAGCAGAGTTCTGAAGTAGGCTTACATTTAGGAGTTACATCTGGTGGGAGGCAAAAAAGAGTTGAAGTTGAGGATTGATATCACTGAATGTTGAAGTGTAGTTGGTATTTGTAGGATTCTTGCAGCTGTTCCATGGATTTGTCATATTTAAAAGTCAGGCAGTGACGCATTTTCTTTAGATGTCACAGGTGGTATAACAGACCTCCCCTGGGGCTGAGGTTTCACAGGAGGAGGAGGATTCTGCAGTTTGCTGCTAGTGAGAGTTTGTTGTTGGTAACAGCAAGTGAGAGAAACCCTTTCCTTCTAAGCTGTCTGCAGCAGGAGTGGTTCCTGCTCCAGGTAACTCGTGGCTGGCTGGAAATCAGGGGTGCCTGATCTAATCTTGGTCTGAGTAAGAATTTGGGTGCCCTGTGCATTGGTTCAATGCTCTTTCTTTAGGCTTTTCTGACCTATTTCTTCCCATAGTTATTAGCACTGTATTTTTTCTGTACACTTTTGGTTACAGTGTGTTAGTCATTTACTGGACACTGCTCTTTAAATGATATGGTTTTAGTGATAAGCTTTCCTCTAAATGCAGTGGATGAGTGAAACTGCATTCCTTTTATGGCTCTAGCACTTCAACATGACTAAGACTCATTAGGAGGTTTATGTTATTTTTCTTCTGTGTTTAAGCAGAGTGTTTATTTGAACTGCCTTTCTTGCTAGGGCTGACTATTTCTACATTGTGATCTTTTCAACATTGCAGACTAATATCTATATATGGTAAATGGATAATTAACACCAATAATGAAGGGGTCGGGCAAGCAAACTCAAAAGATTGACTTTCATGAAAAGGAATAAGGAAACATTAACTTCTGACCTGATAGCAAGCAGGATTACTACTGAGTTTGGATTTCAAGTCAGAGATGACTTGGTGCTGTAAAAATGAAAAGGAAAAAATTATGGCAGATGTTTAAATAAGGATAGTATTCTTATTCCAAGAATTGTAATTGCAGTTCTTTGCAGGACACATGGGTATGATATTGCACAAGCATATTCAATATTATTATTTTTGTATAGTGTTTTGAGTATTAAATATTGCACTCACTTCAGGAGTAGTTCTTGTGTCAATAAGACAATGTTTATCATTTATCTCAAGTTATATTTCAGATCATGTGCTCTCACAGAACCTTTCTTGCAGTGTGATTCAGCACAGGAAGACAGCATAGGCCTATAACCTTATACATCAGCTTTTTTTTCAGTATAATGGGGAAATACCCATGTTAGGTCATGTGTAGTGTTAATCAATAAAATGAATACAATAGTGGTGGTGTTTTGTATTCTTCTTTACTTCTACACACTGACCTACTGTTAACAATTACCAAAATACCATTTAATAGCAGTTATCCCTTTGTGGGCTTTTTTCTGTAAGAAACACCTCAGCAGTGTTGGAGCTGCTGCATCAGTGCCAGCATGTGGTTGTAATCTCAGTGAGGGGACAGCTTCTAAGGGACAAAACAGGGTCCCAGTCTGGGGCTTGCCAGTAGAGGGGGATGCAGTCATTCCCACTGTGCTGATGTGGATCATCTGCAGGGGAAGAGTGGATAGGAGGAATAATCTAGAGTCAGTGTGGAGTTACTCTTGCTCTGCTGTTGATGCTGCTGAGAACCTCTGGAGAAGCTGCACCCCCTCCTTAATCCTCTTTGGTCACAGGTCATTCCTCTCCTGGACAGAATTGAAGAGGGTGGTGAAAAATGGATCACTTATTCTATAGCTTAGTTCTATGATTCTCATTGAAATGGACTCTGAGAAAGAATTTAGGCATTGAAATCAAAATTGGCACGTGCAAAAAGCCCCATTGAACAATTGCCTGGTTCTGGTGGGGATTCAGCTGCTTGCAGCCTGGTGGTGCTTGGTGGGTGTGAGTTTCCACCAGTGCTTCCCTGGGGTCCAGAGTGGCATTTGCACACCTGAAAGGATTTGACCTCTTGTCTTGTTTTCCAGTCTTACTCCAGCCCAGTCTGTCTGGGCTGACTAGATTTCAAAAGGAGCTTTAAAAGCCATGGTGGAGCAGGCTTCCTCTTTGAGGTGAAGGGGAATTTGTGGTGCAGGTGCCCTTGGCTGACAGATGGAGTGAGTGTTGGAAAGAGGATCATGCCTGGAGAGTCTGCTCTGGAACAGGAATGGCTGCAGCCATAGAAGAGAGACATCCTTCCAGTCCAATATTCTTTTAAGTATTGACAGCTTCTCTTTGACTATGTGTATCTGAGGCTGCTCATTCCACAGGAAGCTGGTTTCTTCAAAAGCTCTGTCAGAAGCTGTTGTTCTGGGTGTGGGGATGGGTGTGGAGGAGCAGCAGCCTCACAGCTCCCTTACAGGCTGCACTGTCCTTGGAATTCCTTGCCTGCAGACTGCATGAAGCTAAGAAGACATAGGAAAAAAATTAGCCTTGGACAGTGGTGCCCAAAAACTGTTATTTGATGGCTGCTGAAGGGCTTATGTGGCAGGCAGCTTTAATACATCTCCAGACTGAAGAGTATTGATTTCACAGAAGCCACTTATTTCTGCAGATTTCTCTTTTGTTTTTTTCTCATGGAAAAAGGTCTGAGCATTAAGTAGTTAATGAGATGAACTTGTTTTACTTCTAGACTGAATAAGCAGCCCCATTTATGCTATTAGTGATTTGCACGTGAGAGGTTTCTCTAAATAAACTATGAAACTAATATATACTTATTAAGTTTTGCATAGTCTCATTTTTCCTGTCTTACCTGTTGGTGGAACAGGTATCTCCTCCTTTCCAGCGCTGATTAGGATTTTTGAGTCTGCAAGTAATTTGTTCAGGTCTTATTCCATGTTTGGGTTAAGCATCTGCAAAATTCATAGTTCATTCATTAGTTTGTTAATTATAAATAGTTACTGATTATAGGTAAAAGTATATTAATTTATAAATTATAGGCTACCTTAAATATAAATTCAATTTTATGAAATGAGCAATAGGTTTGCCTTTCTGTGAATCTGAGCTGTAATATTTGGTCTCATATAAGGGATTTAGGCATTGTATTGGAGTCCCTAACTGCAAGCTCAGGACCTAATCCTGTCTTGAATGTTCTTGTTGAAATTCACAGGGATCAGTAATGGATGTTAAACCAGCCACAGGGTTGTAGATAGTGTCTGTGTCCAACCCTTTGGCTAGAGAGATGGAGTACTTACCCAGTACTGATTGAACCTCAGGCAAGAATAGTGATTGGAAAGACTTTGGGGAATATAATGGTCTAATGCCAGTGTTATGATGAAAAATGCAGATCAGATGGATGCTAAACTGAGAAATTTGCAGTTGTCATCATCCAGCTGTTAGGGTAGCATTTCTTTTCAAGTCAGATTTAGGAGATATTCGTGGTTGCAGTAGCAGGATGGTTTTGATCCCATTCAGTGTATTTCAGAAACAGCACTGGGGAATTCTCTGCTGTGGATTTTTAGCACTGGCAAAGTCAGAGTTGCTCTTTGATACTCAAAGCTTGTTAAGCCTCTTGATCTCGTTTAACTGGCTGTAATGACGAGACAGATGAAGCCTGGTGAAAATGGAGATTTAAAGGAAGGCATTAAGGATAACAGTTTTACTGCTACATCAATAAGAGAACATTTCCTCGTGTCAAAGCCAATGTTGATATATGAAATAATTCCCTCAAGCTTTTTGTTTATTAAACTTTCAAGCTCTTGGGTTGCTGGACAAGTCCTCTGCTCAGAAGACACCTGGGCAGCTTTTTCCACACCAGCCTGTAATCCAAAGCACCAAGATGAAGGCAGGAGCACCTGAGCTGCCAGAGTCAGGTCCCATTTGAGGCATGTTGCTGTTCTCCTGCTTGTGGGATTGGGATTATGGAGCTACAGCATCCAGAGCAGGTCTGGGTAGGCTTGCCTCATCTGTTATGTGTTGCTGATTTACCTGCTGCTCCTTCTCTTCCTAATCCTTAAATATAGAATGCTTTTCCCTTGGCTGTTTATTTTCAAACTTGGAAAATTCATATTCATGCATTAAGGAGTGAAATGAATATATATGAGGTGGTAGAGTTGTCTGACCATAAAAGTAAGTGTGCTGTTGGCTGGCTGCATCTGTCAGTGAGTAAGTAGGGAGTGCAGACAGGAGTCAGGTGATTCAGACCACTGGATTTTGCTGATCCTTGGCATGACCCATTCCTGTTTCCTCAGTGTGCCTTTCAGGGAAGGGCAATAAATCACTTCAGCATCAGAAATACCCTAAAAATAATACACTTGGAAGGGCTTGTTACGGCACTCAAAATTTGAGAGGCACAGAAAGGGTGTATTTGGCTAAAGAAAAGAGAAGCTTAAAGGTCCAGGTTGTCCAAAGTAAATTACTTTATGCCTGTAATGCAGGGCAGGGAGCCACTTTCTAACAGGAAAAAATGTCACCTAGAAAGTGGGCTAGAAGTCCTTACTGTATGTTAGAAATGCATAATACTGCTCTTGTTTAACCTGAGTCTTTTCATATTGGCAGAAGTTTGGTTGGTTTTTTTTCCCTTGCTGATGAAGAGCAAAGCTTTAGTGATGAGTATATTTGTACATTAATTCCTGGAAAGATCAGAAACTCCTTTTAACCAAACTCATCACTGTTTCACTGTCCATATATTAAATATTATTATACTGAGCTTCATTAAAGGCAGTCATTCCTTCCTGGCTGTTGGTACCATTCACAAAGCATTGTAAGATTAAATTTTTTGTACAAATTACCTATCTGTATAAAAGACAGAGTCTGGATACTATACTTTTCCCTAGCTAATATATTTAAACTTTTTCTTTTTTTGGGGCAGGTAAAAGAATACTTCTAAGTCCTGTTTGTTTTTCACTGAATGTGCTTGCAGAATTCTTAGCAGTCATGAAGCTAGCAAGGCTTTTAGTTTAAATTTTGTGATGATTTTTAATATGAAAAGTTAGATAAATTACACTTAGGCCTAGTACAGTTGTTTGAACTGCAATGTGTCATTGTCGAGGAGGGGCCAATTTTCTTGGGTTCCACATTGTGTGGATGTGATAGGACAATAAATTCCAATAACTCTGAGTACTGTTACAGTTCTATCCAGGATAATATTGCCTTGGTCTTGTTTCCCACTGAGTAAAACACTGGAAGATTGTTTTTAGTAAAATGTGCCTTCATTATATTCTTCTTTCCCATAAAGCAAAAATCTGCAGCATAATAATGTATTCATAAGGCAAGATAGTTTCTTAAAGCCAAGAGAGGTGAGGTTTGAAGGGATGGAGAGGAAGGAAATTAAAGCAATGGCTGGAGGTTTGTGGCACCAGGAGCTTTGGATCTCCCCTGTGCTAACCAATGGATAATTACGAGGGTTTTTTTTTTCATTTATTTTAAAGTGTATTTATTTTAAATGTGTTTTTCTCCACAGGCTTCAGAGGCTAGTGCTTTTCCTTCTTCCTTCACCTTGCTGTTGCATGCAGGACTTCAGGCATCATTGGTTTTGGCATCTTTTCCAAATTAAACATTCCTGGGTAGAGAGGATATTGTGTGAAATAAAATTAAGATATAAAGCTTTCAAACTGTGATTGCACAAGCCTGTTTCAAAACACAGAAGTCTATCCTGTGTTGTTCTGGCATGTAAGAAACTTGTTTTATTGGTATGGGGGTAAAAGTCAATGTTTATGGCTGTGCTTTTTCACATGGACTTGTTTAGAAAAGTCATGATCTAGTTGTCAGAGGTGCTGAAGCCATCCTGCTTCCACTGGCTCGTGTGAGATTTATCAGTGCTTGAATCCAGTTTCAATTTGAGCTACTGCAGTGTTACTTTAATCTTTTAGCTTGCTGGGCTTCTGTGTAGAAGGTGAAATAGGCTGATTCTGGTGAAAAGGCTTTGATTTCAGCACGGCTAACTCTTAAGAGTACTACATTAATTTCCACATGTTCTGAGGGATAGGAATGAAAATCAATCTCTTTCAGCTGTAACAGATCTTTTTTATCAAAGGACCAATATGCCAGGAATCTGACAGCAAAGCCAGGGTTTTGCTGCATTTTCCAGCACACGTGCAAAGAGTATTCACACAGAAACTTGATTCATGTGCAGACAAGTAGCTGCAGTAAACCAATTAGTGCATGTACATTAGATGTTTTTGCAAAATACTCTTTGCATGTTTGTATAACACTATGGTCTGAAGCCATTTTTCTCTTCTTCCCCTTTTTTAGTAGCTTAAGGAAAAAACATATTCTCCCACAATAAAATATTTCTAAACTGTCAAACACAAGTTAGAATGCCAAACCTGAGGCAAATTCTACCTGCTGCAGTGCAACTGCTCCTTGTACTTTTTACAGTCTTTGTTTATGAGTTGGGAGAATCCCCACAGATTTGCTGGATGGGCAATAGTCCTGTGTCTGATTTGATGGGCTTGGCAACCTCTTTGTTAGACTCTGCAGAGACTCCTGGGCTGCTGCTGGGATGGCTCTGTACAGGTTTATACACTGAACTGCATTGCTCATCAGCAGATTGGACAAGGCTTCCCAACTGCTCACCATGCCATTTTAATAAATAAGAATGTATAAATGTAGGAATCAGATTTGTGTTGGGCAAAGCCCATGTGCACAGTGAGATCTTGCCAGCAGAGACACTGCTGCCTGCAGCTCGGAGCATCTCTTCTTTCCTGCTGTGTATCAGAGAGAAAGCTGTGTGCTTTCTTAAGCCAGAGGAAGGTGTCCTGAGTATCTGGATATTTTTCTATGGTCTGCTGTTGATTTGCTTAGGGATTGAGGAGACACAGTCCTGTCAGTCTCTGTGGGCTGTGGTGCTTGTCCAGCAGGCTGCTGGAAATGGTGACCGTAGTGCCGGGGTTGTTGAAGCTGTTTCAGTCTCAGGTGTGTGAAAATCCTCATGGTGTGTTAACTCAGCTGCCAGTGCTGCTCACCTACACCTGCAGGGGCTGATGAACTGATGGTGGTAACACGGGGCTCGCTCCATGCCATCTCTGTTCAATTTAACATTAATTCTCTGCCCACCATCTCTGTTCAACCTAACATTAATTTTTCATTTGTCTAAACCAGAAGGTAAGAAATAAGCTATCTTAGCAATTTCTGAGGTGTCAGTGTACACCTGGTACTTATTAATGCCTAAGAAGGCTGCAAAAAACTTTTCATCCATGATGATTTCTGTAAGTTGTGGAATACTTAAGGTTTATTGTTCATTGACAAAATCTAGGGATTAAGTCAATGTGATTTTTGTGCATAACTTGTAAAAGTTTTGAAATTTTGATTGTGTTTTAGCCCATGCAGAAAAATTCAGGGTAGTACAAACCATGTATGTTTTGGGCAAGAAGGGATCATGAATGATAGCACTCACAAATATTTAATTACTTCCATATTGGTATCCTTAATTGTCACCAACATGTTTTATGAAAAATCCTTTCTTTGGGATTTTTCCTCCTGAGAAGCTGAGAGGCCTCAGGAACAGAATGTAAACAATTCTTATCTGCTGCTGTGGAATGCAACAGGTGGATCTGGGATTGGTCTCACGTGTTTGTTTCTAATTAATAGCCAATCACAGTCCAGCTATTTTGGACTGTCTCTGTCAGTCCGAACCTTTGTTATTCATTCCTTTTCTATTCTTAGCTAACCTTCTGCTGAAATCCTTTCTTCTATTATTTTAGTATAATTTGGAATATAATATATATCATAAAATAATAAATCAAGCTGTCTGAAACAGGGAGTAACTTTCTCATCTCTTCCCTTATCCTGAGACTCCGGCGAACACCGTCACAAATGGTGACCCCGAGTGAGGAAAAAACCACCACACTTACTTAAAGAAAACCTAACTTTCATTATCCTTTATCACATTTATGTTGAAATTCAAGTCTTGGTGATGAGAGAGGCCGCAAGGTGTAAGGGAGCATACCAATGGAGGATACCTCTGATGTAATCAAGAACGACGTTTTGCTTGCTATTAACCTCATGTAACATCCTTAACTTGAAAATGGGTGATGCGTGAACTGTTCCTGTGACACTGAGCACGGCGTTTCGTTGCCAGGTACCTGACGGACGGCGGGCTGGGGCTGTACACGCGGCGGCTGAACCGGCTGCCCGACGGCATGGCCACGGTGCGCGAGACGCTGCAGCGCGGCACCGCCCTGAGGCTCGGCGACGCCGACAGGTAGGGCCTGGCTGTCTCTGTCCCCCTGGGAGCCTCGCAGGGACCCCCAGCCAGCCCCGAGTGGGCAGACACCGGGGGACAACCCCGACATGGACAACAGTGGGGAGACATCTCTCGTGCCCCGAGGGTGCTGAGGGCGGCTGGGCCAGTCACCTTTGCAGCAGAGGAGACACCAGAGACATCGGGGGAAGAAAGGGCTGACTCTTAGCAGGGGTAAATCCAAGGTTTTATTCAGGAGCTCAGGCTCTCTCCTGCCAGAGCCCCTGGAGTTGTGCCAAGGTTACGTATAAAGGGAGGAGGAAACCAAAAGTAGATGACATTTTACCAACCAATAGATGACTCAAAGGGATGGGCACTAAGGGACAGACACTCAGGACACTCAGTGTATAAAACAAGTCTCAGGGGGTTGACCCCTGGCCTCTGGCTAATCGCTCGATGTCTTGGACCAAAGCTTCTAGATGGAGGGGATGGGATGCTGAGTGATTGACAGAGAGCCAGGGTGGGGATTTGGGGATGATCTCATCAAGGGAGAGGGACTACATAGGTAAAGGGAAGAGGGTACAGTCTGGGATAAACTATTTGGGAAAAATACGGGGATACAAAAACCAAACTACTTCAAAGTATTACAAATTATAAAAACACACTACAGCAGTAGGGGCTACACACCCCTGGCAATCCAGGCACTCAACGCCTTGGGTGTGAATTTCCCTGGAGTGCTGGGAAGGACGAAAGTTTGACAAGAAAGTTTCACAGATATGTGTGCTTGGTAGAAGGCTCTTGGAATGTAGAACCCGAGAACAGAATAGAGCTGGAAGCAAGTTTTGATATAGAAGAACAATAGATGTCTAAATTGACAATTGCTGGACCGATGCAGTTGGTTTAGGGGGAGGCCAGGGAGCCCCTGGGGGCCCCCTGTCACTATAGGACATAAAAGTACACAAGTGCACACTGCTGTTCTCAAGGTGAAGAAGAAAAGGAAAGTTTATTTGCTGACTCCAACATTTATAGATTTCCAAAAGTGACAGTGGATTGTAAGGTGGCAGTGCCACCAATGACAAGCAGCAATGACATTGCACAAACCAACAGTCCGTCAAATTTCTCCTCCTCCATTAATGAATGCAAAACAAAGAGTTATTTACAGAAAGTGTGTGAGAAAGTTCGCTGAAAGTTCTGACATCAGAAAGCTTAGAAAATCTTAAAAAATCTTAGAAAATCTTAACAAAATGTATGTCACTGGTAGCAGCAGGCAGGCAAGGGGACTCCATGCTGCTTCTGAGGGTGCTAATCAGATGAGGGTTTATTGGGGGTCCCAGCCCCGGGAGCAGCATGGTTTCTTTGGGAGAAGGGGGAGAGCCTAGGGAGAGAAGGGGCCAGGGGAGAGTCTGTGTTCTCCCCCCACAGCTTGACAGGGAGATTCAAAGTGGTTGCAGGATAAGATTTGGGCCAATGGGATTACGGATACCTGATACTCCAGGGGAGGATCACAGGCTGGGAACAAACCCTGCATTTTCAAGGGGTGAGACAGAGCACAGCATTTAACTGACATGTAACACCACATTGGACAACTAAGAAAGCAAAGGCTGAGTTGGAAGGAGGTTTTATGACTAGAGCAAGGGATATGTTGGCCACAAACAAAAAAGATGTTTTTATCAAGGAGAAATAGGTCTTAGGAAAAGCAGAAAGATACCATAGGCAAACAGACATGCCAATGTGGCAAGCAGAAAAAAGGTCTAAGAATTTTCCACTGCAAGAAAACTGAAAAACTACTTTAAGCTTAAACTGTAACATACTAACTCATATGATTGGATAGTATTGACCATAATATGGTAATGATGGTGGTTATGATAGGCTGTAGGTAATAGCAAAGGTGTTATATATGATGCTGATTGGTTGTTATGTGTTAAGATGCCCAGCGAAGAAAAATATATAATGCATTTTAATCAGAACTAAAAAAGGGTCTTCAGGCTTGCCTGTAGCTGGAGCTGAGAGCTGTAGGTGTCACCCAGGGCCCTGGGCTGCTGTATACAATAAACAGCATTTTGAAGAGCTGCCTGGAGTCCTGCATCTTTCATCTCAGGCTCTTACACCAGAGTATTTTAGGTTTTGTGTTCATGGAGGTGTCAGGAGAAATGCTGGTTTTGTGTCTCCTGAGTGCTTTGCTGGAGTCTCCCCAGTGTTTTTGTGGATGGGAGGCAGCACAAGGTGTTGAACTCCTGTTTTAGTAGTGTTTGAAATAGAAAGGACCCAGTTCTCTTATCATGTCCGTTGATTCTTCTCCAATTCCAGTAATTCAATGTGAACAGTCAAGGCCAAATGTCAAGAATTAGAGGGCTGGAAATCCATAAATCATGGGAGTGCAGTCACAAAGGAACCCAGTGAAATATTCTATTAATGCTGATATAAATGGGTTAAATACTGTTGCTTTTAACGAGGTCAGCACATGGCTGCTTCTTTCCCTTCCAAAGCCTGGTCACTGTCACTGCTGATGCAGTAAGTGACCCATATCCTTTTTCTTCCATGAGGGGCCTCTAAGTATAAAAAATTTACTTTTGAGGTGCATGTTCAAACCAGTTTTTGAATTAAAGGTTTTTTTTCTTTTTGCTGTCTAAAAGTCATTCCCAGTACATGACTGAGCTTGATATTACTGGTGCTTTTTTCATTGTGATGCATATATTGCTAAGGAAACACAAGTGATGGAGAATCTAGCCTTGTTTTCTAAGCAAACTAAATCTAAATCTGCCAAGATTTGGAGCTAAATCTGCTTTGGCAGCCTTGTGATATTAGCAAAGAGCAGGATGTCAAATGTAAACAAAAGAACTAAAACCTCTCAGAGAATCCCAGCTCAGTTTGAATTACAGGCCAACATATGCTTTCCAGTTGTAAAATATGCCTGGATTTTTCAAGGAGCTCATATCTCTACTGAAATTTGCAGCTTGAAACCCAACCAGCACTCACTGCTGGTCCTGTGGGTGAGGGTGTTGCCACCTGGTGATGCAGCTGGAGATGAATCAAGTGTCATCCTCTGCTGCTGCTGTGGCTTCTGAACCAATATTGCCACAGTAGCAAAAGCATCTGTTTAAAATTCAGCATTTGTCTAAGATAAAGTATGTTGTTGTTTAAGTAAGAGCTTTTCTGGAGAGCCAGTGATACATTCCTGCCATTGGTTCCTTCCCCCATTCAATATTTTCTGTGCTTGCAATGTTTCTTGTTTGCTGAACTCCTTTCCTGAAGGCACCACACACCAGGCACCAACTAGGAACATTTGACAAGAGGGATTATTTGTGTGTTTAAATGTATTACACCTAGAATGGGGCTGTGACCCACTGAAGTGCAATCTCTAGGTTATCATTTGAAACCATCCTTTCAGTTCACCTGGAGGGGAACAGACTTTACACACAATGAGGACTCTGCAAGACAGAAAAATTACCCTTGGTCCAAGATACTGTGATGATACTATGATGTGTTGCTTTGATTTAGTCTTTTCTATTTAGAATAGACTACCTTATGCAGGAGATGAGGGGTTTCTGACAGTAGGGCACTGATTTAAAAACAGCTCCTCTTTGCTTGCTGGGTGACCATGATGTGCAGTTTAAACAAAAAATTCATCTCAGTTCGAGGTGTTTTCTGGGGTGAAAATGGGCATAAGGAAAAGGAGTTTGAATAAAGCTGTGCAGTATCTAATTGTTTTCTTCATTCTCTGAGGCAGTGGGCAGGGGTGCTGAGTTGCTTTATTGGTACATGCAGAAAACATATTAAGATTCTATTTAACTTGTTCAAAGCAGATGTTCATTGAATGCATGGGAGAACAAGTGTGAAAGACTGTGAACCTGTGAGCATGAGGTTAATCATTAAAAAGTTATCAGAGGAATTTTTTGCAGTATGCTAGCTACTTTAGTTTCTTATGCTATTAGTTGTAGAAGTTTAGTTGTGAGGCTTTCACTCATTGGCTCTGGTAAGGTAAAGCACAGACCTTCCATTTTCCCCTGCAGCAGGGAAATCCAAACAATTTAATGCTTGATTGCAAGGTTAATGGAATTGTTGCACAACACAGCTGAGCTTACTTTCTGACTTCAAGATAATTTCAGTTTGCATTTTAAATCAAAAAAGGCATTAAAATACTCAAAAAAGGCATTAAAATACCTTTTTATTTAGTTTGTGATTTTTTTTTTTAAATTTAGTTTGGGATTTTTTTTTTCCAAGGTTGGAAATCAATATCCTGTTGTTTTGTCCATTCTGTATATATGGACATGGTGTGTGCCATCTGGTTATTTAAGTTGATTTCACATTGTCAGACACAGCTGCTCCATCTGAGACTAAATCTGGCCCTTGTCTTCATATATAAAACTTGAATTTGTAATCTGTGTAGGCAAATTAGATCTGAGTGAATCTTTCTGTAGTTGCTTATCTGTTATTTAGAGGAGGTAGTTCAGACCTGATTTATCACCAACTTGTGGCTGGGACAGGAGCCTCTGAATGTGAGCATGTCAAGGGTAACTTCAATGCTATTAGGGAAGTGTCTCTATGACCTTTTAAAAATCATCAGTGATGAAGTGCTTAAAATCCGACTGCTGAGCATGATTGACTTTGTCTCTTTCCCTTTTTCAGTTCTGTTTGAGGTTGCATGCATTGCCTGCCTTTGCATAAAGGCATAGAAAGTTCTTCCCAGCTGCTGATTGTAATGACTTGTCAAGAGTGGATTGTGTTGTCTTGGTGCTTCCAGCAGCTACAGCATTGATGGACTGTAGGTAAAACAGGAAAAACAGTGCTGAGCTTGCTCTCCAGGAGTGTGTGTCCTGATCACATCTGATGAATACAGCTTGGTTAAAAACAAGTCCACATTCACATTAACTCTTAGGCAGATTTGTGGCTGAAGCTGCTTCCTGGCAGTCAGCATTTTAGAAGTATTTCCTGCTTTTGGAAAGATCTTTGAATATTCCCAGGGGAGACTGTGGACCCTGGGCAGGAGGTGGACAGGAAAGAAGAATTGGAAGTGGAGCAGAAACCAAACAGAAAGCCAGAGGACATTCCATGCAGAGCACACATACTTTGCTATTAATAAGAATGTCCTTAAGTGCAGTACAAATGGTAAAAATGATGGCTTTCAGAAATAGCTGAAGAGTAGTATTTTGCTGCTATTTTGCATTTTATAATAAAACAGATTAAAGTTATTTCTATGTCTTGGCTCAGGTAGTAGACAGTATTTCACATTTGTGGAGTAAACCCCTTTGTCTGGCATATGTTTAAATTCACTAATTGCAATTTAATTTCTTGAATCCTGCTGCAGTGATGAGATTACTAAAAGATGGGCTAGTTCTTGGTGGTGGAGGGAGACTGTTGGATTGCCTTCATAACCAAGGGGATTTGGATCACACTTCAGAAGGGCTGAAAGACAAGCTGAAGCAAGTCATCAAGTCGGGGGAAATATTGGCCTGTTTTGAAAAGTGGGGAGAGAAGATGTCACTGCTTTTGGGAGGAGGCAGATTCCACTGAAAGCAGAATTACAGCCATGGTGCTGATGGATATTGCTTAAGAAGTTGCATCAAATTTCCTTTAAACTGCACCAAATTTCCTTTTTTTTTTTTTTTTGGTTCTGTGCTGATTTATAGTAGACAATGGAAAATTCGTAATATAAGGAAAAGAAAAAGGAAATTTTTGTTAAGATATCCTTTATGTAGTTTTATGGTAGGATAAAACAGCTCAAAGTCCTGACTGTGGCTTCAGTTTTTCTTTTTAATTGAGGCAGTGAAGCTGCAGTTTAATGAAGGTGTAGCAGAAGTCCTCCATCACTCCCCATCTCATCATTGCTGCAGTTTGCTGCTCTAGCAGTGGTACCACAGTCCATAAGAGAAGGGGCAAACCAGAGAAAATGGTTCTGGAATAGATACCTATAGATATATAGATGGATAGTCTTCATCCTAAATTGTTAGAACATGACCAGGTCATATCTTAAGCTTCAGGTGGACCCAATTGCTGTAATAATATGTAGAAATAGACGTTCCTGCCTTGTAATGACAATGAAATTCCCATCATGTCCTGCCCCTGCTGCATCTCCCTGCCCTGCAGTGCTCTCAGGAGTGTTGATGGGAAGGAATTGCAGGGAGATTCCTCTGGAGTTCTGTGGGAATGGGTTTGCAGAGGTTGTCCTTTCTGTCAGGAGTAACTACATCCATTGAAGTCATCTGCAGACCTCGGGAGGTCTCAGCTGAGGAAGTTGCTGCCACACTACTTGCACTCTGCCTGGAAGATGACATGCCATCAGTTCCCAGTTCCTTCACTTCCACAACATCCTGGCAGTTGCACTTGCATTAAGTTGCTACCATTAAGGCAACTTACAAGCTCCACTTTCCCCAATTCTTTTCCTTACTGGGACAGTGAAACACCCCTGTATAAGGATCCTGTATATTAAATAAGCATAATTTTCTAAGAAAAACCTTAAACTCTCTGTTTTTTTAGGATAATACAGATAAAAAGTGGTTTTGAGCATTCCTTGCCCACTGTGTCTCTGCTGTGAGTCACTGCAGTTTGTGGATATATGCCCATCCAGAGTGCTTAACAGCAAAGTCACAGCACTGGTGAAATGATTCATGCCCAGCAAATCACCTGCCTTGTTTGACCTTCTGTTTGGATTTTATCACTAAATTAGAAAAAAGTGCATTGCTTCTAAATATGCAAATTGTACCTTGGTACCTGTAGATATCCATCTCTCTGTCTCTGAAAGATCCCATATTTATCTTGAAAACTGACTCTCAGAAGCAGGGGAAATTCACATTGTAAAGATTCTTTCAGGTTTATGGCCCTGGGATCTGCTGATTAGAATCACAATACTATATACTTTTATTTTCCAAGGAGTCTTTTTCACAAGCTGCAATCCAAAGTGGTTTTGGATTCCATAAAGTAATTGCAAAGTTAAGCAGCAAATAGTAGTTCAAAACAAAGGTGTAGTAGCTGCACCAGGGGCCTGAAATGAGCATTACCAAAAGGAAGAAAAGGACACTCTTCGTACAAACATGCCAAGGTTAGTCAAGGGAAGCAGGGTCTTTGACAGATCTGTTTTAGTGGTCTAAAAGATGACAAACTTCTTGTAAAGTTTTCTTCAGGTCTAGAAGCAAATATTTTCATTACGTAACACAAGCTCTGTGTGGATTTGTTCAGCAGACCCAGTAACAATGTTTTTCCTGTTTCTTTTTGCACATTGTTTTGGGGGGTGTACATGTAGTGCACTGGACAAAGTATTCTGGGCAGTGCTTCTGTAGGGTTTGGTGGTGTTAATTCTGTTCAGAGAGGCATAATGGAATGGAAATAGGTTTGAAAGTTTTGTTTGTTTCTTAGGCTCAGTCTAATTTTACTCATTGCATGATGGCAGCTAAGAGTGTGATTCCAACAACCAACTGAGTGAGGCTGGAAGCTGTAGGAAGGCTAGAGAGAGTTTTGAGGAGGGGATGACTTAAGGAAGTAGGTAATTTTTCAGCTGAGATTGTGTTTGTGTAGAAAATTCTATCCAGGCTCCAAAACACCACGTGATGTAGAAATAGCAGATGTATGGTTGACTTGTGGGGGCTAGCTGCTGAAGCAGTTTTATGCCTAGAAGTTAACTGACTTTTTGTAAAATTAGAATTGGTTTTCCTTGGGGAGTTCCTACTTTGTGTATTCATGGCCACAAAAAAAAAAAGAGCAGATTTTACTGCAGTATGGACCTGTGTGCATTCAAGAAGCCAAGAATTATCCTGTTCTTCTCTTACTCAGGTATTCAGGTATTCTCTAATATCTGGTTTAGTAGCTCCACAGGCTGACAAGGCACTGAGAGCAGTTCTTTGCCTTTTTCAGGAATTCTTCACATGAGAAGGTGCCACTTCTCAGAATTCTACCACTAAAACTAACCAAATAAAACACCCCCCCCCCCCACCTGGAAGCTCTTCCCTCCAAAGGAATTTGATTGGACAATCTTCACATGCTTGGTTATCACTCAAGTTCTAATCCTCTTCAGAACTGCCTGTTTTGATTAGATGTAAACATATGTAAGAGATAGTCTGGACCTGGGCTTTAGGAGCTGCATTTCTTGTTGAAACCTTTCCCCTGGTGTCATGCCCCTTGCTTTTGCAGCTGTGATTCTCCTGCATTTCTTTATGTTTAGGGCATATTTGCATCTCTCCTGTAGCATCTAAGTAAAATATTTAGGCTGGCAGCTGCTGTTCACCACAAAGGTAAAGGAAGGTGGGAGGTGCCCTCAAGGGAGCAACTCGTGGTGACTAAGCCAGGCCTTTCTTTTTGCCCATGCAGACAGTTTGTGCTTCCCTGGAAGGCTGCACTGGGCATGTGGACAGGTGAAGGGACCTTGCCTCTTCCAGAATTGTTGGTGCTGATTCTGTGTAAACAGGGAAAACTGCCTGATTTAAGCAGCTGAATAATTTCCATCTGGGCATGGCAAACCCAGGATCCTGCACCACTGGAACTAGATTTTCCTGAAGAGATGCTTCCTTTCACACACCCAAACTCAAAGTATACAAGTGTAAAGTTGATCTCAGCGCTGATTTGGAGGCTCTTCTGAAACCCTCTGTTCCTGGTTCCACTGCCAGAGATTAGCACTGTCTTTTCTGTTGTATGAAGTGGCTTTCAAAACACTTTAGACATGTGGGAAATTAAGCTTGTATTCCAAGGGTAAACAAGATTGTAGATACAAAGAGCATTTTGAACTGTATCAGGGTCTTTGTGCTTTGCATGACAAACCGAAGAATGTGAAATGCTTGCTGACACAGAGCAGACTTTGTTGTTTGGTTTTCCATGTCAAATGGCAAGAGAGTCAACACAGTCTCACAACTGACCTACACCAGTAACCTCTGAGTTTGGGATTTGGAGATTGAATAGATAAAACTAATAGCAGACAGCTGTCAGCCTCCCAAAGCAGAATCCCAGTCTGGGGCTGTTTGAAGAGCCTGGAAGCTCATTGTGGCTGTGAAGCAAATTTCTAAACTGGTGAATTTTTTCAAATATTGTGTTTATTACTAAATATTGCATTACTGGAAAACCTAAACATTCGTTTTTTGATCTTAGCTTGTCTATGTTTGTTGTCCATAGTTGTAAATTTCAATATTTATTTGTTTTTCCTCCTGCTATACAGCTATGTATTGTCTTATGATTATAACAATCATTTATTAGTATTTGCTTCCATGGTAATAGAAATATTAATGTTAATAGCCAGGATCTAAGCTTCCTTTTTAGCAGGTGAATGTTTCCTGTAATGGTATTGTTTAGAAAATTATATCAGAATTCTGAGTCCAAATGTAAGATGCATGTGTTTTCCTTTATGAGCTTTGCTGGAGTTGGTTTTCCTTCCTTTCCTTCCTTTCCTTCCTTCCTTCCTTCCTTCCTTCCTTCCTTCCTTCCTTCCTTCCTTCCTTCCTTCCTTCCTTCCTTCCTTCCTTCCTTCCTTCCTTCCTTCCTCCGTCCTTGCTTCCTTCCTTCCTTCCTCCTTCCTCCTTCCTTCCTTCCTTCCTTCCTCCTTCCTTCCTTCCTTCCTTCCTTCCTTCCTTCCTTCCTTCCTTCCTTCCTTCCTCTTCCTTCCTGTCTTCCTTCCTTCCTTCCTTCCTTCCTTCCTTCCTTCCTTCCTTCCTTCCTGCCTTCCTTCCTTCCTTCCTTCCTTCCTTCCTTCCTTCCTTCCTTCCTTCCTTCCTTCCTTCCTTCCTTCCTTCCTTCCTTCCTTCCTTCCTTCCTTCCTTCCTTCCTTCCTTCCGTCCGTCCGTCCGTCCGTCCGTCCGTCCGTCCGTCCGTCCGTCCCATTTCTGTCCCCTCCAGTGAAGAGATTTCAAACACTGCAGGTGGGGTGAAGGGTCTCCATCAGTGAGACTGCTCCAAGGAATTTAGAATCTCTGGATGCTTTGATCCATTGCATATACCTGGTCATGAGACTCCTAAATTGGACAATTCACTTAAGTGTCTGAAGTGGATGTTACCACTACTATGGTATATCCAGTAAATACCCACATCTGCAGCACAGCAGAAGAAGATCTAAGGTATCTACCACTTTAAGCTCATATTTGAAATTCTCTATATTTTGCAGTTATCTCCTTCAGCTGTCCTGAATGGCAGCTCCTATGTCCTATGTTTTTAGAAGGTAATGAAGTAAGCAGGGAGTGCTTTTGGGCTTATTGATACCAAAGAAAGTAAAAGCATCCCTGACCTGGCAGAAGATGTCTTCAGATAAAATGAAGGTTCCTTCCCTGTTTCCATGGCACTTCACAAAGAGGTGCACTCTTTTCCCCTTCTGCCACAGGCCTTATATGTCGCTTTTGACTGGGTTTTCAAAGAGCAGGGAATGTCTCGTTTCCCATGTATGTGCACAGACAGAAGTGCAGAGGACGGAGTGTATGGACCATGTGGAATGAATGTCTGTGCGCAATGGAAGGAAATTCCCCCTCTGTGCTGCATTTTACCCGTTGGGGAGTGGAGGGACAGGGACAAAAGACTCTTAACTATTTATTTGCTGCCCCAGGATTCTTGGAGCTGCTGCTTATGTCACGTCATTCCTTGGTGTCATGATGATTTCCTTGGTGTCCAACTAGATATTCCATACTGGGGGTGCATACACTTCTTATCTGTAGATCCTATCCTGTTTCTCTCAATTGCTCAGCTTCCTCAGGACATAGGGATTTTTCAGCAGTATGATAAGGTGACTTTGTGACCTTTTTATGACAGCTAATAAGATTCACAGTGACATTGAGACTCCACAGAACAAGCAGTCACTTTGCTCCTGATCATTCTGCACTGAGCTCCAACATCCTGAGGCTTAAACTGCTCAGTGTTACACAGCTACATGGGGCTTAAAAACACTCTGCTGTTGTATAAACAGGCATTAAGGCTTCCACATGATGCTCCTATGTTGCTTAAGTATATGCAGTTAAATATACATTTGGCCAGGATAAATAATTGCACATTCCGCAGTGGAAGCACTTGGAGTGACATTGTGCTGCTACAGCAGTATTATGAGAAAGTGTGTAATTTGTTTTTATCAAAGTTTTTTTAATATATTCTGACTAAAAATAAAACATCGAATTTTATTAAGACTGATTGCTGCAATTTGAGGCTAATTAATTGGAATGTGTGAAACCTGTGTGCAGGGTTAGCACAGGGAGCCTCAGTACCCACCCCTGTGCTAGAGGCTGTGTTTGTGTGTGTCCAGGGATAGATGGTCAATAAGTAGCCAGGGGATAAATGCTAAACATTGGAAGTCTGATTAGTGCCTGAGCAAAGTCCAAGGGCTGAGGTCAGCTCTTTTTAACAATATGTTATTTTTTTTGTTGTTCCTTCACGTCCAAAGGCTCAGCTCAGCAGCTACTGTGGAGTTACCATGTGCTCTCATCAACACCAAGTAATATTTTAATCTTTTTAATCTAATTTTAACTTTAAAGTTTATCTTTCCTGATTATGTTGTTAGTTTAAGTTAATTTTCAGATATATCAACTAATTCATTCCTTTTGGTTTGGGGGAAATGAGCAAACCACCTTGAGTGTTCAAAAAGGTTTCATTCCCTCTTTCATGTTCATTGTCAAGGTTGATTTATTCTTGTTATGAAACTTGCAGCTAGAAATACTCCTCACAACATGACTTAATGCCTTAAACATTTCTTTGAAACCATTCATGTTATTTGATACCATCTGATATGCACATGCATAGTTTCATGTTTCATTTGCATTTTTATGCAAAGACCTAATTTTTGTTTTCAGGGATATCTGAAACATAATATTGCATTTGCAGAACTGAAACTGTTTTGAATGCAGAAGGGATGAACAGAATATTATCAGGAAATGGCTGGAGATGTCTTTATAGGCAGCTCTGTTTCTCTGTGGAAAAAGATAAGAGGGAAATGGAGAAGGAAGAATCACCAACATGAGCCTACGGGAGAGAAATATGAGTGTACTGTGCCAGGTCAAGTTCACAGAGGTTACATTCACCCAGGAAAGCCTTAAATTCCACTTAACCTGTGTTTTGGGACTGTGAGTATCCTCTCTCCACTGCTAGGGAGAGAATGTGTTCACTTCTGCTTTGAGAGCAGTTCTGAAGCAAAGGACTCATGAGAGGGATCAGGTGGCAGAAAGAAATCTGCATTTACACATCTCTAATGTCTTAAATTTGCATGCAAAGGAAAGACAGAAATTTTCTGAAATCAAAAGACTGATTTCTAACTGAAGTCAGTCTGTGAGTTTCATGCTCTTATTTCTGTTGAAATTCTTTGTTAGCTTCTAATTATAACCACTGAGTTGTTTCTTTGTTAATAGAGGTTAAAAGCCAAAATGCCATATGGCAAAAAGTAGTTGTTTGTTATTCCTTTAGGTCTAAGTGTGCTGGTGGCACAACACCCAGAGGGCAAAATTAGAGGTGTCTTCCACTCTGTGACTTCAAAGTTTTGGTCCCTTTCTGCAGTTACTTCTGACCAATTCTTGATTTTAGTGACATTCTCATTTGTCACTCCGTGTTTGTATGGGCTGACTTTACATCAGCTGTAGTGAGCTAAACGTGATTGATAAAATAATCACTTTTCTGTGAGTCATACCATATGTTTCCCTCTGTCCACCAGCACAATTCTGCTCATTCTTTTCTGTGAGTTATTTTACTTTTCCTGCATCATCCCCTCTGTGCCACCAGTTTGCTTTCCCTTGCAGCCATCCATCTCTTTCCAAACAATGCCTTGTGCTGTCTGGTGGGCTTTCATCACATCTACCTGTGTCCTCAGCAAATTACTGCAGCCCAGCTTTGCCCTTGAAATGTGTTTGAATCTTTAAGTTGCTCCTCACTTTGGGTACATTCTTCTCTCATTTATTGACATTGGGCTCTGATTCCACCTCCAGATTTTAACACCCGTAAAATGAGGGGTTTGCAATATATCGTGATGTGGTTGAATTTATTATGGCAATGTGTGTGTTATCAAATCATTTAGGAACAAGGGATTATTTTAGAAATTAAAAAATGAGAGCCAAAGGTAACTTACGACTTGGCTAAACAAGATGGGGTGAGATCATGGGAGGAGAGTGAAACTTTCTCTGGACATTTTCAGGAACAGTAGTGAGCTGTAGCTATAACTTCAGTAGAATGGGTTCAAGGCAGACAAGAAGAACAGGGTGATTAGAAGATAAGCCTCTGTGGACTTACTATCTTATAAACTAATCTCTGAGAACTCTGTTCCTTGTTTCTTTAAAAATCTATTTGAACCAAAGCACAATCACACATGAGAGGGAAAGTGGAGGGAATAACCAAGAAGGGGTTTTCCAGATGAATCTTTGTTTATTTCTTTATTAATCTCAAAGGCAAGGAGTTTCTTCAGTTTCTTAGGTGTGCCTGTTAAAATGCTAAATGTGAGTGTGTGCATTAATCTAATTAGTAATCTGGTTTTCTAACTGGGGGGGGGGAGGGCAGGATACACCTCCTGACTTTTGTCCTTTCATCCTGTCTTCCCTCATGCAGTTCAGTTCATTGAAGTGTCTAAACAAATATATCCAATGACCACTCCTTAATTCTAGAGGAATTCACTGAAACAGAGCTGTGTTTATCAGTCCTAGTTTAGGTCTCTGATAGTAGCAAAGTGAGCCACCATTTCACAGCTCAGCCTTAACCAGGTGGCCAATGTTGAAATAGGACAGAGAAACGAGAGGCTGGTTGAGAATTATTTCATTTTTGTACATGACTAAAACAGAAAATAAGGGCTTGGGTCTTGTTCTTGTTTTTTTCCTTACAGAGTGGTGATGAAATGATGAAGGTCACAATGTACAAAGTTTAGTTGAGGTTGCTTCTGTGCCTGACTGGAGCAAGGATCTCTGTTTTGGCTTCCTGTGTTAGGGTTGTTTCTGTAAGAATATTTCTCGCCGTCTCTCCTGCCAAATTATTTGCTGGAAATAATATCAACATAAGATACTGAAAGGTGTTGATTGGACTCTTGACTATTGTGGAGCTATCAGAGCAGGAAGTGGGATGGAAAGAATTCAGGTTGAAGTCCTTGAACTCCCACATCTCCCCCAGCTAATTTAACTATGAAAATGAACAGGGGTCCAAGGGAGTTGTCTTAGTGTTGTGAAGTCACATTTTTTCATAAACCAACAGGATATTTAATAAAAAAATTCCAAATTTCTCTAAAACAGAGATGTTTGCTCTAGCAGTAGCAGAGCTGGCCTTTGGAGAGTTTCAGAGTTGGAAAATTAGAGATAGTGTGACAGTGCCTTAAAGCCTCTTGTTAAGAAAATAAATTTCTGACAGGATCCCAGCCACTTCTGAACATTTCTGGTCACTTCTCAGCTGTGCTTGTGCCACCGCTGTGGTGTAAAGGTGTTCCTGATCAAGGCAGACTGAGAGTTGTGGTTGTTCAGCCTGGAGAAGAGAGGGCTCCAAGGAGAGCTGAGAGTCCCTTGGGCTGCAGGAGGGGGACTTGGAACAGGGGGAATGGCTTCACACTGCCAGGGTGGGTTTAGAAAGGGTATTTGGTAGAAATTCTTTACTGTGAGGGTGGTGAGGTCCTGGAACAGGCTGTGACTGTTCATCCCTGGAAGTGTTCAAGGCCAGGCTGGATGGGGCCCTGGGCAAGCTGGTCTGCTGGAAGGTGGCCCTGCCCATGGCAGTGGGGTTGAAGGAGATGATCTTTAAGGGCCCTTTGAACCCAAAGTGTTGAATGATTCTGAGCTGGTTCCCTGGGTTTCAGCCCTTTATCACTGTAGAGCAGTGAGCCAGCACCTCCAGCAGCCCCAACATTCAGCTCCAGGCTTTCCATCTAAATTGGTTTTCACTTTCCTTTTCTTTTTTCCAGTTACTCTTCATATTCTTGGCTTCCCTTCACGTCTTACCTTCTCTGTTCTCCAGGGCCCTCCAGAGCCAAATAAGTATTTTGTATTGCAGGACAAGGTTTCTCAGGGAAATCAGCACAACTCAATACAAAAATCCTGTCTCATTTTCTAATGATTCTCGGCAATTGTTCTGTTTTTAACCAAGACCGAAGTCAATCCTTAGGTTGGCGTGCAGCTTGGAAAATTTCAGGCCAAACATCTCAGTTTTGGCAAAGTGATAAAGAATTGAACTCATTCCCCCTGCTAATTAGTTCATTTCTGTAACTCGGCCATCTCTGAAGCACTGGGTGTAGCCTCTGGGAGAACAAACCTAAGCAGGGAAGCCCAGCAGGGCTGGGGAAGGGATTACTGGGCTGGGAACAGTTTTGCAAGTTTTTGCTCTCACAGAATGCTAGGAAAGGTTAAGGAGTCCTGCAGGGACTTGAGTGGGGCAGGGAAGCAGTGCATGGCTGATGAAATGATCCAGCAAGCAAGCCTTGCTCACCTGCTGGAAAAGAGTAAAATTGTGTTTTCCTCTTATATTTCATGGCTGGGGCGATTAAAAAGTTGAATTCTTCTGCAGTGGGATAGGAGGAGTAGGCAGGATGTTGGGAAAGGTTTATGATTTTGCACAATTGAGCTTTTGTTTTCTCACACTTTATTTCTTAAAAAAAAAAGATAGAGAAAGAAGCTTTAGAAAGGTGCTGCTTTAAAGTTGTTATCAGTTGGGAATGAGATAAGGTGGGTAAAGGGGTGGTGTGGGCAGGAGTTCAGTTCAGATGCTCCAGGGCAATTCATCCCTGGAGAAAGGCAAAGGGAGGAGGGAGGCTCCCTGTTTGCTGTGCTGGCAATCAGCAGGAGAGAGGAGAATGTGTAAAGAAAGAAAAGATGGGAGTCAGACCCCAGCAGGATGCCTGCTCGAGTTGCATCTCAATAAATAATAAGCGCTTGTTATGCTAATAGTCACGATTTCTAATGACATGATTTGCATACAGATGGTCTGCATGTTAATTAAGCTGTGGCATAGCCAGTGATGCACATCTCAGGTCTTGTCTTCAGCATTTTCATGTGTAAAATGATGCAGCATGGAAATGAATATTGAAGCGTTTTCACGTGCAAATAAATAGCTGATAGAGTAAAGAGCCTGAGATAAGCAGGAATACCAGGGGCAATCGTGGGAGAGGCCCAGAATTAGTGTCACTTCTGGCTCTGACAACATCTGGCCTTGCCCCTGATTGTAAAGAAAATAAAATGAAACAAAAGGTTGCCTGATAATGCCATGAGGCATGATAATAATTAACCCCTTGTTGGTTAATTACTAGGTGCATGCTTGTGAACATTGCTGCACCTTTTACTAGAGCACAGAATTTAGTGGTTTTATTCTGAGTTGGGGGTGTGGGGGGGGGTCAAACAGGTGCGACCTGGCTCTTTGGAGAGGTGGAATAATGTGGGCTGAGTTACTCCCTGGAAAAAATGCTTATCGGGTTACATGGCATTCCAGACTAAATATTTAACACAGTTCATAAGGTATATGAAAGAAATATTTACCTGTTAGGGAACTGTAACAATATAATATAAAAGTTCATTACCCGGGTAATTTGTTAATTTTTCAGGTCAGGCATCAGGAATTTGGAATTAGTTCAGTTTCAAAAGCAAACAGCTCAGTTTTCTGTCACAGGCAGTAACTCCCCGTGTCAATATTCAGTTGTTGTTGCCATCAGGTTTCCCCTGTCCTGCTGCAATCTCAACAGAGGTATCTTCTGGTCAGTAAGGGCAAGAGGTTTCATTGTTGTGTTCATGTTTGCAGGAGGAGTGTTTTCTCTGTATGTAAGTCATCCTTGAGCAGTGGAACTGCTGGAGTAGTTAAAAAGTTGACCTTTTGCTAAAAGCCAGTCTGAATTTTTCTCCAGTCAAGTCTGTGCAGCTGGGCAGCTCTCTGAAATGCAGCTGATCTGAAGGACCATTCTCAGGTGATTTTAGGGGCTTAGCTGAGGCCAGAAGTTCACCTGGGCAAGCTGTGATTACCAGAGATGTTTATGAGCTAAGGAGTTTCATGGAGGACACACTTCTAATCGGCTGCAATTTTCAAATATTAGTTTAAATTTAGTGCCTTATCGTTCATGCTTGGGCTTTTTTGCTTCTTAATTAAGAATTTCTATTTTGTTTCTAGAGCAATGAGTCCATAAGAGTTGTCAGCATTTTAAACAACACCCTAGAGCTAGGAGAAACTTTTGTTTCAAAGTGTGCACTGGTTAGAGCTGCTGTCTTGTAGGTAAGTGGTTTGAATCAGTTAATTTTTTGTTTGGGATAGTATAAATCTAAAAAAACCTCTTAGTTTACATAACCAGGCATAGATAACAGTGGCAGGGAGGGGAAATGTCCAAAATTCTGTATTTCATTAAGAGTCTACTGTGAATTTGGAAATGGCAGAAACAATAAAAAATTAAAAAGACCAAACAATTCACATGAAAAAGCACATCCAAAAGAGTGGAAATACTTTGCAAGGTAACCTGAGAAGGAGTGATGCATTTTGGCTCAGATACAGTCTTTGGAACATCCTAGTGTTGGATGGGTGGAGCAGATCCTTTTGTTTTATAAGAAAAAACACAAATGGACTCTCAAAACGAAAGGAAAATAATAATTTTTTGTTGAAGGTGAGAGTTTGTGTCTTTGTTCTTTGCAGATTGTGCAGGTGAAGTGTTTATATGGTTTGAATGTTTATAAACACTACAGTGATGCTAGCTTGATGTAGTAGTGGTATTTTCATTAGAATAAATGAGTTTACTTTTCTGGTGGGATGTGCAAGCTTAAAAACATCCAGAGCAACAATAAACAGCTGTAAATTCAGAGACAACTCTAATTAGGGGAAGGCTGAAGCAATTAAGATGGGTAAACTCTATTGATCATAACTGAACAAGATAGATCCAGATGACAGGAGTGGTTTTACAGTGGGTGCCCTGACATGGTTAATGACTGCTATTGATTTAACTGTAATGACTGTAGTATTTTACTGGGTAGGAAGGTTAAATCAAGTTCTATATAGGGCTTCTCAAAACCATAGTACAACCACTTGGAGAGCTGCTTGTTCAATCAGAAATATCTTATTCTGTGGCTGTCACAGCTGGCATGTCCTCCTTGGGCCTGAGTGCATCCTCTGACACAGAGCCCTGTACCTGCTGGCCAAAACAGATCCTGCAATTCAAATTTTCTCTCTTCCTGAGCTGTTCTCTGCCTCACAGCTCCTAGATGATGATTTGTATAGCTTCTTTCCTATCTGTTTCTGTTCTCCACTCTATTGCTTGTTGACAACAGATGTTAGAAAGCTCAGAAAACTAACTGTAAATATGGACTTCTGTCATAAATTCACCCCAAAGCATTTTTTTTCAAAGTCCTGAGAAAAAGAATTCATGGCAGCTGCACAGCATTTATAATTCCATTTGGTAGGGATAGAACTTAAAATCTTAATGGTTGCATGGGACAGTGAAGTCCTAGAACATAGTAGCAGTTACTGTTACTCTATTCAGCAGTTTAGATTGGAAGAATTACAATTTTTTTCCTTAGTGAGTGGCTTGTCTGTTAAAATGATGCATGGCAGTGTTATGCTCTTTGGAAAGAGCACTGATTTTTATAGTTTGGAGAAGGAGATGAAGAAAACTGCCTTTAAAACAAGGGTCACGATGCATCATTCTTGTGTTTCACCACATAACCTGCACTTTAAGATCAGATTTTTGTCCATTTATATTGACTGTTCTTACTAGTGGGTATTTGTCTTATATCATTTTAGTTGGGTTTATTTGTTATCTGGAAATATTAGCATAGAAATCACAGATGCAAAAGCAAATACAAATAAATATAGGTTATAAACTATATACACAAATAAATGTGTATACAGTTATTATGTTGATAATATTTCTCACTCAAGGAGTTGAGACTTGGTCATGTGTTTAAATACAGAAACATTTTGGATCATCCAAGTATAAGCCCTGGATTCAGCATTCATTTGGAATTCCTCTCAGATAAGAATATGCAAGCTAAATTGCTGTTCAGCATCCCTCATTTTTATTGGATTTTCTCCAGTTCCCTGCCTTTTTTGTCTTTTTAGAAAGTGGCCATGTGTGTTTTTCACTCTGATGTGCTTATTCATTTGAAGTGGGCATAGTGAAAAGTGTGCCTCACCACTGTGTCAACACCAGTGCTCTGTGGAGGCTACTGGCATTTTTTAAACAGTCTTTGAAGTGCATGTTAAAATGTTATAGAGCCATTTTTAATCAGGCATCTCTCACACACACAAATAGTCTTTTCTTCTCCACCAGGCATGCATCTCACCTTGTTGGAGGAAGCTGGGGCATTCCTTAGTGGCTGCTCAGTGAAAAGCAGCTCTTTGGAGGGGGATGCTAAGTCTATCTCATCCTGTGCAATAATTATTAATATCCCCATATTTGAGTTTTCTGGTCAAATTCACAATCTCCTGGGGGTCAGAATCCCCTTTCCCCAGCTCTTGTGCATTACAGTCCATGCCCATGCAGCAGCACTCCCTGATGGTTCCTTTTTACTTCCTTCTCTGTGATACCACCTGAGTGATTTAAACAAAGTATGCTACACTTCATGTGTTCACTTATAAAAATAAATAAATCCACACAGCACCACCATAATATAATTATCTGCTCTCAGGAAAGCCTGAGGCAACAGAGGGTTCTTCCCACTGAGATGTAAGGATGTGAGGAGTGTTTCAGAGCACGTATCTCTGGTCAGTCTGCAAACTCAGTGCCTCTGAAGAATAAGAGGAATTAAAAATGAAGCTTCATTTTCCAGTCCTACTTTTTCTGTCTTCCAAGCTCCCTTTGGAACCTCACTTAAAACCCACATGGTTGTAGCAGCTGGGGTTTATTTTCTACCATACCTCCTCTTGTGAGTCTATGTTGCTGCAGTGTTCCTCTGATTTTAGGTAGAAATACCTTCCTAGGATTAACAATTAGACATGAGTTCAGTAAGTTGGGGCTCCTTTTTTGTTTCTGTTTGATTTTTTTTAAATTTTATTTTATTGCAGAGGTCTTTTTTTTAGGTGGCTACATGGAGTTTTAGCCCTGTAGAGCCATGTGTAAGAGCTGTAATGGTGCACCAGTGCTGCTGTAGTCCTGCTTTTATTTTCTCATGCAGATAATCAATGGAAGTTCTCTAAAACTGTGTGGTTTTGTTCCATGTGCTCTGCTTCAAAGGACAGAAGTGTGTTTGAGTCTGTTCAGAATGTTTTGGTGTCAAAAACGTTGGGGGTTTTTATTTAAATAATCCTAACATCCTTTAGGAGGAAAGAAATGAAAAACAAATCTTAAAAAATTGCTGTTGAGATGACTTGAAGGCATTGGTTGACCCAGTGGTGATGGAGTCTCTTCCAGGCAAGGAGTGGCAGATGCCTCATGCCACACCATTCATCTAGCAGGTTCCAAAGCCTGTGCAGTGGGGTGTCTTTAAAGCCTGTGCTGCTTGGGTTGCTTTTGTAATCATTCCAGTCATCAAATGCAGACTTTTTATAAGGTTCTAACTGACAAATCTCAGCTACTGAGGAACAAAAATTGAAAGGATTTGATGTATTGCAATAAACCCACAATTTCCAGGCATTTTTGTGTCCTCCAAGGGAGCGTTTGAAGCGCAGCAAGATTTGAGCTGCCTTAACCAAGAGTGCAAAGCTCTAATTGTGGATTTGGGCCTTTGCAGATAAAATGGAACAGGGCATTTCTTTGGCAAGTTCTTGTTTTGCTGCAAGCAGATTTAGTTCACTTCTGACCAGGATCACAGTTGTGCCTGGGGTGGATGGGAACAGCTCAGGGGTGTGGGGGAAGGAAGGAGGGAGTGGAGGTGCAGTGGTTTTATGACACTGAGCATTAGGACACTTTCTAAGCAGCTGTTCTTTAGGTAAATCAATACTGTGGGGTCTCTTTACTTCTCCCCAGCTTTAACTACCATAAAAGAACTTAATGTAAAGCTGTTCACAGCTTATCTCACCCCATTGCTATGTGAAACTCCTAACACAAACGCTTTTGTGCACTGCAGCCATAACACACTAATCTTCTGAACTTCCTGACCCATAAAACTGATTATTGCTACATGTAAAATTCATCTGGAAGTATCCCTCTGTATTTAGCCTTATGGGTGTTACATTGCAAAATCCCTCCTTTGCAGTGGAAGGGCTGCCAGGGAAGGGAAGGACAATGGGGCTGTAGATGGATGTTAGTATTGTACTGTACCTTCATATTGTGGATTTGCCTTTATTTGGAGCTGGTGATTCAACAGATGCAGTGTCCTGATTTTTTTTTTCCCCCTAGATTACAATTTCAAATTTTTAAAATTTTTTTTATTTTAAATTGGAGTGTTTCTGGCTGTTCTTACTTGCCATTAGCAGTGGGTCAGACACTAATTTCCTATACAGCTGCATGGGCAGGTAACTGAGAAACATCACTTGTGAAAGGAGGACAGGGAGGGTGTTAGGGACGAAAAGAAAGCTTTACCGTTGCAGTTGTGATTCTTTTAAGTACCTGTCATATCTGAGAGTTATGTCTGCTCACTATTCAGCAATTAAAATAAAGAATGAGAAGCAGCTTGCAGGATTCTTTGATAAAGGGTGGGGGTTAAAATGCACCAGAGGCAAAACAGGAGAAATAACAGTCCACGAGGATCTTTTCCCTCTTTCTTTGTGGATAATACATAGCTTTCTTTTAAAAAAGCCATGTGATTCTTGTCTAATCTGCAGCAAAGATAGTGACATCAGCAGCTTTGCATTTGTACATCACAAAGGGGGTGGGTTGGCTGCACTCTAAGGTGCAGATGAACCAAAAAGCTCAAACAAGAGTTATGTTTCTACCTTTTTTTTTAATCATCAGACTAACATAATATAGCTAATCATCAGGCTGAAAAAAAAATTTACAAATTTTTAAAATTAAAAAAAATTTACAAATTTTTAAAATTAAAAAAATTAAAAATTTTTAAAATTAAGTGAACAGGTCGTTTTAATTTTGAACCACAAACATTTGTGTTAAATGATGCTCTCCCCAAGCCACTTTTATTATTAGCATTGTTCAAAATTGCAAGTTGTCACATCCACCAGCCTGTAAATTACCCGTCCTCTGTGTTGCCATAGTTACACAGTAGCCACTAAAATACAGGCTCCAGTGTAAAAAGGCAAGCTCAGACTGAGACTCATTTATTTGAAGGTTTTGGCAGCAGAATATCTCCACAAAGTCTTTGTTTTACAGCCTTTGAATTCTTGCATTTTAACTCTTTCAACTAACGTTGCAGTGTTGTGCTGAAAGGTGTGTTTGATTTAGGACAAGGGTGTTCCAGCTGAGTTAATCAATATAGAATGGTGTAGTTGACTTCTCACCTCCTACTTTTCTCTTTGGTTTTGGGCTGAATTATCCGTGATTTTCTTGAGGTGAGGCTAAGGCAACAGCATCCTGTCCTGTCCATTTTCTCCATCCTAAAGTCTTCCTACCTCCTTTCCAGAACAGGATCCTTTGCTGGCAGCAGAAAATCCTGGCACCACTCAGCTGCTGTGATTTCCCATACTAGGAAAAAAAAAAAAATAAAATCCCACATCTTCGTCAGAATGCAGAGGTCTTGGTAGAGTCCTGTCAGAAAATATTTATATTAGATTAAAATAAGAATTTTGAATGTTTACCAGCAGATTTCTTTATCAACCTCATATTTTTAAATAGCCATCTCTATTCTGTTGGAAATAAGGGGAAGTAATAAGCCCCCCCTTGCTCTACAGTGCTAAATAAAGAAGAGTCAGATTAATATTACATATCTTGTCTCAGTTCCTTAAGCTCTTAGCTGGAGATACCAGTGGATAAATTGCTGTTTTCTTTACCATTCCTATTGAAAATGTTTTTCTATACCACCACTCCCCCCACATTTAAAAAATTAAAAAAAAATTACCAGCATTCCAAATATTTTGTTCTAAAACATTTTTTATGCGTCCCATTCACATAAAACAATATTTGCTGCAGCAGTCTCATTGCTGAACCCCTCTATAGAAGCAGAGTGGGGAAAATGCTTTTAGGGGTTGCTTTCAGCTGGGATCAGGCAGTGCCATGTGGTCCCTCTGAGTGCAGGGATGCTGGCATCAGCTTTTCCTTGGTGGGCTGTGGTTCCTGACCTGGAGGCTCCAGCCTGCCTGGTCACTGCCATCAGCTCACAGCTCTCCCAGATGACCCAGCCCCAGCACACAGTCTTGACCTCTCGCTTTTTCAGCACTTCAGAGGTTAATTTTGTTGAGGGATCAGATTTCTTTCCAGGGGAAGTTTCTGATGATCACCTTCTAGCTGGGTTTTACTTTCCAGTGTCTCTCAGAGCTGCTGACTCTTTGTGGAGGTCTCTATTGGAAAACAACCTTGCTCCAACTTTTTTTTTTTTTTTCCAAGTCTCTTCCTAGATAGTCAAGTTACAGGCTGGTTTATTTAAGGGGGGGCATTGGATGGTAGCCTAATGAAGGTATCAACCTGCAAAATAAATCTGAGCCCCTTTCCTGGAATTCTTCATGGGCAGCAAGGTGGAGAAGTGCTTTGGCTGGGGAATATTGCAAGGTAAGAGATTTTCTGCACTTTTGAAAACACGGGAGTGTGTTGTGTTACACCTTTGAGTCAGGAGGTTTAGCTTTGCAAACGCTGGTAGCAGTGGAAACACTTCAGCTGATGGATAAATCTGAGCAGCTTTCTCCCTGCACTGCTTCTTTTCCATCTCTGTATGCTGCATGAAATCAATACATTTTTACTAGATTGCAAATATTTGAATAACATGGTAGAAAGTTTCCTAAGTGAGGACTGACAGCTATTGCTGCGTTTGCTTTTTCTGCCTTCATTTTGTGATTCTCTGAGGTTTATTGATACTCAGAGGTTGCAATCTAGCTGGCTATCTTTCCACTAGTGCTGCAGGCTTTTAGCCTCAGAAAACTATGGGGCTTTTGTTATATTTTAGCACTCTAAAGTCTGGTTTCAGTGCAAAGGAGGAGCCTCTGTGGGAATGAGCTCACCCTGCAAGGAAACAAAGGCGAGTGTGAGTCTGTTTCAGGCCAGATCCCAGCCCAGAGTGCACTTGCTTTTTAGGACATAATACCCAGTTCTTATTCTCACTCCTGTGCAAATTTCTGGCGGCTTCCTGATTTGTCTGAGTAAGGTTGTAAGATCTCTTTTTCCTTTTTGTACTTCCTTCCAAATAAGCCTAATTTTAAAGGCTCACATGAACCAGGAGTTGCTATCTAGAATGTTGCAGTTCTGCCAGGACAAAAAAATCTGCTTTTGGGGTTGGTAGTAGCTGACATCTTCCAGGCAGCAAAGAATAAAACATTTTACTTGATTATGTGCCTGTTTGTTCTGTAAATCACTGGTGGGATAACAACTGTTGTTTTTCAGTGCTTTGGCTTCCTGAGTGATAGTGCTGTGCCCTGTGATCAAATTAACACATTTTTATTGC
This sequence comes from Serinus canaria, assembly GCF_022539315.1. Classification (NCBI taxonomy): domain Eukaryota; kingdom Metazoa; phylum Chordata; class Aves; order Passeriformes; family Fringillidae; genus Serinus; species Serinus canaria. The sequence continues at coordinate 3,299,349 of NC_066319.1, forward strand.
CAAGTTCAGCGTTTATTTTAAGGCATATTTCAGCAGGCTGTCATGCATTCAGAAAGAGAATTTCTGTCGTTTTTCTCCTTTTTTCCTGGTGGGACAAGCATTATCTTTGTCGCCATGTGCTCAGCTACAGCTGATGCTGCTGTGAGACAGGAGCAGTTCTCAGGTGTGAAATCACTTGTGCTGTGCCCAGGTTTTGGCCTTGATCCATTTATGTGGAAGCTTTGCTGTGTCTTCTGAGTAGGGAAAAGCAGAATTGCTTGGAGTTTTCGTGCATATATGCCTTGTCTTCAGTTTGTGCCTGTGTCTTTCTTGCTTGGGGTTGGTCACAGACCTGAAAGATTTTTTGTCAGTGGTGGAGTTCCAGTGTTAGGATGGATTAGGAGGAGATGGGAAGAAAAGGAGCCATATTCTACCTGCCAGCTGCAGCTTTGGCTCTGGGATGTTCAGGATCCATCTTTTCCTGGCTGAGGCTGTCCAGTGGTCCCCCCTGGAGTGACCCTGATCAGGAGGCAGATCCAGCCCCTTGAGACTTTCAAAAGCACCCTCAGCAGCAGGGAATTGAAATGCATCTTGCACAGCTTTGTTTCCATGCTGCCCTTCCTTCCTTTCCTTCCATGTTTTTGTTACATATTCCTGTAAGAATTTAGCTCATCTATTCTTTTTTTTCTTCTTCTCAGTGTTTAACCCTTTTTTTATTATGTTTTGGAGCCTCTACCAGGTACCAGTAGGTGCTGGTGAGCTGCTGAGGTCTCACCAGCTCAGCCCAGTGTTGGAGGAGCTTGAGGTGGGTGTCAGAAACTGTCACTGTGTTCAGTGGATGCTTCCCCCTTCTTTGAGTCTTAAATTGTGTCTTTGTACGGGGAGGTGATGTGATCCAGAGTTTCTGCTTTTGTGGGAGAAGTAAGTAAGTAGTAAGAAGAAAGTGCTGGTAAGTAAGGCAGGGGAGGAAAGCTGCACAATCAGGTTCTTGGTTTTCACAGCTCTCCATCCCCTGGGCAGGCCACCTTCTCCTTCTCTGCCTGCCTGGAGTGAGGAGGTGTTTGGGCTGGGACCTTGCTGAGAGGCATATTGCAGTGGTGACCTCCAGCCAGAGCTTTGCCGGGGCCTCCTCCCCATTCCCTCATCCCCTGGTGCTGGGGGAGCTGCAGGGAGCTGGGGCAGTCCATCCCTGAATCCACAGTGGGCTGGGCTTCACCTCTGGGTTTGTTCAGTCCCTTGCTGTCATGTGGGCTCCTACAGGGATTTCTTCTCTGGAAGGCACCCGAGGCTTTGTATGTAAACGAGGTTTTCTGACTTTGATGAGAAGACTTTTCTCTCACTGTCATGGAAACAAAGGCAGAACAAACAAAGCACATTTTTTTAAGGTGATGACTGAGCTTTAACACTGACCTTATGGTGATATGAAGACCCTGATTTTGTTTCCAGCTTTCTCTGCAGTCATTGCAGTGACACAGACACGAGCAGGGATGAGCATCACTGCCATGGCTTCCAAAGCAGGGAGGTGAGGGTGCAGCTGGCTCTGTGCTCCCAGTGCAGAGCTGCTCTGCAAACAGCTTCATAAACACAGTAAGTCTTCAGGCAGAGCAGTAGCTGGGAAAATATGGTTTATAGGTTGTGAATGCAAAAAAAAAGGGGCTGGCAGCTGGTTGTAGTTTAGTACATTGAATTTTGCAGACTTAGCTGGGAGTTCCTCCAGCACCTGGGTCACATGCAGTGCCTTGCTTTTCTCCTCTTCCCCCCAGGCTGTGGAGGTACCAGAGGAACCCTGGTTGTGAGCAGTGGCCAAAAAAACAAGTTCCACCAGTCAGGCATTTTGCAACTGAGTGCAGTTGTGCTGGCTGCTGACCCCAGAGAGCCAAGGGGCTTGGAGCAAAGGTGTAGGTGAAGAAGGGACCTTTGGAATTTCAGCTTCAGAGCAGGATGTGATGAGTTTTGGTGGAAAGTCGAATCAGCTCATGAAACTTTAGGGTTTTCTAACTCCTTGAGATCAGGTGGATTTTTAGTAGGTCATTTGTGTGTTTGTGTGTGCTCAGCTGTGTTCCTCAATGGCTTGGTCAAATTTAGATTTGAAGGGACAAAATAAAATCCAGTGTTATTTTTATAAGGCTATTAGCACTGATCTAAGAAGATTAAATGAAAAGAGCATTTGCAGCTGTTTAGCTTCTCCAAATCTTTTCTTCCCCAAATTTTTCAGCGCTGAATAATTTTGTTCTGTGAGTTATTCCCTTTACAAATAGGTATTTTAAATGTAAATCCTGAAATCTTATCTTGGATGAATTCTAAACAGAGCTTGACAGAGAGCTGCAGTTCAGCTTGCTGGCAGTAACTCCAATAGCCACTAAACATGAAAATGTCTGAGTAGCTCACAGCACACTTCCAGCACTTCAACTCTGCACCAAAAAAAAATGTCTTTTAAGGGATTAGATTCTGCTCCAGAAAGAACAACTGGAACAGCTCTGTGTTCTTTTTTCCTGGTTTGCTTTTCTTGGTCTGATTTTACTGAAGTGTTTCAAGGTAACAATCCTGTCCCTGGGCTCCTCTTTTGGTGAGAAACAAAGTGGTTTATGTTAAAATACCTAGAGTGAGATGTAAGAAGAGAGTAACTGGAGACGTGGGGGAGGTGGGTGATTAATAGCAGCGTAAAGCACATTAATTAAATTCACTTCTCTTGAGGTAGATTTCTAGCCATTCTTTTGCAAATGGTTGTGTTTCAGTTTCAGAGCAGTTTGAAAGGAAAACTGTGCAAGGGTCTGTGTGTGCTTTCTGGATTTCTGGCCCAGCTCTTGCTACTGTAGGAAATCCCAGGAGAAAACACTGGAAGCTGTGGTATTTACTGTCTCATGTTATAGCACATTTAATTTTTCCTTTTAAATTTGAAGATGCTGTGAAGTTTCCATCATTTTGTACCTTGATCTTTTTCGTTGCTGTTGTTGTTGTTGACCTGTCAACTCATAAATAGTTAAATCATTAAATAGAAGAGGATAATTGCCATGTTTCCACTTGAAATATTGTAGAGCCCCAAGGCCCTTTCTTGGACAAATGTATATTTCAGCAGCTCATTTCAGTTTTGGTTTTGAGTGAAGATCCAACAAAATTAAACTCCACACCCATCCATAGAGAAAGGTGCATTTTCAGCCTTCAACAATAGCTTTATTTAGAAGGATTTTAATGACTCCTCTGCAAAGGGGGAAGATTTCTGCAGTGAGAGGGGCTGTCCTGAGGATCACAGAATGACTTCTCGTGCTGTCCAAGCTGACAAAGGAGAGCCAATTGTGTGGATGATGATTATGCAAGATGGAAAAGTGCTGATAGACTGTGGAAAAATACAAGTCTGAGCCTAACAGCTTTGCAGAGCTGTTTGAAAAAGCAGCTTGGAGCAGTGGATCTGGGGCTGCACGTGGGTGATGTGTAGCAGCAGGGCTGTGTTGGGGTGAGCAGAGTGAGGTGGGGAGGCACAGGAAGCTCCTTGGGCTGCTTGCTTTCATGGAGAGCAGGAGGCAGCACCATGGCATTTTATAAGGGGTGGCAGGGGTGGGTTTCAGGTGGGTGGTTGTATAATTTTCTTTTTTTTTTTTTTTTTTTTTTAATTTGCAAATTTCAGTAATCAAAGTAACGTTTCAGGTGATTGATCAAATAAAGAAAGGAAAACCCAAACATTTCAAGTTCAGGTTATGGTTGAGTAGACTTCTGCTGACATCAGAAGTTTTTAATTGCACCAGCTAAATTACAAAGATGCTATCTGGGCTCTGGGAGCCAAGAACACCATAATTAGAGCTGTTAGATGCCCCATTCTGCCTCCTCACTTTTGACTTTAACCATCAAGGCGCTGGATCCAGGTAAAAATGAACTAATTTAGGTGGAGGAGGGCTTGGGGTGGTTTCAAGAGCAGCTGGAACAAATGGCTCAGTTTGTGACTGGTCCTGTCCCCTGGAGGAGCCACAGCCTTGACCAGAATGTGTGGGTTCATTGCATGACTTTAGGGCTGTTGGGTGCTCATAAAGTGCCTTCCATTGGCATTTAGTTCAGAGAGTTCAGTGGATTCCACCAGCCCTCTCTAGAGCTGTTTCAAAGGGCAGCATCAGCAATTGTTCATGTAGGTTTACAGAATTATTTTCAGTTTCTTAAGGTGTTTTCATGTTTTCTTACATGCTGTTGTTTTTTCTAGCTGAAGTGATGTTTATTAACTAAAGCTCGCTGGGTTTAGACAGGTCTGTGTGTTTACACATCCTGCCTTGTCAGAACAGCTGAACACCAGTGCCCATGAGAGCTGTGCTGCTTGGCTTGTGGCACCCAGAATCTATCCAGACATCTATCTTCAGGCCTCAGAACAGCTAATCTTTTTTTAATTTAGTAACACATTACTGAGCTTGAAAATACAGAGTTGGAATAGTTGATGGTTTCCACCAGGACATAAAGGACCTAAAGCCCAGGGTACACAGGAGGGGAAACCACAACCATCAATGTATTCAGGTGCATGTTCCTACCTTTGTCCTCAGGCACGTGTCCCAGTTCAGAAGGGCACTCAGATATTTTCAGAATGCCTTACATTGCCCAGCTGAAGCCAACAGGACTGGCTGATGGCAGAAAAACTGCTTATGGTTAACATTAAACACATTCTTTAGGTGCTGATTAACTGGGGTAGTTTGAGAATTGTGAGTGCTCAAAATGAAATGTTTCAGTTCCTATACATTGAAGGTGGGACTAGGAGTCACACAGAGAACAAATATTGTATTTAATTTTTTTTTCCTGTCCACTGCCACATCTCCATGAGAAGGAAATGAAACCATCAAACACAGAAGGCATTGGCATTGATGATATTATTACTGTTATGATTGTTATTTTTTATAGGTTCAGAAATAGAAAATGAGTTTGTTGCTACACAAAACTTTGGAAAACAAGAAGCATCTTTTTTTATTCAGTGATTTTATTAGCTATTTTAGTACCTTATTTGTAGACTTACCTAGGAATTGTAAATGTTTTATGTGGTAGATTTGGAAAGAGAAATAAATATCAGTCATAGGACCTGTTTTCAGAACTGAAATTTAGAAGTAATATGGCTTTCAATATTTTGCCTTGTGATATTTAATTGCCTTCTCTAAATAAGAAGGTGCTTCAAAGAAGTCTTTCAGTCCTTCTCCAGATTTTCAATTCCCCCCCTAACATTTCTTGGCATGGGCAGCACATCTTTCATTCAGTTATGCTGGAAAAGATTTTTCAAAACAGCAAATAAAACTGGTGTGTCAAATTTGCCTGCCTGGCTTTCTCTGATTCAGGAGGTCTCAACGTTGTTAATTTTATTTTAACATGGATTTCTATTTTGTATTGCACCTTTTATCCTGGTGAAGGCCAATCTGGAAAAAAATTCTCTCTTTCCTTTGAGTTGTAGCATCACCAAGACTGTAGACTGCAGCATTCCTTTCCAATCACAAGAGCTGGAGTGTCTGCAGGTTTATCAAATAGCCTTTGGAAAATCTTGGAAATCCTGTGACTGGGACAGTCCTGAGATCAGTCAGGGCTGGCTGCAGTGAATTCTCATGAGCTGCAGAAAAGATAGGATGTGAAGGGGGATGAAGGTGAGACCCCAAGGCTCCATCAAAAGGGCCTGTGGCAGGGGCCAGCAGTGTGTTGTGGTGTGTCCCTGTCCCTCCCCATCCCTGTTCCAGCAGAGCAGTGTGCCTGAGCACCCCAAATTTCCTTTCCTGGCTTGCTGGAGCTGTTGATCTGAGCCTCCCAGCTGGCTCCTCCACAGGGATGTGGGAGAAGGGGCACAACTGGCTGTGCTGACCCATGGATGAGGACCTTGCCTGGGAACAGAGCAGTCAGCAAGGAGCACTGCCAGCTGGAACCCTTCCTGTGGCATGCAGAGGAGGATGTCCCCGTGGCCACACTCATTTGTGGTTCAGCAAATTGTGCTGCTCTTCAAGCTGTGCTCAGCTCCCTAAAAGGCCTTGTATAGGTGTGGGTGAACACAGCACTCCCAAGTAAGAAAAAGCAATTAAAACTATTAAAGCAACATTAAAAGTCATGCAGGAAGGTGTTTTGTAGTGCTAAGTGGGGAAAAATGAAATGCTTTCCATTTCAAAGCTGACAAAGTTTATGTAGAAAGGCTACAGTAAATCAGTGTGAAGCTATGAATAAAGTTCAAGCAGACAGAGGTAGTTTGCCTTTCTTTACACAGTTCTCTTAGCACAGATTAAGGCAGTTCAGGTTTAAAAGCAAATGTTAACTGCTCAGTATATTGATTTGTGAATATAGCTCACACTGCCCAGCCAGAAACCTCTGTGCAATCTCTGTTACAAGTCTGTAGAACAAACAGGAATGCAACAGGGAGGAGAGTCTGGAGATCCCAAAATCTGAAGCTGAAGTTATAAATAGCTAGAGAGCTGCCAGGTGATGAGCTCTTAACCTTTTGCAAATGACCTATGAGATATAAATATATATTTACAATTCCAGATTTCCAGCAATAGTTATCCAGTGGACTGAAATGTCTTCACAGAGCTCCTTCCTTCCAGGATAATATTTCAGTCCCAGCTTCATTGTTCTTGGAGATGGAGCACTTGTAAGCCAGTATATAAATCTCTTCCTTGAGCAGCTTACTTTTACAGGCATTTTACAAGTTGGAGCATCTGGCTCCATTTTTAGATCATTTTGATTCTTTCTGTTCTAACAATCAGTGATTCAGGCAAGGTCTTTTTTTTGTTTGTTAGTTTTGGTTTTGTTTTGTTGGTGTTTTGTTTGTCCTAAAGTTCCAACGACCCATTTCTCACTTACTGGAGAATGTTGAAGCTATCACATGCTGGAAGAAGTTAGTCCTGAGTAGTTGGCCTTCTTGAAAAGGGTGGTGCAGCTCAGGAGGGTTATTTGCCATCTGAAGGACTGAACTTTTAGTTGCTTAACTTCTTTGAGGCTGGTGATACTGTTGGTGGTAGATCCAGGCTGTTGCCCAGGTCTGTGGAACACCCAGGTACAAAAGGTTGCTTCAGGGTGAATTTTTTTCCCTTGCATTTCAGTTCCACCCCTGTGGTACAGCTTAGCAAGTCAGTGCTGTGCACGCAATCATAGAATGATTTGGTGTGGAACAGACCCTAAAGATGATCCTGTTCCATCCCCCTGCCATGGGCAGGGACACCTTCCACTATCCCAGGTCCCTCAGAGCCCCATCCAGCCTGGCCTTGGACCCTTCCCAGGGATGGGGCAGCCACAGCTTCTCTGTGCCAGGGCTTCACCACCCCCAGGAAAAAAATCTCTACTAACATCCCTTCATGCCACTGCTTTCCCCAGCTCTGGGGCTGCAGGCACACATTTCAGCTGAGTCAGGAAGAGCTGTGTCACTGGTGCCTTGGCTTGGTGTGGCCTTTCTGGCAGCCACCAGTGGGCTGAGGGCTGTAGAAATAATACCATCTTCCTTTGGAATCATGGCTTGCCTTTTGACCCTTGTTTCCTCCCTCTGTTGTGCTTTTTCTCCAGCTGGGATGACAGCAGCTCTGTCAGCAGTGGGATCAGTGACACCATAGACAATCTCAGTACTGATGACATTAACACCAGCTCCTCCATCAGCTCCTATGCCAACACACCTGCCTCCTCCCGCAAGAACTTAGATGCACAGGTAAGAAGAGCTTTGCTTTACTCAGCTAACTTTGATATTTGTTATTTTCTCTGTGCAGGAGGTGGCTTTGTTTTAGGTTGCTGAACTTGAACACACAGCCAGCCTTCAGTATAGACAGTATCAAGAATAACCACCTTGTCATCCGTGGCATTTGCAAATATTTCCTCTGTGGGTGGAACCCAAGGCATCTCTGCCATGGTGATGTCACAACAATTGGGTCTTGTCTTCCTAGAGGCACTGAAAACAAATGTAAATGGGATTTTATATAGTTTTTTTTTAGGTCTGAAATGGTATTATGGTTTTCTTTTAAATAACAGAATACACTAAAGTAAACATCAAAGTTCAAAGGTTTTTTACGCTTTCCTCAGAAATGTAAGCCTGTTATACAAATGAAATTGATTTTATTAAATTTCCAGAGCTGTGTGTTATTGAAGGCTTTCTGTGTTTGCCAGCATTTCGTAGGAGGATAAACTTTGCCTCCATCAGCAGGATACAGGTACACTCACAGACACCACACATCCATAGGGGGTGGAACAAGTGAAGGCATCTAACAATTTTTCATTGATCAAACAAATTGTGTAGCACAGAGATTTGCACTAATACAAACTGCATTTTTTTAACCAATTCCATAGATTTTTTTTTTGTTTGGGAAAGTGGAGGACTGAAAAGTCCAGCTTTGTTCTGGTCCTGCTCGAGGGACTCAGGTGCTGTGTGCTGCAGCCACTGGGATGTGGTGACCTGGCAGTGCCACAGGTAGAGGAGAGGGATGTCAGTGTGACCTGCTCCTCTGTTTCTTCCCCCTTTTAATCTTCTCCAGTCCTTTTCATCAGTGGGTCCTAAATCTGTTTTTGCCATCAGTTTTGATGGAGGCCTGTGGTTGCTGTGAAGTGTTGCTGTGTCTCCAGAGCTGTGGTGCAAGCACAGAGCAGTCTTTGTTCCCTTGCCATGCAGTGCATATTTGAGCCTACACAAAGGGTTTCCAGGTAGCCTCTGCCCATCAGCGACTGCACAGGCACTTGGAACTGCTAATACAAGTCCCATACAAGCTGGGAGGAGTTAAGATCTATCAGGCATGTTTTTCAGTACCTGACAGAGAGTAAGATGGGCAGCTAGAAGTATTTTTTGACAATTGTTACTGTCTCAACGTTGCAATTCTGCTGGGGAGTAAAAAAGGAAGACTTAGGGAGATGTGTCTTAAACATTAACCTGAGGAAAAAAAAAAAAGAAGCTCATGTGACTTCTATCTTCTGATGGATCAGATTCTTGGAAACACCTCTGAGAGATCAAAATCTATGTTGACAAACTCCTCTTCCTCCTCCACAACTATTACAGTATCCAAGAGGGTGCAGACAGACACCAGAAGAAAAGCACCTGGAGCTTGTTCAGGCAGCAGAGCACAGTTACTGGCAGAGGAAGCTGGGAGCCAAGAATGTACAAGGGGTGTTTGCAGTTTTTTGGTGTGATGTGTGTCTCTGACCTGCTTCTCTCCTCAGTTTTCATGAATGACAATCCTTATTTCCAGGCATTCTGTTGTCTGCAAATTATTGCCCATAAAGTAGTTGATTTTCAGTGGAACAAACTCTCTGAATCTTGTCAGCCAAGGGAATGAAAAGAGCTTGGAGTGCTGAAATGCATGGCTTGCAGGGTTTATTTTTTGCTGCCAGTTGTAGACCTCAGAGCTCATGATGCAGTGAATGCTGCAGAGACTCCTTTTCTGTCTTTGCTGTGATGGCCAGTGCCCAGGTTTGCCTTCCCCAGGGTGGTGAGTCACAAAGGACAAGCACACATTTGCAGAGGGATGTGGGCTTTTCTCCTGAGGGTGTCCCTGGCTTTGTTTCCCCTAAACTGTCGGTGCTTTTGAGCTGCTGTGATTCTGTCACGTCTCTTTCAGAGGGTACAGAAGTTGGATTTCAGATAATTAAGGAGGGAGCTTGAAGCTAATACATGTGCAGCTGGGAGTCCAAGCAAATAATGCAGCAACATCAAAGGGAGAGAGTCTGAACATGTCAGTGTCTGCTGATAAAATCAGTAACTCAGGCAGAATCATCTCTGCAAAGAAAGGCAGAGTTGCAGTAGAAAAAAATCTCTGTTGAGATTTCTCTCTGCTTTTCAGGGCTGATGAGTACCCCATACTCCAGAAACTGCTGTTTCCCTGTCTTTGAGAAACAGGACTTAAATATGATATTAACTCCCATCTTCAGAGACATTCATAGCTGTATCCTCTTTTTATAGCAATGCAGTGAAGATGTTTGCAAGTTGTTTCTGAACAAGCTAGTGATGGGAACCAGAATTTGCCTTGCCACATTCCCATGTCCTGCTGTGATTATGCCAAGTACCAAACCACTTAATGTAGTCCCAGGAGTTTTGGCACCCTAGTATTTTTCTTTTTTATTGCACAGAATTAGATAAATTACCTTTATCACAGTACTACATATAGTGTGCCTTTAAAGTCACATAATAAGAGAAATTAAGACCTGGTGGGCATTTGAAAATAACTTATTTAACTGAAATAAGATGGGAGAAAGAGACCGAGTAACAAATTCAATCATGTGATGGTAAAAAGATTGGAAGAAAGGTTCCTTTAAATAGAAAAGTGCAGCATCCCTAAGCAGTTGGATAAGACATCTTCTCAGGAAAGATGGGTTTGATCTGTTCACAGCTTCAGATTTACAAAACTTTATGAGTGAGTTGAGAAATCCTGGTGGCTTTGCTCTCAGCTTGTGCTCGCTGTGTCTTGCCATGACCTCCAGCCAAGAGTATTTCCACTTTCACCCTTCTGGGTGGGTGGAGTTTCAGCTGCAATCCCCAAGCCAGGTTTCACTGTGTTTTGGTTTTGATTCCTTAGTCATGTTTCTGTGCTGTTCTCAGTGTTTACCATTAAACAGAAACATCTCTGGCCAGAGGGTTTCAATGGTGGAGGTGCAGCATTTATTTCAAAGGCTGCAGGAAAGCTTTGGCCTTGGGTGTAGCAGTAGAATAAAAGGCAGCAGAGCAAAGGTAGGGGCCTTCTTGAGTGCTGTTTTCTCTGTGCAGACTGACTGTACTAACCTTACAGATTAGGGGAGGGGAAATAAAAGGTAGAGGAATATTTCCTAGTCAACCCAAACTAGAATAAGGCCTTTGCTGGCAGGTAGGTGTATTTCTTGTTCTTGAACACTAACAGTGCATCCACACAATTCCAGACAAGGAGCTTGGAACAAGATGCTGAAGTGACCACGTGAGGAATGGTGTCTTTGAGGTGGCTTTGTTGGCTGATTATTTGGTACTTTTTGCCTGTGCTCTCTTCCAGGATTTGTGAATGTAGGAGCTGTTTGCATGAAATAGTGATTTTGGAGAGGCAGAGGACATAGGAACAGTCACACTGTGAATTTCTTACACACCTACTGGTGGTCAGGAATAGAAAGGTGTCCCAGCTGCCCCAAACCTGGCAGGCACAGGAAGAGAAGGGAGTTAGAAAGCAGAGATTCATTCAAGCCTACACTGGGTTGCTCTCTTTGAATGGAGAGGTAGGGAAACAAGCACAAGGAAAGTACAAGAATATGATATTACCTAAATCCATAATTCAAAATGCATGTTAGTCTCATGACTCAATATGTAGATAAATAACCCAAGCCCTGTTTCCTGACTGAAGAAAGACCATTGAGATATGTGGTGTCAGCTTTCACGCACTGGTCGCTTAACTAGTTTTTCAGGCTTTAAAAAAAAAGTAGTTACAGTAAAAAGCAGAGGAAATTCAACCACAGTTCCCCTGAACTCTCTAATATTAATGGTGTGATCTGGTAGGTAAAGAAAAGTCATAAACTTAAAACATTCTTTAGGAACTTAAAAGCTGAAAAGTGTTGTAAATAATCTAACAGCTTCTCCCGTGCTGTGTATTTCTGATTTTCCAAAAGGAATAAAGACCTTGAGCTTTATAATGCTTTGGGATATTTCAAATAATTTCCTTTTAAATAAATTATTCCTTTTGCCTACCGCAGAGTTCTGAGCACATTCACCTTCTGCTGAGGCTGCAGGGCAGAAAGGTGGCATCAAACCTCACCAAAACCCATCAGCCTGTACTTGGGAACTGCAGTCAGGTGCTGAATTGTCAGTCTCTTTCATGGTTGGAGAACACTTCAGCTATGAATTTTTTTATCCTGATCAGAGTCAAATGTGTGGATATTTGTCATTTGTGGCTGATCACAAAATGGTTGGTTGTGGTGTCACTACATTCACAAAATTTAATCAGCAGCATTTGACAGGAGTAGAATTCTGGAAGAGTAATCATTAGCAGTGGGATATATTAATGCATGGGGAATGTATAAAGTATACACATATATATATAGGGTAATATATTTAATGTAAGCATTTCTGAGATTTTGGCAAAGGTTTGCTGATGAGAAATTTTTCTATTTAATATTGAGCTTAGCAAAATTGATTGTGTTACAACAGAGTCCATAAGACACTGGTAACACAATCAATCTGTGCAGAGAGTAGGGGAAAAAACAGTCCGCAAGAGAAACTAAAGTAATTTATGTATTGAAGTCAGTATCAAATATTGTTAGAAAGTTTTTCTTCAGTCCTTGGGTTCTTTCTACCATGTTAGGTTAGAATTAAGAGCATTCCACGTATTCGAATCTGTTCCAAAAACTGCCTGCTCATGCTCTGGAGATCAGATTGCCAGGCAAGAGATAAGAAAGCAGTAGGAACAAAGGAAGGCTGGCTGCACAGGTTTGAAATGCTTTTTTGGCATTGCAGTAAAAGGGTTTGTCAGAAATTTGAGATGGAGGATTATGAGTGTCACGGAGCTGAATATGTCCTTTATACATGAAGTAGGGGGTTTTCCCCCTTCATTTATTCCAAGGAGCATGGCTGTTGTGTTTTTTTGTATTTTTCTTATAAAGCATCTTAAAATAATGTGTCATTGCTGGGGTTAATTTCTTGCTGTGACATTTCTTCATCAAAGGCACGTTGTGTTTGGTGGTACTCAGAGATTACTGCCGAGCTGATTAACCAGGGTGATGGTTCCTACTTACAAAGCTTCTTGAAAGAAAGACTTGCTCTGAAAGTTGTCTTGCAATTCCTTATCTGTCCTAGACCGACGCAGAGAAGCATTCCCAGGTGGAGCGGAATTCCTTGTGGTCCGGTGATGAAGTCAAAAAATCCGACGGGGGATCTGATAGCGGCATAAAAATGGAGCCGGGATCCAAATGGAGGCGGAACCCCTCTGATGTGTCGGATGAGTCTGATAAAAGCACTTCTGGTAGGAAGAACACTGTTATTGCCCAGACGGGCTCCTGGAGACGGGGCATGTCAGCTCAGGTTGGCATTACCACACCAAGGCCTAAACCTTCAACCACCTCAGGCACGTTAAAGACACCTGGAACAGGTGAGAGAAGGCGTAAGATGTAAACAAGCCAAAAATGTGTTCGGTGTGAAAACAGGTTAAATGCTCTGCAAAGGCAGAACCTGAACTTCAGGTAATCCTGCCTGTATTTTTAGGCATTGCTTTAACCTAAGCAGCATCTTGTATGTCCACATTTCTATCCCTGTCTAAAAATGTGTATTTTGAATTAGTACACCCTGCCAGTTGTTTTCATGAAAAACTCTGGTCTTAAGCCAAACTATTTATTTGGCACAGTATTGCTGCGTGAAGAATAAATAATATAATTTTAGTTTTTGAAATCACTGTTAACCAAGAGCATACAATATATATGGTTGAGGAGATTTTCTTTTTCCACCTTACTAAACAAGCATGTTTGTTTATACTAAACATGATTTCTGGCTTTTCTTCTAAGTGTATTAATGATTTTAGCACTTGCAAATGTGTGAATGAAAATTGATTGAATTTGCATTATCAAGCAATATAATTTAATACCTCTCTTTTTATTAGGTCTTGTACACAATTGTATATGAAAAAGTTAGTTAAATACTGTTTTGAACAATACAAATGCTTTAACAATGCCCTTCAGGGAAATTATACTATCAGCCTAACACGACTAGTGCCTAACGATAGAAATGATTGACCTGTGGTAGCTACAGAGGGGAACTTTTTTTGCTTATCTGTCACTCTTATGTGAGGCTGTTCTGCTTTTCACATTCTCAAAGGCAAAGGCACCACATACTTCCTTTGGCAAGTCTGCATGTGTAACTCACTAGAGTGGCATGTAAGTTCAGTGCGGGCTAGATCATAACTCTGAACCGCACCCCAGTGGCTAACGCGCTTTTGCTTTTCATGCTGCTTTGAGTTTCATCATTTGCTTGATGTTTTCAAGTCATTAAATATTAGAATTCTTTTTCTATCTTTGTAGGGAAAACTGATGACGCCAAGGTATCAGAAAAGGGTAGACTATCTCCTAAAGCTGGACATGTTAAACGTTCCCCATCAGATGCAGGACGCAGCAGTGGTGATGAATCCAAAAAGCTTCCCACAAGTAACTCTAGGACAGCTGCTGCTAATGCTAATACATTTGGATTTAAGAAACAGAGCGGGTCAGCCGTAGGCATGACCATAATCACTGCCAGTGGGGCAACTCTCACCAGTAGATCGGCTACCTTGGGAAAGATCCCCAAGTCATCTGGACTCATGGGTAGGACCACTGGTCGGAAGACTAGTGTTGATGGCTCCCAGAACCAGGATGATGGCTACTTAGCCCTTAGTGCACGAACTAATCTTCAGTACCGTAGCTTACCCCGACCCAGTAAATCCAGTAGCAGAAGTGGAGCTGGGAATAGATCTAGCACGAGTAGCATAGACTCCAACATAAGCAGCAAGTCAGCTGGGTTGCCTGTCCCTAAAATCAGAGAGCCTGCCAAGGTAATCCTTGGAAGCTCTCTGCCAGGATTAGTCAATCAGACTGATAAAGAGAAAGGGATTTCGTCTGACAACGAAAGCGTGGCTTCATGTAATTCTGTTAAAGTGAACCCTGCATCACAGCCTGCTGCTAGCGGAGCTCAGAGTACCCACCAGCAAGGAGTCAAGTACCCCGATGTGGCCTCTCCCACTCTGCGCAGGTAGGCAACAAATTCCTCGGTTCTGCAGTGGTGTTAGTGGGAGCTGAATGAGCAGGACTCTGCCAGCCAGGCCTGGCTGGCTTTGGTGCAGCACTTTCTATTTAGTGTCCTGCTTCAAGGTCTTGGTATTTACGTTTAATTTCACATAAACAGCTTGGCCAGTGTTGTGGATACTTAGGACGTCAAGCGACAGCAGCAGAAGTCTAACATTCAGGAAAAAAAACCAAAACCTGTCTGGCAGAAGCTTTGGCAATTACAATTTGAGTCACCTTGTTGCAGAAATCATACCTGGAGGCTTTCATCTGTGCAGATATCACAGATGTAAGAATTTTCTTACTTGGAGGTTACTGAAGAGTTCTTGCACAGATGTGTATGTAACAACCCTGGAAATATTCCAGTCATTGATCAAATAATCCAACAACTGGAGGGTTATCTCAGATTTTCATGATGACAGTGGCATTGACCTGCCAGGCTTAGATTCACCCAAAGCAAAGTATTATAACTTGTGTGGGTTAGCCCAGCATGTTGCAAGACTCAACATTTTAGCCTGTGAAGAAGAACCCCAAATAAAATTACCATCTAAGCTGGGTAAATTTTCTTATTTAATACTATTTTTTGGACAAAAACCCTATCTGTCTTCTGTTTCTCCAAGAGTACCCCACATACTAACATTACCAAACAGTCGGTGAGGAGCTAATTTGTTGATGCAGTGTATATCAAAGCCTTGATATTGGTGAAAAGTTTGGTTAATCTTATTTTTCAACTGAATTTGAGTAGCTTGTGTGTTTCAAGTTGCAGTGTTTTGCATTTCATTTTGTCGTGACGCCCATAATACCCATACAGTTATGCTCCATCATCCTGCTTCCAGTGATGTGAGAAAGCCACATTCCATCTGAAGCACCAGTGCAAGCATAATGGCTGTGGTGGCAGCTTAGGCTGATGCTGTAAACTGTTTTTAGATGGGTGGTTTTGTTTGAAGAGTCTGTGTGAGGATAATTGAAGATGCTTTATTTTGTACCTGTTTAACAATAGATAAGCCATGTACTTTGGAACACGTAATTTTCATCAATGGCTACTTGAAAACTCCAGTAGGCCTTTCACTTCTATAGGATACACAATGAGAAATGCAGATTTTCAGTGATTTCACCTGAGGCACACTGGTAGAAATGTGATTGGGATTTTTTTATTACCAAAAAGCTGCATTGCTGGCTGCCTAGTTGAAATGCTACATTAGAAATACACGAAACTTCAAAGAGCAGACACTGAGGCTCAATTTAACTGTTCCCTCATTTGATTTACAATTTCACACTTGAATTTTCACTAGCTTGTCAAAGTTGTCATGTGTTGAAATGCATCAGAGTTTAACTGAGCCTCATCTCCTTATTACTGATTTCTAGGATGACAGTAAAGAAGATTTTGAGCTTAATTTTTGTAGTTGAGTTGCAGACATTGTTTTTTGCATATTTCCTTTTGGCCCTGTAGGGTTTTTTGGTGTGACCCAGCAAATTAGAATCCATACCTTTGTAATGGTACAGACTTACCTGTAAGTGTAATATATGTAACCTCTGTGTTGTCATAAACAGGGGGTAGCTTAAAAACAGCTTATAAAACTATTGTGTGGGTGTTTGGGGTTTTTTAAGTTCTGGGATGCTTCTTTAAGAGTGGTTTCCCCAGTGCAGCTGGAGAGGTTGTATGCCCTGGCACAGGAATACCTTGGGGAATGCACTAAGCTGGTATAGCTGCCGAGCGCCATGGAATCATGGGCTGGTTTGGCTCAGAAGGGACCCTGAAAATGGTTTTATTCTGATTCCCACTGCCATGGGCAGAGAGACCTTCCACTATCCCAGCTCCTTCAAAGCCCCACCCAGCCTGGCCTTGGACATTCCAGGGACGGGGCAGCCGCAGCTTCCCTGGGCAGTGTGTGCCAGGACCTCAGCACCCTCACAGGGAAGAATTTCTTCCTTAGTCTGATCTAAACCTGCCCTCTCAGTTGGAAGTGTTGTCCAGGTGCCATGTGTCAAGCATGTAGCAGCAGCTGCCTGGCTCAGGTGTGTTTCATGCACTGGAGCTGCAGGAAGCACCTGTGCAGCCTGGCCGCTGCTGCTGGGCAGCACTGGGCTGGCTGCAGATGCAGCAGGTGCCCTGCTCTAGCACAGCCTGTGTTTCTGGGAAGTGATGGACAAAGTGACTTTGTGTCCATGTGTCCAACAACCTGGGCATGCTCCAAAGCAGAGAAAAGTTCTGCCTGGTGCATGCCTGATGCATTGTTCACAGGGATCCCAGGATGAGGGAAGAGATGAGAAAGTTGACTCCATGTTTAGAAGGCTTGGTTTATTATTTTATGATATATTCTATATTAAAACTATACTAAAATAATAGAAGAAAGGATTTCATCAGAAGGCTGGCTAAGAATAGAAAAGGAATGAATAACAAAGGCTTGTCTCTGACCAAGACAGTCTGGACACTGTGATTGGACGTTAATTAGAAACAACCAGATGAGACCAATCCCAGATCCACCTGTTGCATTCTACAGCAGCAGATAAGAATTGTTTGCAGTTTGTTCCTGAGGCCTCTCAGCTTCTCAGAGGGAAAAATCCTAAGGAAAGGATTTTTCATAGAACATGTTGGTGACACATCCCCACCCCTAAGTCTTCAGGAACACTTGTGTGTAAAGTGCTGTAGCCCTCTGTTCTGAAAGGTTTCACCCATAGTACTCCACAGTGAAGGATAAAAAAGCCAAATCCCTACAGGTATGTGTGAGGAAAGCTAAGGTTCCAAGGGTAGTTACAGGAGCCAAGAGGCAGAAACAAAAGCAGTGTTTTGGGGTGGATGTTTGAAGCTGGAGTGGAAGATACGCTTCCTTCCTAATTTTGAAGATCATTTTTGGAATGATTGATAATTGAGTCTGAAGTGTGTTTACTACTGAGGCACTTGGGCACTTCTGAGAAGTTTGCCATGGACTGTTTATGAGGGAATTGGGGTCTTTGCTTCCTTGGCAGTGAGCTGCATCACAGGCAACAGTGATGCTGTGGTCAGCCTCCTCCATCCCCTCCCTCCCGAGTTCTGGAACTCACCTAGCTTTTTACTAGCCAATTCCAGGTGCCAAAAAGCAGGTAACATCACCTTCTCCAGTAAGAAATACTGTTTCCAGCCAGCTTGGCTCATGGAATGAAACAAGCCTACCTTTGGTATGAGTGTATTGTTGCATCCCAGTAAAAGCTGCTTCTGTACAGAGCATTTGGTGAGCTGTGCAGAATTTACCTGGTCAGCAAGCTTCCAGTCTCTAGTGTTCCATACATCAGATTGTTTCTCTGGTGTCCTTTTTTCTTAGGGAACAGAAGAGGATGTGGTTGTATCTTAGTTCTGTGAAGCTGTATTTTAGCTTGGTGGAAGCACTGGTTGATGATTCAAGGGTGACACACCTGAGATAGATGTGGAGCTGTTGTAATTGCCTCTGGGCTTTACTGAAAGGGACAGTGAACACAAGGAGATTATAAAAGTATAGTTGCATATGTACAATCTAGGATCATGTACTCAATGCTGGTTTTCTGAAGCTAAGATGAAATATAAGGTATCCTTGTGTTTACTGTTATATTTTTATGTATTTTTCGTGCTGTCTTCTTTTTTACAGACTTTTTGGTGGCAAGCCTAGTAAACAAGTTCCCATCACCACAGCTGAAAATATGAAAAACTCAGTAGTCATCTCCAACCCTCATGCTACCATGAGCCAGCAGGGTAACCTTGACTCCCCATCTGGCAGTGGTGTGCTGAGCAGTGGGGGCAGCAGTCCCCTCTATGGTAAAAACACAGATCTCAACCAGTCTCCACTGGCTTCCAGCCCCAGTTCTGCCCACTCTGCTCCTTCCAACAGTTTGACATGGGGTACCAACGCCAGTAGTTCTTCTGCAGTTAGCAAGGATGGCATTGGATACCAGTCTGTCAGCAGCCTGCACACCAGCTGCGAGTCCATCGACATCTCCCTGAGCAGTGGAGGTGGGCTGAGCCACAACTCCTCCAGTGGCTTGATTCCAGCCTCCAAGGATGATTCTCTGACTCCCTTCGTGCGAACCAACAGTGTTAAGACCACGTTGTCTGAAAGGTTAGTGGGCTTTTCTCTTCTTTCTATACGTTTGTATCTAGGGTGGGAATGAAGTCCTGGCAGCAGTAGCCAGTGCTGCAGATACAAATCAAGTAATGCCTCTTACCAGACAGTGCAGATAAGTCTAGGAGCAGAACATGCAGATAATCATTCCCAGAAAGGAGCCCAGTTCAGAGCTGGAGCATGGGTTCAGAAGAGGTTTTGATTTTGCTGTCGCAGCCAATGTGACAACGTTTTTTTGCTACCAGATGGCACCTAATACTTGAATTTTATATTGTAGGGTATCCTTCCAAAGATCTTCTGTTAATTGAGCTGATAGTGGCGTTTTTAAAAACACTCCAACTGTGATTTGAAAAGTCAATTGTTTCCTGTTAAACTTTTTGATAGTAGAATTTGATGACTTTCAAACTGGAGGTGATGCTGAAAAGACAAATCCCCATCTCCATAGTCACTTGATCCCTTCTCATCCTCTCCCTGCTGTCTTGTCCTACCTCCAGTTGTTCACAATAAAAATATTTCAGTACAAGCATTTGTGTGAATGCTTAGTGAATCCTACTGGAAGCTGGATCCAAGTGAAAAACAATCAGCTGAATTGTGTTTCAGGCTGATCAGCTCCCCAGCTCTGTACAGATGAGATTCACTGGTACCTGTGTGGAATCAGGGTGGGACCTGGGAGGAGGCTGAGCAGGAAAGAGGGAGCAGGGCTTTTCCAGTATCAGAGCTGGATTGGTGGCACACTGAGCTGGCACTGGGGTGAACTCTGCAGTGGTCTCTGTGGGACCTCTTGTAGATGAGAGTAGAACCCTTCCAAGTGCTGGAAATCAGCTATGTCCTGATGAGTAGTGATGAGTTCAGGTAGCAAGATTTTTGTAGCTGCATCTCTAGTGGAGGAAATTGCACCTGAATGTAATGTTCTGACAGTTTGGGGTTCTGTTTGTGTTTTATTATAATTCCTTTTTGTTCCCTCATCTTTTCATTCTAATACTCCTTCTCTTGTTTTCTGTCTTGTTGGACTGCTCTTTCTAGCCCTCTTTCTTCCCCTGCTGCTAGCCCCAAATTCTGCCGAAATACTTTGCCCAGGAGACAGGACAGGTAATGCTGTCTCAGGACAGGAGTATGCTCTAGGCTGCAGGTTTTGTTGCCCATCTCAGTGAAGCAAATTGTTTTGTGCCAGACTGTGCTCAGTTGAGTGCTCTGTTGTGTTCATCATCCAGGTGTGAACTGACACAAAGACATGCCAGTGAGAGTCCCTGCAAACACCCACCTACCCACCCAAATCAATCTGGAGAGTGGCATACAGCACAGTTGGCATGGTTTTGGTGTTGCTCTCATTTCTCAATGCCCTTTGGTTTGGGGGGCTATTTTTAACTCACCCTTCATTTCTTTGCCAAAGGCAATTTAAAAGTCATGCCCTTTTTTTTTTTTTTTTTTTTTCCTACAAATCTAAACTCTCACTAGCATTTCAGCATCCCTCTGGCATGCTGCTTCTCCACTGCCTTTCTGGCCTGTCCCTTTTGTTGTGAAGTCCCTGTGTCATTCAGTGTCATCAGTCTCTTACTGCAGCTTGGCTCATGAGTGTTTTCCAAGTCCTTAGGTATTTTACAGTCATCCTTGTACAAAAGAATGTTCAAGTTAGGAAAAGATGACAAAAATCTAAACATTCCAGCTCGCTTTTTCTCACTGATGTAATTTTTATCCCAGTCCCGTACTGTAACTTAGCTATGAGTTGTCATTTAATTAATTTACTCAACCACAGGGGTATTTTCTTTGAAAACAAATTTAACAGGCTCTGCTCATCAGTTGTAAAAACATAAACTGAAAGAGTTGAGTTTTGGGCAACTGATCGGTCCATTTTACTTTGCTAATGGAACTTGGGCTAAGATTTGGAAATTTAAACAGTCTGGGCTCAATGCCTCTTTACAGTAATTAGGTGCATTCCCTAAAGGGTGTCTGCTGAAAGAAATGATGGGAAAGTGGTTTGGACTTGAATATTCTCATCAGGTTTTACCAACAGCCTGCTGAAAAGTGTATTTTTAAACACCCATTTGATGTTTAAAGAGCCATTTTTGTTCATTGTGGGTAGGAGAAGCAGTGAAGTGAGGTTGTGAAGAGCTGTGGTTCATTGGCATGGTAGCAGCTGCATGTTTGTGCAAACCCCACCTGGGTGAGGAGGTCTGTGCATGTTCCTGTAGGGAGGCCCCAGCACCTTTTCCCCTGAAAAGGTGATGCAGATGTTTGTTCGTCCTTCGTCCTGATCTTATTCCTTCCCTTTTGTTCTTCTCTGAAGTTCTTTTCTTTTAACTTTTCTGCAGCGACCCACATCTTGATAGGAACACTTTGCCTAAGAAGGGACTCAGGTATTGGTGTTTCCACGTGGTTTAACATCTTCTGTGGTGGCTTTGGAGTTTGATTTGTGTTTCTGTTGTGGCTGGTGGTGATGGTCGCAGTTTGCAAGAGGTGGCAACAATACTCTTCCTTTTTTCTTCCTTCCTTTTTTTCTTCCTTCCTTTTTTCTTCCTTTTTTCTTCCTTCCTTTTTTCCCCTTCTGTTTTCCTTTCTCATACTCCTTTTTTTCTTCTTTTTTCTTCTTTTTTCTTCTTTTTTTTCTTCTTTTTTTCTTCTTTTTTTCTTCTTTTGCTTCCTTTTTTCTTCCTTTCTTCTTCCTTTCTTCTTCCCTTTTCCTTCCCCTTTTCCTTCCCCTTTTCCTTCCCCTTTTTCCTTCCCCTTTTTCCTTCCCCTTTTTCCTTCCCCTTTTTCCTTCTTCCTTTTTCCTTCTTCCTTTTCCCTTCTTCCTTTTCCCTTCTTCCTTGCTTGCTTGCTTTCCTTCATTCCTCAAAGAAGGCCATTGACAACTGAGCTTTTTCCATCCAGTGGCCTCACTGCTTGAGCCAGAGCTGTGGCTTTTGCTGGCTTAATTGCAGAAAAGCATCTCGAACCATCCCTGGGCTTGATTTAAAAACAGTAATGTTGTTGTTTCTGTGCCTGTTACATGGAATGACCTGAAATAGTTTTTTAACCTTGGGAACCTTGGTGTTGTTGTATAAATAAAAAATATTTAGAAGATCACACCAAGCCTTTCAGGATAATATTGGATATACTAATTTTTTTTTAATTGCATCATAATACCTTAATCTATATCTTATGATCTATAATCTATTTAATCTATACCTCATTCTCTACTCTCGTAGAAAATAACAAAAACATCATCAAATAAACTTACAGCTATTGTCTTGTCACATATTTTGTATATCTGTGAGGTAGTGATTTTTATAACATACTTTTTTTTTCCATTGATACAAGCAATTCTAGCCAGAATTACTATTAGCTGTGTTAATTAAATGCTTTATGTGTTAGAGAATTTACAGAAGGTATCTCTGACAATTTAGGAAATTCAGCTTCTGAATTGCTTAATGCAGCATCTGGGATCACTGCCTTGAAACTGCAGCTGTGATTTTTTCTGTGCTGTGCATCTTGTTCTTCAGAGCAGTCTTGTCCCATGAAGCTGAGTACTAAAAGCCTTTCTTAAAATGGCAAATTGTTTTAATGTTTCCAAGAAATATTCTCTTCTTAGACCAAAGCATTTGAGTGCTGAAGAGGTAGGTATTAATGCTGACAATCAAATGCATCTGTAGTGTGCTAAGGTAATGTGACTGTTTCAAACCCCTTTCTAAAGAAACTGATGTTTATGCAAAGTTTAAGAGATGCAGATTGTCAGGGATTGCTGCTGAAGTGTTGAGGCATAATCAGAAGAATGAATGTATTTTTTGAAAGCAGATTGACTTTTTAAATTATTGCAGTGTTCCCATTGATTTAAAACAGTCTTTATAAGTGATATCTTACTGTAGGGCATTCACTTGAAGGTAATCAAATCAATTAAATAGATAATATCATCAAATAATAGGCTCTGAGTTTTTGGAAGGAGAGCTAGTAACTCATAAATATTTGTCCAAAGGCAATGGCATAGCCCAAGACAAACCCTGAATTCCATCAGCAGATGAGTGATTCCATGAAGCTCTGGCTGTTGGTACCTGTGCCCTAGCACGTAGCTCACATAACACCTGTCCTGACATCCCTGTTTTTCACACACAGGCACAATAAATGAAACCTAAGCTGAAGCCAGGGAGTTTTTTGCCAATGACTACGTTTCTGCTATTTTCTTTGCCTTCAGAAAAGGCTAAACATAGTCTTCTTTATGATGTTTCAATGCTGTTGGTTTTGTACTAAATGGGATCCCCCTCCATAGGCCTTATATGGATGTCCCTGGAATAGGAACTATTGGGTCTCAACGTGTTTAAAAATAATTTTGACAATGGCTTTGTTGACTTGAATTTGGTTATAATATCACAAAAAGTCAGCTAGGGTTTTTGATGTACCAAAGTATTTAAATAGTGTTAGAATTTTGGCATAACTTAGGGAAAGGTTTTCCAAGTTACTGTTTTATTTTTAAATCATATCATGTAGCACACACTACATTTTATCCTACAGTGCTACACAGCACAACTTCTACCTGTAACTTGTGGTTCACTCTAGTTTGGTTACACCTGAAGTCATAGGAAAGAAGTTTGTGGTTTGGTCTTTTTTCCCCCAAACAGAGGCAAAATGAATTAGGAACATGTTGGAAGAGTTTGGAGCAGCTCCTTAATTCAGAATTCTGTTTGGTTTAGATTACTTAATCCTCTAATTTCATAGGAGGATTCTTCCTTTTTTCTTTCTGTCTCTCTCTCCCACCCTAAGCCTTGCTATATTTCATGGTTGGTTTTTTTGGCTTTTTTTTTTTTTAACAAAAAAGTCAAATAAATACCAAAGTTCATGGTGAAAAACCTGTTTGTTTTTGCAGGTATACTCCATCCTCCCAGCTCCGTAGCCAAGAGGATGCAAAGGAATGGCTCCGGTCCCATTCAGCAGGAGGACTGCAGGATACTGCTGCCAATTCTCCATTTTCATCTGGATCCAGCATAACATCACCCTCTGGAACTAGATTTAACTTCTCACAGCTTGGTGAATAATTATCTGTTTGGATAATCACGGCAATGCATTGTGTGTCCTGGAAACAGCATGTAGCACAAGATCATTTCCTTTCTGCAGCTCCAAGGCCCACATTGAACCTGAGGAAGCACTCTCACTGAAATGAGTGTGACTAATTAGCATTATTATCTCGTATGCCCAAAGGTGCCATTCTTGCAGTAACTTTGATTCTCTGGGATTAATCAGATTCCTTAATATAAATTGTGAGCTTTATAAAATGTTCAGTAGAGCTGTCGCTTGATCTCACACGTTGGGGTGCTTAGAGGACATAGGATGGTGCCTGCAGATGTCACAACTTCTATAAAACTATAAACTTCTATAAAACTATAAAACTTCTCTAAAATCCAAGCATTTTATTCACTGTGTGTGCCTATCTCATCGGTTTGGTATTTTATCATTGCCTTTTTCAAACGGCTCATTGGAAAATTGCAGAAAGCTCAGTCAAGCAATTTATATAAGTCAGGGGAGTTTCAAGTGAGAAAAACTGCCATCCCTTCCCTTAATGTCTTTGATAAACACATTTTAAATTAAGGGAACAATTAATGCTGATTGGCAGGATCCATGAGGCATTGCAGGTTTTAGTTGACTATACCAGCAATTGAAATAACCTGATTTAAAGTGCTGGTGGTGCTCATCTCTGTTGGGCTGCTTAAATATGACTTAGTTGCTTTGCAGTTTCTTCAGGTTTGCAAATGAAGGAACATTTGGAAAGAAAATGGCTGTTTGTTTATGACTTTCAAAAGCCCCTCCATAATAATTAATATTATAGTTTAAAATAAATATATTGTTTATAATAACTAATTTATAGATAATAATTATGTGCAAAATAGTTAAGCTTGCTCTTGTGAACCTCTCGTGGGAATTTGGAGCAGATTGCACAGTCACTTCTTTCTAGTGTAGTTTTGAGTTGCAGTAATGTCATCCCAGAGCCTTTCCTTGAGTGTTCTGGGAAGGAACACATTCAATAAGTGGCTTTAAATAAACTGACACTTAGCAAAATTTCAGCTGAATATACACACAGCGTGGCTACATTTCCAACAGCTAGCAAACTGTCAGGAAAGTTCATGAAATTAAAAAAAAAATAACCAAAAAGTGTTTTCATAAGCCCAGAAACTTAACTCTTTATGTACAGTGTTTGAGATTATTTGTATTAGCTTCAAAAGCTCTTCGGCCACAAACTGCAATGAACACCCAAAAAAAAACAACAACAAAAAAAAAGAAAGTATGTTTTCCTATGTTCTTAAGATGAGAGCTTAGAGATATTGAAGTTAAGAAAGGTCATTGGATTTAATTTAAGAGCAAATGATGATATGAAAGTCAAGCAGCTGTGAACTGAATTGTCCTGTCTTCTACAATAGTCTGAGTCAGATGTGGGTGGGTGTAGAAACAGGCAATGACAGCACACCCAGGAAAGCCAGCTGAGCAATTATTTTCTTCTCTTTTTTCCCCCCCACAAATGAACTAATTCTTAGTAAATAGCAGGCATAATTTTAGCCCAGAAGTTATTTGGACAAATGTGAGATTGCAGTACTTTTGTACTCTAAACGCTGGCTGGAAGAATATTATCTTTTAAGGCAAAATTGGTGTTTTACAGTTCTCAGGACATCATTGCTGAAAGTTCTGAGCTGTACAGTTATTAGGAAACTAAAGCTCTTTATATTTGTGTCTAAAATACATAGAAAAATGTCATTTTCTTAGAACTTGAAGGCTTTGAAGAAGGTAATTCCTACTCTATATAGACAAAATACTACAATTTTTGTGGAAGAACAGTTCCAAATTAAATTATTAATTAATTATTAACTAATTAATTATTTAGTTAATGACAAGATAATTTTCTTTCATTCTCCCATGCCTGGGAGGTGTTAGTGAGGTGATTCAGCTTGTTTGTAGAATTAGGGACACATGGATATTCTGGACACAAAGTGTTTAAAATGACCTTATTTGACTTGAGTTTTCACATCCACTAGCCTAGTTTGCATACCCCTTACCTGAAAACCAACGAAGCCTGGAGGAGACAATATTAAAAATTTGTGTCTTAAAGTGGAGGGTGGTGGGGGGGAAGAACCTTTGAAGGTGGAGGATGACAAAAAGAGAGCAGGAAGGGCCTTGTTGGTGGCACTAAGGGCATTTGTGGTGATTGTGAGGGTCCCCAGGATGAGGGAAGAGATGAGAATCTGACTCCATGTCCTCAGAAGGCTGATTTATTTTATTTATTATACAATGATAATATTAATAATAAATATTCTATTTTATATACTGAATTTATTATTTATCATATATTATATAATATATTATTATATAATATATCTTATAAATTATTATTTATTTATAATATAATGTAATATAACATAATATCATATCATATATAATATCATATATACAATAGAATACAATGTAATATATATTACTAGATATTACTATATATGTAATATAGTACTATTATAATAGTAATTATTAATAATTAGTAATTAATATTATTATTTATATTAGTAATATACAGTAATATATTGTTATTAATTAGTAATTAATATTTCTATTATCAGTTAGTAAAATATTATTTATATTGTTAATTAGTAATTTTTATAAATATAATTACTATAATATTAGGATTATATTATATTATATTATATTATATTATATTATATTATATTATATTATATTATATTATATTATTCCTTTCTCTTTCTTTAGTATAGTTTTAGTATAGCAAAATATTATATTATATTAAGCTATACTAAGACTATACTAAAGAAAGAGAAAGGATACATCAGAAAGAGAAGAACGAATAATAAAAACTTGTGACTGACTCAGAGAGTCTGTCACAGTTGGACCGGGATTGGCCATTAATTAAAACCAATTCACATGCTGGGTAAACAGTCTCCAGCCCACATTCCATGGAGAAGCTGAGGCTTCTCATGCTCCCAGGAGAAGAACTCCTGGCGAAGGGGTTTTTCAGCAGGCGTGGCGGTGACGCCGGGTGTGTTTGTTGCAGCGAGCCCCACGAGCGCGGCGCAGCTGAGCCTGTCCAACCCCAGCATGCTGCGCACGCACAGCCTGTCCAACGCCGACGGCCCCTACGAGCCCTACGGCGACACGCGCCTCCGCAACAGCTCCGTGTCCCTGGACGAGAAGAGCCGCACCATGAGCCGCTCCGGCTCCTTCCGCGACGGCTTCGAGGAGGGTCAGTACGGTCCCACGGGGCTGGGGGTGCTCACAGGTGCTGGGGTTCGGCTTCTTTCTCTGCCTCTGCCGAGGTCAGGCTTGATGCGCTAGAGACGGTGTTTTGTGCTCGCACTCGGGTGTTTATTATTTCTTGTTACAAGGCGTTGTCCAGACCCAAGAGATTCCTCCAGGTGATTTGAGACCCTGGCAAAAAGCTCAAAAGGCACAGAGTCAAAACCACCTGTGCCTTTGATTTTAGCCCATGGAAACAATTCCCAACTTTGTGTGAAGATATGCAAGCCACAAGAGTTTGAGTGGAATGATAGTGAATTTGTCACAGGGTGAAAAAGTAGAATTTTGGGGTTTTAGAATGGGGGTTCAAGAGGCAAGATGGAGAAATCTGGGTGTGTCCTGTCCTTCTTCTTCTTGTCTTCCATCTTCTGCTGTGATGGTGACACTTTTGAATTGGTTTGGAGTAGAGACAGACTGCCTAACATAGGTGATAGGTATTAGAAAATTATTGTAAATAAAGTACACGTAGTTTGTAGTATAAAAAGCCAACAGCACCCCAAGGGCAGGGACTGTGCCCCAACCCGACCTGCTGGACAGATCTCAGACGGTCAGAGAAGGAATGGAACAGATAAGAGAAAATAAACAACCCTGAAAAGCAAAACCAAAGAATCTCGACTTCTTCCGTCGTAGGGCTAAGAAAAAAAGACTTTCTAATATCTCAGGGGTCATCTCTAACACATAAACCCCAAAGTTGTGAGTTCTACAGCATTCTAACAAGCCAGAAAATGGCTAAGTGTCTTTCTATATAAGGTCTTTTAAGGCTAAACTATCCAATTAAGAAATTACACCTAAATTATTTTCACTTTTAACCCAGTGACTAATCACTCAAAGTCCACAATGCCAACTTTTCTGTCCAAATACAAAATACCACCCAAACCCAGGAAGAGGAAGGAATAAGAAGGACCAGCCTCCTCCCTTCCATCTTACTTTATATATATATATATTACTATATTCTAAAACACCAAACTCCAAGTTTTCCCACCCTGTGATATTACATACTTCTAATCAACTACACACCTGTAATCACAGTGCTGTCAATCAATTTTGGAAGCCTTCTCCACAGCCTCAGGTCGAATGCAGTGCTCTCCTGGGAGTCTGTCAGCACAGAAAGTCTAAAATCCTCAGTGTCCACAACTCCCAACACAAAGGGTGGCCTTTGAGGGGAGATGGGCACTCCTCTGTTCAAACACAGCTTTCTCAGTGTGGAGCTCTCAGTGTTAGCTAAAACCATAGTCCTGTTTGTGGTTTTTCTGGTTGTGCAATCAGAGTGTTGGAAGAGACCCACAAGGATCATCAAATCCAACTCCTGGCCCTGCCCAGGGCACCCCAACAATCACCCCATGTGCCCAAGAGCATTGTCCAAACACTCTTTAAACTCTGCCAGCCTTGCTGCTGTGACTGCTGCCCTGGGGAGCCTGTTGCAGTGCCCAGTCACCATATGGGTGAAGAGCCTTTTCCTGATATCCAACCTGAACCTCCTCTGACACAAATTCAGGGCATTCCCTCAGGTCCTGTCACTGAATGATGATGTTTATTCAGTGATTGTGTTGGTCAGACACAGGGACTGAGTGTTGTGCCTAGACCTTGGCTGTTCAAGAAATGGCTTAAACATAAGCTGTGCTTCATTTTTAGTGCTCTCAGAATGACTAATCCATGCTTAGAGTCAGCACATCAGTGTTTCTTCAGCAGGGGTGTTCTGAACTTGCACTTCCACATTTCTGCTTATAGTACAGATAAGTGATACCAGTTGGACTGTTTCTATCCCAGTAATTTTTCCAGTTTTTATACTGTACTCAAATAGTCTTTGCTTTTCGTTTCTGCTGAATGTCCTGGCTTTATACAACAGATATTCCAAAGGGAATTGAGTAGTTATTTGAAACATCTAGGCTTGTCTTTTTAGTGCTTCATCATCTTTTCAAATGTGTAACCACACCTGATAAAAAGGACGCTTGTAAATAAGAAAAAGCAATTACCTATAAATGAATATTTCGTTTGGTTGCTCCTGATCTGGCATCCTTGTAGCTGTAGGAGTGGCTGTGAGCACACATTAAAATCCTCAAGCATTGCACTTTGAAAAGTCAGGCATGGAGTGGTTCATGGGAAACATTTTCAGTGTTAACTCTTTGAGTCTTAAATCTCCTTTCTGGCAAGGGTTGGGAGGAGCTTGATTGTCCTTCACAGGCCACACAAGCCTTTGATGGCTCTTTGCTCTGCCTCTGAAGACCTGCACGTACTCAGCACTGTTAATAGCAGTGCCCCATGGTTGTTGCTCCCCAAGAGCCATGGGAGCCACACTTCAGTGCTTGCAGAAACATTTGAGAGCTGCAGAGTGCCTTCCTGGAGATTCTGGTTTTCCCATCATGTTTTTTTTTTTTGCCATTGGAGAAGGTAGAAAATAAGTATTGGGTATGTCTCTGGAGAGATTAATTAATTAATTGTTTATTGAATTTCTTCAGTCTTAACTTCAGTACATTTTATTGTATTTTAGAGGTCTGTGGCTAAGGATTTTTATTAGGGGTTGAAAATTATTGGAATAATGCTGTAGGGCTAAAAGCTGGCTCAGTGCAGGAATTAACCTTTGTTTGCTCTCAGAAAGCTGAATGATCAGAAACAGTCAAAGACTGCCAGATGCTCAGTCAGTCAGTATAATCTGGGAAGGAATTTGAGTCACTGTATCTGTGTTACACTTCAGTGATTTACCAGAAGAGCCACTGCAGCAAAATTTACTTGGGTTTTATTGAAGACATCCTCCAAAAAATTGTAGCCTTAGTCTTTTAACTGTGCTCAAGATTGCAGCAAGTCCATTTTGGCACACTGGAGGTCAAACTCTCTCTTGTAGTTCAGAAATTCTTGTCCAGCAGAGAGCCTGCTTTGGATAAACATTTAGTGAGTATTGCATGTTTGAAGACAAACCATTAAAAAAAAGGAAGAAAAGGACTTAGGTGAAATGTTCTGTTAAGCGCTTTTTATTCATTTGAAAAAAGTAATAAAAATGAATTCCAAGAAATATCCACTAAGTTGTGGACTTGAAAGTGGTTGGAAAATACCACTTTTGTATCCGAAGAAGGAATTTGACCCTACAGGGGACATGCTGAAGATCCCTTTCAGATTTTCCTTAATTTTTCACACCTGAAAGGATAATAATATTTTATCATATGGATTGAATGTTGAGGTGTAGTCTCTGTATTTCTGCCTTCAGGAGAAAGGTCTTCCATCCCTTCCCTGGCTCTAGAGAAGGCTTACTACTAAGCTGACCTGCTTAGTGGCTCCTGCTTATTTCTTAGGGAGTCACAAGGTCCAAGTGGTTGAGTGCCTCTGAATATAGCAGAGGTTTGCCTTCACCTTGAGAGAATAGATTTGAAAGTATTACAGAAATTTAAATTTGTGGTTAATGAACAAATTGATTTTGTACAATCATCCGCTGTCAATGAAGCATAAATCCAGGTCTTAAATAAAGCTTACCAACCTACTTCTTAATTATTTCCTAGCACATAGTATTACAAGGCATTTGTTTCTCATTCACTTCAAAGCAGGGCCAGGATTTATTCTTTAAAGCCTTTTCTTCCCTTGTCTCTGGGTTTGAAGTACAGTCATGTTCTCTCCCAGCACAGCATGTAGGTGGGGAGGTTGGTCAGCCTTGCAGTAACTCTTGTGACAGGGCTCAGGGCTGTGGAGGTGCCAGCAGGAACAGGCTCCAAACTCACCAGAACTTTGTGGGGAAAAAACACAGCATAAAAATTGAGTGGTCTCTTGGCTCTCCAGCTTCCCCACTCTTCCAGCCAACAATCTTCCCTGGGAGCTGGGCTGCCACTGGCTCCCCCCCAGTACTTCAACCTCCAAGAGAAAAAAATTTATATTCTTTATCGTTGGAATAGAAATTATTATTCCTTTTTGTGCTACTGACTGCAATACCAGTTTTTCTTTCTACTCTCTGGGCAGATGGTCACAGCTAGAACCTTTCTTTTCTAGCATTAAAAATGATATGTGCTTGCCTGTGCATTTACAGTGCTTTAAAATAATAGCTCCAGACCAGTCTGGGTTTGTAGGCTGCATGCAGATGCATGCTGGCTGCAAGAAACAGGACTTGCATCAAGAGCATCACTGCCTTCAGGCTCCTAATTAAATAGCCTTCAAGTAGCCATCTGCAGATCCTTTAAAAAGAAATTGCACAAGTATATTAACTCCTTAGTTGTCCTTGAAATGAGAAATCTGAAATTATGTACACGTTCAGAGGATGCACCAGAGTCACCATTCCTGGGGGAATGGAAGAGCTGTGGATCTGTGGTACTTAGGGACATGGTTTGCCTTGGCACTGCTGGGTTAATGGCTGGACTGGATGATCTTGGAGGTCTTTTCCAACCTAAATAAATCTATGATTCTATGTGATCGTGGTGTTTCACAAGGCAGGAGTAGGATTCCCACAGTTATATGTTCTTTCCCTTTTTTTTCTTATTTTGCATCATCTCTCCTGTATTCAAGTCCCAATGTGATCTTAAAAATTCCAGCTGATCCTAACTGCATGTTGTGTCTGACCAAGTCCTTGGTAAAGTTTTTGTTTCCTCTCTGGCCAGTTGGTAGGGCTCTTTTTTGGTTACATCTCTATTAGGAAAACAATTCAACAAGGAAGAACATAGGGAGGCAGACCAGAAAATAATATTATATTCCTTGTGTGGGTCCATTTGTGGCCTTGTGCAATATTGCCTCACTTTGGGCTTTCCATCTTGAAAATCTTAAGGGGTAAATGCAAGTAAAGAAAAGTGAGAAGGAGATCTTAAGCACAGAACATCTGTGATAGAAAGTTAAAACAGAAGTCTTCAGCATGGAAAGTGATGGCTGAAGGGATGTGTATTGAATTTTTGTTTGTTATGAAGAGATTGGTCATCCATTCCTTCTCTTAGCACAATGGCCTGGAGGCACTCAAGGAACTTACTGATTCAGCAGCAGGTCTGAAACAAGTGTAAAGAATCACATTTCTGAGCACAAGAGAGCTTTTCATGTCAGTGGATTCAGTAGCAGTTGAGGGAGTTAATGGTAGACAGGTCACAGCAGCCAAAATAATGGTCTGACTGCAGTTTCCACCCCTGGAATTTGCATCTCTGCTGATTCCCAGAAGCTGCAGAGATGTACCTGGGGAATAATCACAGTGTATCTGTCTCCTCTTTTCTTTCTTTTCAGTAAACATGGGCTGTGGTTGCAGCCAGGGCTGGAGCACCATTAGACAGAGCCTGGCTCTGACTCACACCACTCATTTTATGTTCTTAGTGCAGGATAGTCCTTAATGTGTAACTAGAAAGATCATTTTAATTGAAAATATGATTACCCAGAGAAAGCAAATGGGTGTGAGGGTTTTTTTTTTTTTTTTTAACTTTCTTGTGGGTTTTCTAAATTATCTTAAATTCCTTCAGAAGCCAACTTAGACCTTGTTTACTTCTCTTTCCTGTATTGCCTTAGGACATAATGTCAGTGGGAAAGCAGAACCCATTTATTACAAATGTAGAATTGCACTAGGTAATTAAAGCAAAATGGCAGCTTTTCTAAACTTTTTTTTTTTTTTTTTTTTTTGCTGGAGGACTTAGAAGAAAGAAAAAGTGATTTTATGCTATTTCGTATGATTTGTGTTCAGTTACCCAAATTTTGAACAAAAGTTTCAGTTCAGTACTATTTGTTTCTAAAAATAAAAATGAGGAAAAAGTAATTTTGCATGTTTCAGCAGCAGAAAGAATAGCTTCAGGTCCTTTTTTCAATAGTGTAATAAAGAATGAAATGGTGCTATATTTACATGTAAATCCTGATGCCTGAGTAACAGGATGGCAACAGCCTTGAGAATCACAGAAGAGTTAGGGTTGGAAGGAACCTCTGCAGATCATCTAGGTCATCAGTGTATATGAATGTCCTTTATTGAATTAAAATCCAAAAATTGCTTGAAACTCATCCTTTTCCAGGAAGTTTTGTAGCTATGTTTTCACTGTTAATTTTTTTTTATGAGAGAACAAACTTTGCCTTGTTAAAAAAATGTCCTTGCTTTAAAGAAAGACCAAGAAACCCTGCAGGGAAAAGGAACAGTGGGCTCATTGATGCACTGATGCAGCTCCCTTAAGTCAGCAGAAGGAAGATACAGCTGCATTTAGAGGAGAATTCAAAATTAGACAATGTTTTTTTTTATCTTGGGTCCTCCACATATTCTCCTGGAGCATCTGGTTACTCACTGGAGCTGGGTGTTGTGGTTTTCTCAGGATATTCCCATCTTGATCAGTTACTTAAAAAAAAAAAAACCAACAAAACAAACCTCAGTCTCATCTAAAACTGAAGATTAAATACTTAGATTTAATTTTGTAATCCTGTCTGCATTTCTTGGGGTTTTTTTAATCTTGAGTAAGCCCTTTTGCAAGCATTTTAATATAAACTATCCAGAGAAATATTTATCTTTGAACAGACCTTCATCAAAACTTTTGGAAACTTTCTTGGCCACACCTAATTTTCCCAAAAAAACACCAAGTATTATGAGAATTTTAAAAAAAGCCTTACCAAATCTAAGGTTATGGATTGTATCAGCTGGCAATGCATGCTTCAAACTGTACATTATTGGTCCAATAATATAATTAAGTTTGTGATGGGTGATGAAATTTGTGAAAGTATTTCTACAGCAGATTGGTGGTTTACAGTGGATGATTTATGATGATTCCACCCTGTGGTTAGTGCACTTAAATTCATTGTGTTAATTTTCTTTCCTTTAGTGCATGGTTCTTCTCTCTCTTTGGTGTCCAGTACATCATCTATTTATTCCACAGTGAGTATAATGAAATTCAGTGTATATTTATTCATCAAAATTATTGAATTGGCTGATCTTGCTGTGCTAGTTTTGCCATTCAAGGAGCAGGAAAAAAGCAGTTTTCATTTGGCTGTGTTCTGAATGCTAGCTAGGAAAGGAATGTTTATGTTCTTGAAGATGCCTGTGGATATTTAGCACATTAAACACAAACTTCAATGGCCTAAAAGCAGCCATTGATTTTTTGAGTCTCAGTTTTATGCTGTGCTAAGTAGGTTTTGCTACAAATGTGAGGAGATTTGAACTTTGTTACTTACAGCATCCCAAAATTTGCTGAATAAAGTCTTCCCATTCTTATATTAGTGATTTACTACTAAAGAAGTTCACTTTTCAATGCACAAATATTAGTAATTCTAAAAAAAAAGGTAATTTGGCCACTGTGCCAGTAAGATTTTCTCCACAAGTGTGTATTCACTTTGGTTATCTGATCCTAAAACAAGGCTTGCTGGAGTTTGAAAATAGCAGGGGAGCACTCAGAGCTCCAGGTTCCTGTGCTTGCTGCACAAGTGGCCCCAGTTGTGTGTTTGGAGGGGTGTAATTTTCCTGCTGGCTGGTAGTGGGCATGTTTTCTTAGAAACAGTGGAGTGTGTGACTTCCTGCCCCATCCTTGTCCTTAGCTGATGGCTGTGGTTAGAAACAGGCCATAGCAGCCACAATTCTATCATGCTGACCACAGTGGATGGTCAGTGGTCAGTGCATCCACTTGGCATCCTCACAGCTGGCTGTGTGTCCTCACTTTTTCATTGCCACAGTGCCTAGGCAGCACCCAAGTGGGAGGAATTTTTAATTTTTTATTTTTTTCACATCACTTCAGAATGCAGAAATGTGACCTTCCCGTGGAGAGCTGAGTGTGGGATGAAGGGAATTGTCCAGGATCAGCCAAGTTCTGTGGAAGTCCTGGTTCTTCAGAGCCTTGTGCAGTCCCTTCTGGACAGAGCCAGGACTTCTTCACACTTCCATGGCTGAGATCAGAGGTGCACTGGTCAGCAGGCTGAGGTGGAGCCCAAATTCCTTCCTGCAGAAGGAAGTACCTCCAGCAGCCTGTTTTCTTTTTCCTTGAGAGAAAATAAATTAGGAGATTAAATTAGACTGAATATGGATGAGGGAATCCAAACCAGGGAATTCATATTAGAGTTCTTGAAGTACAAAAAGATAATTTGCATAAATTTGTCGGGCTGGTTATGCTGTAATATCCTCACATGCTTCCTTTTATTTTACAGCCTGAAGAGAAGTGCCAGTCAGAGGTAAGAGCCCATCCTCTTTGACAAGCAGAAATGCCACTGTGCCCTGTGTGTCCTGCTGTTTTATTTCTCCTTGCTGTGATGCACTGAAGTGCTCTCTTCAAACCCTCAGATTCGCAAGCTGCGGAGGGAATTGGATGCATCCCAAGAAAAAGTGTCAGCTCTGACAACTCAGCTGACTGCTAATGTGAGTACAACCCTGAGAGCAAACTTTAACCTGGAATGCATTTAATGCAACAATTTCCACCCAGGTTTCTGAAGTGACAAAACAATTTTGTGTGTATAATATTCAGTTTGTATTACTGGTGAGTTTAAAGAAATAACTGCATGTGTGTGTAGGATGTGTCCAAAAATAGCATCCTCTGCCCTACTAAATTATCTTCTTTAAAAAGTGACTGGAAGATCATTGAGGACAGGGTCTTTTTTTACCTACAGTGTCTTGCTCTGACGTTTGTGTGGGATGAGATGCAGATAAAGATTATAATTGGTAGGAATAAAAGTTAATAGAAATTTGGACTGAAATGCATTGTGTTTTTCTGTTGCATGAAGATGTGGCTTAATGGCATGATAAATAATACTGATTTAAAGTTAAGCCTGAGATAGTTGACTTTTTGTCAGTGTAGACAATACTTCTGCTTGTTCCTTTTTTGAGGAATTTGAGGGATAAGTAATTTAAGACACTCAGGAAAAAAAAAACTTGGAATCCAGGAGGTGCTGAGGCAATACTGTATGACCCTGAGCAAGTTTATTTGTGTGTTCTGTGCTGCAGTCACAGAGAACAGGAATCTGCAGCACAGAAGCTTGCAAGGAAAATAAGCAATTCCAGAGTAAATAAGCTGGAGATGAATAGTCAGCAGATCAGATCATCCTGACATCCTGGTTTATGGGAATGAATAAACATCAGAACATGTGCTGCTTGAAGGGGACTTCCCTGTCCATCAGCTCTCAGAACTGGGGGAGTGCAAAGCTTGGGACAGGAAAGGACAGGTTCTACCTGAGCAGTGTCACAGGAAAGATTCAAGGGGAATTCTGTGGTGTCCTCTCCAGGCATCACAGTGCTTCATCCAGCTTGAAAATGGGGCCAGAAAAGTAAGAACACAGTTGTTACAGAGAAGTCAAATAAAAGGGCCTTGGCTGAATGAAACCACTTAGTTACTGTCCCAAGAGGAAAAGAAAACAGTTAAAGCATCTTTCAAAAGTTAAATCTTATATTTGCCTTTTAAGTACAAAGGGGATGGATACAGGAATTGCTTTCCCCCCAGAAGATTCTTTTACTTGTGGGAAAGCAGGACCAGATTTTCTTGCATGGGTTTTTAATGGTGTTGTTAAATAACCCAGCTTGTGTCCTTCAAACAAAGGACTTGTCAGCTGAGCAGCTCATTTGGCTCTGCCTTGGCTTTATTGCATTCTCCTTCCCACAGTTCAGGGTCACTGGGCTGGTGCTCAGCACAGGCTGCTCACTGCCTGGCCCAGCTGCTCTTCATCTGCCCAAGAATTTCTGTGTGGTTACTACTCTCTTTGTGGAGAGCAGTTTTTAGTGTACACTCCTGTATGTTTTTGTTTAGATTGGGGTCATTTGGGTTTTTGTGGGTTTTTCTTGAGGGCTTTTCTCAAAAAAAAAAAAAAAACCCAACCAAAACTAACAAAGCAGATAATTTATTATTTTGATAATATTCCATTTTTGCTTAGGTCACTTTACTAAAATTTTACAGTGTTTTATTCATGCTATTTAAACTTCTTAGACTTGAGCCTGCCCCTGATCTGTCCATAAATTGGCAACAGAGATGTTGCTATAACTGTCCCAGTATTAAATTTCAGTCTTTAGCCATCTTTTTCCAGAGAACATCCTTTTTCCATGTAAAAGGCAAGGTCTGTTTCCAAAAAAGACTGAGACTAATAAATGCTGTTAGTTAAGACACTTGGACATTTCCTTTAGACATGATTCCTTTTGAAAAAAGGCAATTAAAACTTGGACAATTCAAATGAATCTCTTCAATTTACAGTTTTTTCCCCTGAATTTCCCTGCATAGACACTGCAGTTGTTGATGCTTCTCAAGCCATCAAGGGCATGAATTTGAAAACATTTTGCTCCAGCAAAATTTTTTTCTATAGCTCACTGAACAATTTCAAGATAGGAATAATTGCAGGATCCGGTTTTGAAAGAGCAGCTGGTTTTTATGGCTCAGGTCAAGGCATTAAGGGTTTGTATCTGTTACTAATCCATGCATTCCTGCTTGCCCATTCATTTTTTGCTTTTGAAAAGTATTGCTGAGGATCCCTGAATATCAGCTTTGTTGTTCCCTGTTCGTCCTCCTCAACAGAAGCTGTGCACTCTGTGTTTTTAAAATAAATATTTAGATTTTCCTACGTGTGTAGTGTTAGGTTTTGATTTACTTTTTGCCATTTTCTCACAGTCTCAGCTCTGCTTATTTTCATAGGGGCTGATGGGAATGAGAGCTGCACATCCCCATGTTATTGTAGTGCTCATGTTTGTTTTCATTGTGAATGTGAGAACAGTTATTTAGGATGAGTCAACTGTGTGCTGCTGCTGAATGAGTCTGGAATAGCTCTGTGAAAGGTTTTGCTATTCTGTATTTTTTAGGTGAGAAAACATCTGTCTCTGCTTGGAAAGATTTCACCATTTTACCTGTCATTGTGCATATAGAATTATTTTTAATAGATAAGTGAAGCTATTTTTTAATGGTTAGTGTAGATTATTATGGCTGATGAGACCAATACATATTGAAACACACCTGTGATCAGTTATGTATCCATGTGAATACCCATAAAACAGTGCCATGTCATGGCTCTAGAAATAGAGTTTCTGACATTCTTTTCCATCTTCCCCATCTACTTTTCCTTCCTTTTGCTTCTCAGTCCTTTTCAATTCCTAGGTGATGTCTTTGATGTAATAGATACTGTGTTCTCTGTGCTTCTTGGGAGAAGAATGTAGCATCTTTTTCCCAGGAAGCATGTTTTTTTTCTTTTCTTGGGAAAAAAAAAGAGGATAATTGGCCAAGCAGCAGGAATTTTGGATGATATGTAGCAAGCTGGAAGCAAGGTGTTCTCAAATATGGGAGAAGTCTTAGAGTTAGATGCAGGTGCATCATCTGGCAAAGCATCTGTTCTCCTAGTGGGATAAACAGTGAGAACCTCCACCCCTGTGACTGCCAACATCTTCCTGCCTTAATCACCCACAAGAGAAAATAGTGATTTAGTTGGAGGGAGATTTCTGCCTGACTCTTCCCTCTACAGAAACTTGATTTGTGTTTTATTGTTGGCAAGAGTTTCCATAATGTGTGCTCTACTCATTTGACATTTTTTAAGCAGTGTTGTTTTCTCTGCACCATTTACACAACAAACAGTGCCGTGCACTGGGTGGACTGATTAAATACCTGCAGAAATACTCCTTTTTGGGGGAAGAGAGCTGACTCCTCCTGTGTGGTTTGGTTTCAGGCTCACCTGGTGGCAGCGTTTGAGCAGAGCCTGGGGAACATGACGATCCGACTGCAGAGCCTGACCATGACAGCAGAGCAAAAGGCAAGCTTCAAAAGGATTTGGAAGTCTTCATTTCTGTTTCCAGCTTTGCTTCCCATTCTCCTTCTGTAGTTGTGTGGGGGGAAAAAATCACAAACATAAGTCAATTTGACTTAGCTCCCTCATTTGTGGTGACAGTAGAATGTAAAAAATAATTTGTATAAACCACTGATTTTCTGCACTGGGATTTTGTGGCAACTGATCAGGTTATTCCTATCAATTGTTGCTTTGGACACAGGTCTTCAGTATTGCATATTTCTGTAATATATTTCATCCCAATGCATCCATACATGGGCATGTTTGACAGAAACACCAAGAAAAATCCTTACAAGACTGGAGGCATTGTGATTTTGTACAGTATGCTTGAACAGACATTATTTCTGCATTACAGAATACATGCATTTTTTTGGTATCATAATACCTAAGCTGTTTTGCACCCTCTGTTGAGGGTGGGCTTCCCCAGGTATCCCAAACCTCATTTTCACCTCCTTGTACCTATATATTCCATAAACTCACTATGAACTATCAAAACTTAGATGGAAAAGCAGCTTCTGTGGTGTTCTTCTCCCATGTACTATCATATGGTTTTTTCACTTATTCAAGGACTCAGAACTGAACGAGTTAAGGAAGACAATTGAACTCCTGAAGAAACAAAATGCTGCAGCTCAGGCTGCCATCAATGGAGTCATCAACACTCCTGAGCTCAACTGCAAAGGTGAGAGACAAGCGCCACATACAGAGACTCCAGGGCTCTCCAGGGAGAGCTCAGTCCTCTGGGTAATAGCTGATGTAACCATCAGAGTTACCCAGAGACCAGAGTAACCCACTAATTTACACTGTGATAAGTTAATGAAGGAGAAGTTTGAAGCATCTCAGATTTTAATCTTGTCACAAGCAACAAGGATTTGAAATACGCAATCCATCCATTGGGATACGTGATTGTCAGAGCGCTGCTTTGTCACCCACATGTTCTATGAAAAATCCTTTCATTAGGATTTTTTTCCTCCTGAGAAGCTGAGAGACCTCAGGAATAAAATGCAAACAATGATTCTCTGCTGCTGTGGAATGCAGCAGGTAGATCTGGGATTGGTCTCATCTGGTTGTTTCTCATTAATGGCCAATCCCAGCCCAGCTGTCCAGACTGTCTGGGTCAGAGACAAACCTTTGTTATTCATTCCTTTTCTATTCTTAGCCAGCCTTCTGATTGATGCATTGTTCACAGGGGTCATAGGATGAGAAAAGAGATGAGAAAGTTGACTCCATGTTCAGAAGGCTTGGTTTATTATTTTATAATATTTATATATATTATATTAAAAACTATACTAAACTAATAGAAGAAAGGATTTCATCAGAAGGCTTGCAAAGAATTGTTTGCATTTTGTTCTTGAGGCCTCTCAACTTCTCAGGAGGGAAAAATCCTAAGGAAAGGATTTTTCATAGAACACGTCAGTGACATCTGATGAAATCCTTTCTTCTATTCTTTTAGTATAGTTTTAATATATTATATATCATAAAATAATAAATCAAGCCTTCTGAAACATGGTATCAACTTTCTCGTCTTTTCCCTCATCCTGGGACCCCTGCAAATGTTGTTACACTGGTTTCCCAAAATGCAGCCTCAGGACTGCATGATGAATGCCATTGATCAAATTCCCTGGCTGATTTTGGCACTGCCTGCATTGACACCCAGGTCCTGGCGCCGCTCAGCCCGCGGACCTGCGGATCCGGCGGCAGCACTCCTCGGACAGCGTGTCCAGCATTAACAGTGCCACCAGCCACTCCAGCGTGGGCAGCAACATCGACAGCGACTCCAAGAAGAAGAAGAGGAAGAACTGGGTGAGTGTGTTGTAGGAGGCTGTGTGAGGTTTTTGTGAAGCTGTCAGGACGTGCAGGGTGAAATCCAGCCGGCCGCTCCTTCCTGCCTCGTGCAGCAGGTTAGCACGAGGACTGTGCACTGCCTAAATCCTGGGTGAACTCTCCTGTGAGTTCTAAGTGATGTATAGCCTTGTGTTAACCCTGCATAGGACTGAATTTTAGCTTGACAGCTAAAAGGCCAGTCTTAAATTAGAAATAGCTGTCAAAGATCAGTTCTGGCTAATAGGGTGTCCAGTCCCTTAAGGAAAATGTGGCATCTGTCATTAAAGTAAAACAAACTGACAAGAGAAGATCATTCTCGTGGGTTTTCTTTTGTTTTTATCTCATAGGGCTTTCTTATAAGTGAACATATTAAACAGTTTAAGAACTCTTTGTCCAGAATTAACTTGGAGTGCTAAGAATAACATAAAAAAGTACTGATCTTTAAAAATTTTTGGTGATGGACATCTCTTTTGGAAGTTTTTGCATTACTTACCTGTCCTTTCCCGTTTTTCCCTCTTTGCTCGTCATGTACTATTACAAGGTACCCTGTACTGGAGGAAAGGTACATTATCTTCAACTCCATTTTCAATTAGACCATAACTGCCTTAGTGACCTAGCCTGATTGTAGTCTGGACTGAAGTCCCTAGATCCTTTATTGTAGTCAGTAAAACAATCCACCCCTTTCTTCCCACTGAATTTAAATCTCCCTGGATCTCTTGGGTGTACAGATAAATCTGTAGAGATGCAAAATGTGATTAGAGCTGGTAAAAGTTATTTGTTCAGTATTCTCTCAGAAAAGAAACTCCTGAACTATAAGAAAGAGCTTCCTGAACAAGTTCTTGTTTTTATTTCTCTCTTATCTCAGAGGTTTCATTGTGGTATCTCTAGGTATTGCCAGCTGCTTCACAAAATAAGCATTTCTACTCTGCCCCTTAAATAATTGGTAGAATGGAAACAGCATCTTATCCAGATCCTTCTTGTACTGTATGTTAGTATATAGACAAAGTAAATTGCTGTAACTTTTAAATTTCTAGCAACCCTTAGTTTGTGACACAAATCTTTTGTTGTCATGAAGCCTTGGTTAAGATAAACACTTTTTTAAAATCTTGTTTAGCTTCTACTTTTTGTTACTGTAACCTAGTGGGTATGGTTTTACATCAGCCCACATTTCTCACTCATCAGGTAACTATTTTTGAAGAAGGTTAAGGGAACATTTTTTTATTATAAAGTTAAGTAAAGTTTTGATGAAGTAGAAGAAACAGGACAGTATTTTAATGTTGTTATTTAAAATGAGTGCATCGCTGCTGTGAAATGAAGATTGGAAATTAAAACGCTTCAACAAAGAATGTGTGAGTTGAATCTGATTCACACATTGTTTATTCCACCAGTGCTGAAGAAGTTCTCAGCCACGGTCTTTGTGTTCTGTGAAGAAGCAATGCAGATGTCCATTCAGAGCTGAAACATCAGTTTCAACATTTCTCATTGCGGGAGTCTTTGTCTAGCTTAAAAAACTGTTTTCAGCTCATATTAAGCCAGCCTGTGTATGTTTGCAGTTTTTGCAGTGGCATTAAGAGGTGTACCTGGAGTATCCTGAGTGTGAGAGGGGAGCCATGAGGATCATCAAATCCAGACCTTGATTCCATGGGGGTTTAACTTTTAGGGCTCCCTAAATCTCAGAACATTGTCCAAATGCTTCTTGAACACTACCTGTTGAATTGTAACTTTGGGGTCACAGCAGTTTAATGACTTGAATATTCATTCTTGTTTGGAAAAGGGCAGTCCCATTACTAAAGGGTATTTCAGTTGCAGGTAGGTAGAGAAGTTGCAGTCTTTTCACGTGCTGAAATACCTGTTCCTCCAAGGAAAAATACAGTATTAACTTGGCTCTTAGCCAAAGCACTCTGCCTGAGCTAAGGAGAAAATGTCATTTAAATAGTGAAAGAGTTTGGATCTGGTGTCTTCCTCAGGTAATGCAAAACAATGGCTGTATGTGGTGTGAGACACCTGGTTTTGGAAAGTACAAGGTTCTGGTTTTAAAGTAACTGTTTGTCTTTGTTAATCATTGGTCGTGTTTGTCTCAGAAATCCAAAACTTCCCTTATCAGTGGCTTTATCTGTTAAAACATGTCTTTTTTCCTTCCCCCACTTCCTTTTGCTTGCACTTCTTCCGGCAGGTCAATGAGGTAAGGAGGAGCTACTTTAAACTCAGAGCTACAAAGCTAACCCCCCATTGACACCACTAACCCTTCCAGCACCATTAACCTGGGCTGGGCCCCGTGCCAGCACAGCTGCAAGCTGTCACCACGCTGCTGTAAAAAGCTTGTTGCACTGAACACAGTTTGCTGTCATATAGCTCTTAAAAAATAGGAAGCATCCATAGCCACTCCTATTGACCTTATTAATCTGATAAAATAGTTAAGGAAAAAAAAAGCTTCTTTGTTTTTCACTCTTGTTACTGTGTATGTGAGTATGGCTGTAGCATCTGGAGTATTTGCATGTTGAGAGTTTTTACTCTGTGGGACTTTTTTGCCTGGTTTCACTCTTAATGATGGACCTGCTGCTGTGGTCTTTTTTTTTTTATTTTTTCCAGTTACGCAGCTCCTTCAAACAAGCTTTTGGGAAAAAGAAATCTCCCAAGTCAGCATCTTCTCATTCAGACATTGAGGAGATGACTGATTCTTCCTTACCTTCCTCACCAAAGCTACCACACCACAACACCACTGTTTCAACACCGCTGCTGAGAGCTTCCCATTCCAATTCCCTGTAAGTGACTTTTGTAATTTTTGGACAGAAAATGGCACGGAAGGCTTCTTGCTGCATTGGTAGAGGACAGAAATGCTGAATTCATGTATTCAGAGATTCAAAGATGCATGAGCTGACTCCCAGCCCAGTACCTTTCCATTAGTGTCCAGGAAGCCAAAAATCATTGCATCAGTACTGAGGTGTAAATATTTCATTGGGTTACTCTCTCAGCAGAATGCACTGAGTATCAAGAATATTTATAACCAGGGTGACCTTGAGGTGCCAGATTAATTGGATCTCTTGCTGTTAATTAAACAAACCAGGTCAAATCTGGGATTTTGTTTCTCTTGTCTAAACACAGCACATACTGTGTTCATCTGCCGTGAGAAGTTCCCAATCCTATTGACAAATCCAGATAAAGGAAAGGAAATCAAACACTGTGGTTTAGTGATACAGATGAACTCATCTAACTGCTTGTGCCTGGTGGATGGAGATGATCCCCTCCTCTTTCCTTCTGTAGCTTCCCAGCCTCCTGTGCCTGGTCCTTTCCATGGCCACCTGGGAAATAAAGTTTAACAATTCCCTTGCCGTGCTGTTTTCAGTCTGAGCTCACATTTTAGAATCTTCGTGGAAAATTTAGTAAAACAGCTTTTATGTTAATTTCATCAGTAGCTTTGTCACTTGAGCAGGGTAAATAAATAAATACAGAAAGCTGTAGCAGGCAGTATTGTGAAATCTGTAATTAGCAGACAGCCTCCTGACCTTGGGAGGTCATGCAGAGCTTCCAGCCTGATTTCAGAACAAATGGATTGGAGTAGTTCCCCTCCACTTTTTTTCACATGAAGAAGTGAAAACAATAGCAATAGTTTCCAGCTGTATAACAGTGATGAAATGTCAGTAGCAGAAGATAATCCCCCATGATTTTTTTGTTTCAAAGCTTCTTCTGTCTCTTGAGCCTAACTCAGTGTGTTTCTGGTGACAAAAAGCAAGTTGTGCTTTACAACTCTC
Organism: Serinus canaria; assembly: GCF_022539315.1. Classification (NCBI taxonomy): domain Eukaryota; kingdom Metazoa; phylum Chordata; class Aves; order Passeriformes; family Fringillidae; genus Serinus; species Serinus canaria. Next base: position 3,343,516 of record NC_066319.1, read on the forward strand.
AGGCCAGAAAATTGTCAAATGATGATCCCATCTGTCATCAGCCAAAATGCTGTGTGGCTACATCTCACCTTGCTATGGAAGCCCAAAGGATAAACATGAACAAAGAGTCAATATGTGAACTGGGGAAAGGATAGAGCACAAGTGAAACTGGTGTGTCTTGGCTTATTGGCTTTTTGGTGGGGAAAACATCTCTCATGAAGCTGATTTAGGGAAAGACATGTTAGGTAAAATCTCTCTTAAAGCGTGCAGCTGTGTGGGGATCTTTGTACAGATACAGTTACAAATGTGCTGAAATGTCATTACTTACTCAGATTTTTTTTTTCTTTTGTGGGTGGAGGGAAGAAAAATGCCACCAAGTTTTTTTTAAGCTCAAGTTCTTTAAAGCGAGCAGGAATTTATCATGCTTGAATAGGTGTAGAGTTCCAAAGCCCTCCAGAGCAGTTCAGGGAAACCCAGCTGTGCACACCTGGTGAGCTTTAAATCTGTCTGTGAACTCATCAATCTCCAACCAACTGCTGTTAAATGCCTGCACCCCCTTAATTTATTTAGATTTTGGCTTTAGAAGTTTTCCTTTGTGGCAACTACTGTACAAAAAATGAAGACTATCCAAGAGTGAGTGATTTCAGAGAATTCTGTTTCAGATGCCGATTAAAAAAATTAATCAGACATTTGTTTCATCAGACTCTAAAATTTCCATGGCCTGTTTAATATCTGACCTATGGCATCACTAATTCAATAAACCAAAACTGCTACCTGCTTCAAGCAGAATAAAAAGAATAACTCTTCTCCTGCTAATAAATCCCGGAGAGGCAGCAGAAAGCCAAAACCGCTACCTGCTTCAAGCAGAATAAAAAAGAATAACTCTTCTCCTGCTAATAAATCCCAGAGAGGCAGCAGAAGGAGAGGCAGGAGTGTGTGTTTGTTGGTGTCCTGCAGCATTTCGGAGTGCACGGACAGCGAGGCTGAGACGGTGCTGCAGCTGCGGAACGAGCTGCGGGACAAGGAGATGAAGCTGACGGACATCCGCCTGGAGGCCCTCAGCTCTGCCCACCAGCTGGACCAGCTGCGAGAGGCCATGAACAGGATGCAGGTGAGGAGCAGCCACCCCCCATCCTGCAGCCCCTGCCAGTTTTAATCTTCATTAAAAGCCAGCCTGAGCACCTGGTGTCGCTGCCCTCGGCTGCAGGAGGGTAGCGCTGTCAGGTGCTCAAGCTGACTTTGGTTTCAACCCCAAGACAGGATTTTGGGGGACAGCATTTAGTTGGCTGTCACAATGTTTCCATGCTCTCTGCCTTAAGGTGGTTGCGTTTCAGTGTTAATGAATTCCCCCGTATTTAGGATTTTTAGGATACTTTGTCCGTTCTGTGAAACTTTTCATTTTACTCATTGAAATCCTTAATGATGGAAACAGCATTTCTGCTAAACTACCGTTTATTCTTAAGTTTCTTATGTTGCTGTCTTACAATCGTGTTTTCACTGTGCCTTCTAATGCCTGCCTTGTCTCTTCAAGAGTGAGATTGAGAAGTTAAAAGCAGAGAATGATCGGCTGAAGTCTGAAAACCACGGCAGCTGCAGCAGGGCTCAGTCTCAGGTTTCCATCTCCTCCTCTCCCAGACACTCCGTGGGTCTCTCTCAACACAGCCTGAACCTCACGGAGTCAACCAGTCTCGGTGAGCTTAATGAGAAGGGTGCTGGGGCAGGTTTTATCCTGCACTTGGAAGGCTTGGGTTGGTCGGCCATGGAAAAATGAAAGCGTGAGGATTAAGAACAGCTGAGGTGTGGAAATATGTCACGAGCTGGCACAGAGCCCTCTTTTAAAAATCATCATAGGTCTGCTACACCCTCGGTCAGAGGTGTCCAATTATGACCTCAGCTCTGAAAAGTCCTGTTTAAAGCCATTTAATGGTGCACATTTGCCAGGGGATATATCATAGGAAGGAAAATACAGAGTAACTGGCTAATAATTTTCAATGACCTTCCCTTTTGGAGAGGGATGTGTGGCGGGGAAGTCAGTCAGCCTGGTTGTTGTGTTTTACCTCGGGGCATGTGAAGCCCAGACGTGTTGTGCTTGACTACAATAAACCAGAATAGTCTCCATTGTAATTGAGCTCCAGCTGTGAGGCTGTTGATGTTTCCTGTCCACAGACATGCTCCTGGATGATAGTGGAGATGGATCTGCCCGGAAAGAAGGAGGCAGGCACGTCAAAATAGTCGTCAGCTTCCAAGACGAGATGAAATGGAAGGAGGTGAGTTGTGTTTTGTGCCCAGCTTTGAAATGTAGGTGACTTTGGAATGTGTGAGGGAGCTCAAGTTTGCAAAGGACTTGCAAGGATTTTCTCAGGAAAATGGTTCCTTGGTGTGTTGATAGTGATGGAGAGGGCACTTGGCTACCTCCAGCTTCCTTGGAGCTGCCGAGAGGGACTGAAAGGCCAGAAGCACCAATCTCATGGAAGAACTTGAGAAATCCAAACTGGGAGATCTCTACCATATCATTCTAGTTTAAGTTGTCCTCTCTGGCACAAGCACCATGACATCTTTCAGATGTTTTCCATCCACAAGGATGTGGAAGAATCCTAAATACCCAAACGAATTGCAAATGCTGTAAAGTTGCATCCTGTCTCGTGTGTTTAACATGCATGAATGTGTAACACAGTCCTTCACAAGTAATGGCCTTGCTGTCTCACATTTTTGAGCACCTGTAGAAGTGTGCTTGAGAAGTAACTTCATGTCTTCCTGAGGGGTGGACAAAAATCTGAATGATCAGAAATAAAATGGACTTAGCAGCTCTTTCCATTAAATGCCTATTTAGTATTCATTATTACAACCCTGGATAAAGAATAAAACTGTTGCTGATTGGCTGCAATCACAGGTAGTTTTAGTAACACTTCAAATCTTATGATAGAAGTTAGTTTCCTCTTCAATTAATGTTTCACAGTGAGTGTAGCTGTAGAAAAACAGAAAAAATATATTTATTCTGATTTCTTTTATCTGCCTTAAAAATCACTTCAAAAATGCAAAATTCTGTGATACATCAAATATAGTATATAAATGTAAAGTGTCTTTCTGTGTTGCTAGAGCCATGTATACATTGGAGCCATGTATAATTTATCTATATATATATAGGTTTCTGTGCCCACAGCAGAATTTCTGAAAATAAATAGGATAAACCTAGCAAATGTAACATCTTTGATCGTGAAGTCATGGAACAATGAACTTGACATTTACTTTTCTGTCTAGAATATTCCTAAGTCTCTTTCCTAAACTTTAATCTTCTCAGAGATTTTTTTAATTGTTCATGAATTGATTAATAAATACCTTTAACTTAACATCACAGCCCCCTGAGTATTGTTTAGCTTTGTGACTCCAACACTGCAGAAAATGTTTATCATGTGGAAAGAATTCCAGGTGCCCTTCAGAATTCACCATGTAGAGCAGTAAGGATGCACCATCACTTAGAAGGAAAAGGGGAGGGGGCAGGTGATGCATTGTTCACAGGGGTCTTAGGTTGAGTGAAGAGATGAGAAAGTTGACTCCATGTTCAGAAGGCTTGGTTTATTATTTTATGATATATATTATGTTAAAACTATACTAAAAGAATAGAAGAAAGGATTCCATCAGAAGGCTGGCTAAGAATAGAAAAGGAATGAATGACAAAGGTTTGTCTGTGACCCAGACAGTCTGGACAGCTGGGCTGGGATTGGCCATTAATTAGAAACAACCAGATGAAACCAATCCCAGATCCACCTGGTGCATTCCACAGCAGCAGATAAGAATTGTTTGCATTTTGTTCCTGAGGCCTCTCAGCAACTCAGGAGGGAAAAATCCTAAGGAAAGGATTTTTCATAGAACATGTTGGTGACAGGCAGGGAAGCCAGCACTTGAATTCCATTAACCACACCTGTCTGATAGAGTTATTCCTGTGCCTTTAGGATTCCAGGCCTCGCTCCTTCCTCATAGGCTGCATTGGAGTCAGTGGGAAGACCAAGTGGGACGTTCTGGATGGGGTTGTGAGGCGCCTGTTCAAGGTCAGTGGGTACAAAACGCTGCGAGCTCCACTTCTCCTGGGGGGTTCTGATGGTGCCCTCAACTTTGTGCTTTAGGCACTGTCACAGCAGAGAACGGGCCCCCAGTGCTGCCTGACCTCCTGTGTCCCTTTCCCACCCCAGGAGTACATCATCCACGTGGATCCCGTGAGCCAGCTGGGGCTGAACTCAGACAGTGTTCTGGGCTACAGCATCGGGGAAATCAGGCGCACCAGCAGCGCCGAGACCCCGGAGCTGCTGCCCTGTGGCTACCTGGTGGGAGAAAACAACACCATCTCAGTCACCATCAAAGGTAAGCTCACCTCACCTCCCCTGCCTGCTGGAGGTCTCACTATTGAGTTTTGTCAGAGCTTGCTGTGTCAAGAAACTCAGGGGAGTAGAGACTTCTTATTGCCCCGCTTTTTCCTGTTCCTAGCATTTATTTACTTCCTGCTGTTTTCATTTGATAAAGTCAGCATTTGGGGTATGCTAAGTCTGTAATTTCAGCAAGTTTTTAGCCTGTAACTCTAGGGAAAATTACTCCACAGATGTTCAGTTGTCCTGGAGGAGACCTCACATCACAAAGGATGCAGTGGAGCTGTTTGAGCAGCAAAGTATTTTCCAAATGAGTCAAGCCTCAGAATTTCATTGGCTCTTTATCACAGCTGTAGTTGTTATTTCCTTCATGCAGGGTTAAAAAAAAAAAATAGATCTTGACTCATTTGCTTGGTTGGTCTTACTGAAGGGTCCCCCCTTAAGTCCCTCAGGAAGGAGGGAGCCCAAATTTTATGTAACTCCTTAAAATCTGGATTTCTCAAAATGCATGGTTTTCAGAATTCCCGTCGATTTTATTCTGTAAGACTGATAAAAATTTAGCATTTGTGTTTCTCATTTGGTTTCTCAGGGAAAAACTTTTCTATGAAAACTATGCTATGAAACTAAGTTCCGGGGTAAAGCCCTCAACTGCTGCATTTTGAACAGGTATCAGTTTGCTCAAAGTTAGAGCCGTGAAATCCACAGACAGATGGCATTTGAGAGCAGTGCCAAACATTCTTCAGATCAACTTTGAAATTTGACTGAAAGCAGGTTTTGGAGTATTGGTGTAAAAAGCAGGTTACCTTGTATAGCAAAGCAGTGGGCAGGAAGACAAAATAAACTGTGAAATACATCAACTTACTGACATGAACCCAGGATGTTCTACTTATATAAAATGCATTGTCCAGTCCTAAATGCTAACTGAAATATTGCATAAGGTCTAACTGTGTCTGTAAAGCAGCAGTTTGAGTTTATATTTAACTTGCACTGACTCGACATGCACCTGGAAGGTTCATAAGTGATAACAGTTTTCAATAAAATAGAAATGCATTTAATCAATTTATGGAAAATCACAAATATACCTTTGAGATATAAAGCTGCCTATATAAATATTTAATATTCCAAGTAACCACTGAGGTGCAAACATTTCTCTGGGTGATCTGCCAACTTCCCTTCCTGCTGTTTATTTTGAAGCACTGTGTATTTTCCCCAAGCCAATTCTGCCTAAAGTGACTGCTGACATGGCATAAATGCTTATCAGTACGAGTTTTCTGTTAGAGGAGATAACTATCAGCATACAGAGGAGGAGTTTAATTACAGGCATTTGGGAAAGTAGGGGGAGGTGATGATAGCTGGGGGTTTTTTTTGGTCTAGTGATCCAAAAGTAAACAGGTACATTCAGGGTGAATGCGTGGTGAAATGCTGTGAAATGGATGGCTTGTGCATGAAAAGTGTAGCCTGGAATCCTTTGGTGTGGCAGCTTCCACAGGGCCTCAGGGATGCAGCTGAGGACTTAAACAGGCTGAAGGAGATCCAGGCTAAGCCCACGGGTCACCCCTGCACTTGTTTTCATCTTTGTGTGTGCCTCTCTCAACCATGAGGGACACTGGGGTGGGGAAAGGGTTTAGCTCTGAAGTGAAGAGCAGCTTGCTCAGGTCCATTTGGATGGGAACTGGAGATGGCCCTCAATGCCTGTTATTTGGGTGGGAACTGGAGATGGCCCTCAATGCCTGTTATTTGGGTGAGAACTGGAGATGGCCCTCAGTGCCTGTTATTTGGGTGGGAACTGGAGATGCCCCTCAATGCCTGTTATTTGGATGGGAACTGGAGATGCCCTCAATGCCTGTTATTTGGGTGGGAACTGGAGATGCCCCTCAATGCCTGTTATTTGGGTGGGAACTGGAGGTGCCCTCAATGCCTGTTATTTGGGTGGGAACTGGAGATGGCCCTCAGTGCCTGTTATTTGGGTGGGAACTGGAGATGCCCCTCAATGCCTGTTATTTGGGTGAGAACTGGAGATGGCCCTCAATGCCTGTTATTTGGGTGGGAACTGGAGATGCCTCTCAATGCCTGTTATTTGGGTGGGAACTGGAGATGCCCCTCAATGCCTGTTATTTGGGTGGGAACTGGAGATGCCCTCAATGCCTGTTATTTGGGTGGGAACTGGAGATGCCCCTCAATGCCTGTTATTTGGGTGGGAACTGGAGATGGCCCTCAATGCCTGTTATTTGGATGGGAACTGGAGATGGCCCTCAATGCCTGTTTCCCTGCTGCCCAGGTGTCTGTGAGAACAGCCTGGACGGGCTGGTGTTCGAGTCGCTGATCCCCAAGGCCATCCTGCAGCGCTACGTGTCCCTGCTGATGGAGCACAGGAGGATCATCCTGTCTGGCCCCAGTGGCACGGGCAAAACCTACCTGGCCAACCGGCTGTCTGAGTACATGGTGCTCAGGGAGGGCAGGGAGCTGGCTGAGGGCATCATCGCCACCTTCAACGTGGACCACAAATCCAGCAAGGTGAGCGCGCACAAACCCTCCCGCACGGCCACGGCTCCGGGCTGGGAGACCTTTCCTAACCCGTCATCATTGCTTTCAAAGCATTCTGTTTATCCTGAAGGAAACAATACTGGAAGGTTTTCAGAGTCACTTGATTATGGGTCTGGAGCAGCAGGCTTCCAGGTGTGGATTTAAACACCTAAAGGTGTTATGGTTTTCAAGTGTTTAGGTGAGCCTAAGAATTGCCCAGGAAGTTAAACACCTGCATAAAATTCCCAGAGACTTAAGCAATCCCTGTTGCACGTGGGCACTTCTCCCAAAACCCTCAAATGCATCTCCAGGCTGTCAGGAGCTTCTGCAGCTGCAGGTATCAGCAGTTGTAATGGTGTGCTGGGTTTGGAGGGGCTGTTGTGCAGACACATTCCTGGGCAGGTAAGGCGTGTCTTTGCTTTTTTATGTGCTGCTGGTTTTGCTGAATATACTTCCAGTGATCATCTAGATTAAAGAAAAGAAAAAAAAAAAATCTGTGTATTTGATGGCCTTAGGCATATTTTCCTCTGGAGGAAAGGGATGGTTGAAATTGTGGTTGTAAGCCACTGGTATGATTTCAGACACGCTTTAAAGCTGCTGAGAGCATTTCAACCACTCATCAGCAGCACCAAAAGCTCATCCTTCTTTCCAGCATTGCTGAAGGCATCCAGATTTGGCCTGTGATGAAGGATGGTTTGTTCCAGTTTAATTTTGTCGTCTGTATCTTGATGGAAACACAGTTGCAAGATGATACAACAAATCTAGCTGGAATGCAGAGTTTGGTTTAGTATGGGGAGAGTTGATCGAGTTCCTGAAAAGAAACAAAAATATGTTTCAGACCTCTTAGGTCTGACAATGATGAATAAAAAACACAAACTGAATTACAAAATATTAGCCCTCTTTAAGCCCTTATCTCACACAGGATTTCTGGCACAGTCTCTGAGTCTTCAGCATAGCCTACAAAAGAGAAAGAAAACCATTATCTTCTGTTTTCTCATAGAAAAGGAGAAATTGTTAATGAGAAATGTGATTTGTTAGATGTCAGACTCTTTTGCTTGAGATTTTGTTACCAAGCTTATCTTAATTGATTTTTTTAAGAAATGTGAAGAAAAAAATTATTTTTGTGCTTCTTTTCTTTATATCTGCTTTGCAGGAGCTCCGCCAGTACCTGTCCAACCTGGCAGACCAGTGCAACAGTGAAAATAATGCTGTGGATATGCCCCTGGTCATCATTTTGGATAATTTGCACCACGTTAGCTCCCTAGGAGAGATCTTTAATGGACTCCTAAACTGCAAGTACCACAAATGGTAAAGAAATAGTATCAGAACACATTGCAAATGTTAATCCTGTACTCAGGGCACTCTTCCTGCAAAATCCAATCACCCAAAAACAAAGCCTACATTAATTTAGTAATGGGGAGGATGACCATTTTGTGGACTGTGCTTCAGAGGGATCTTTTTCCTTCATAAAATTATCTATTTTTCTGAAATAAGTAATTTGAAAGCAGTTATATTTGCTTCATGATGTAGGCATTAGTAGTAAAACCCCATTTGTAGTGGAAGGTCCTGTTTTGGGACATCTGGTTTGCTTCCAGAATTTGATGTTCACAGAATCTCAGTAGAGAATTTGGTCATAAGTAACTACAAAACCTTCTTTGACAAAAGAGTTTTGAATGCCCTTTTTTAATGTTCAGGTTTTACTTAAAACTTGTTTTTCAAAGTTTACGAGTTATTTGCTTGATTTTTTTTTTTTCTCCCAATAGTCCTTATATTATTGGAACAATGAACCAAGCCACCTCCTCCACACCTAATCTTCAACTTCACCATAATTTCAGGTACTGTTTATTCACGTTTCTCATTTATGTTTGTGGGCTGGCAGAGGAGTAATGGCTACTGAGTCATTTGAAATTGTTCTTATCAGCTGAAATAGCAAAGTGAGAGAGAAATGCCATTTGCTCCTGGTTGCTGCCCTGACATGTTCAGCTTGGTTATGGTGCTGTCATTAAAGGAACTGGGTTCATACAACTTTTATTTTATAGGGGATTGTTAAGATATTTGATTTTCTACCAGATTTTCAGTAAGACAATATTTAGGCAAAGCAGATTATTGAGAAATGAGGTGAAACAGTGCACAATAAAAATTGGCTCATCTAGTGAAATATTCCAAAGTCACTTTTGCTGGAAGACGTGCATGGCTGGAATAGCCCATTTTGATGCTGATAATCTGGAAATAAGAAGAGAAATGTAGTCAGGAATAGTTACACTCAGAAGCAGGGAAGAGAAATAATGTCCATTCCTGGTGTTGTGCCTTAGATGGGTGCTGTGTGCAAACCACACTGAGCCAGTCAAAGGCTTCCTCGGCCGTTTCCTGAGAAGAAAACTGATTGAAACAGAGATCAGTGGCAGGATGAGGAATGCAGAGCTGGTTAAGATTATTGATTGGATTCCCAAGGTCTGGCAACATCTGAACAAATTCTTGGAGGCTCACAGCTCCTCTGATGTTACTATTGGTAAGTGCTCTGTATATCATGCGGATCTTTGTGTACTTCCTTTGCTGTGTCACATAAAATGGTTCTCTTTAAAACCCTACTTTTAGATGTCATCACCCCATTTTTGATGCTTATTGTGCTGGTGATTTGAGTGTAATATCTGAATTTCCCTCTGCAGGTCCACGGCTCTTCCTTTCCTGCCCAATAGATGTAGATGGTTCTAGAGTTTGGTTCACTGACTTGTGGAACTACTCCATCATTCCATATCTTCTGGAGGCAGTGAGAGAAGGGCTACAGGTGAGCAGGCAAAGGGGGAAATCTTAGGTCTAGAATGGCATCTGTTCAAAAGGCAGCAAAACTCAGTAGTGGCAGCATTTTCTGTAGATTCAGCCTTGCATGTTGAATATCTGCATGTCTGTGGAAATGTAACCAGAGTTGTCAGTAATTTCAGGCAGAATTAGTCCCTTCAAGCACTTTTGAAGTAGAGAGTGGAAGAAGTGATTAGATGCCAAACTGCTGATGTTTGCAGTGGGGGGAGTTAGATGTACAAATACCTTTCAATACTGAGTTCCAGAAGCACACCTTAAAATTATCCTGTGCATCAGAGAAATAGGCTTGTCATCATTAACTGTGTTACACAGAATTTTCCTTTGGAAGTCAAATCTTTCAGCACAGGAACAAAGCTTTGCATGGAGAGAATGTATCCATGAGGGACAGGAGCAGTATCAGTGACATTTTGATTACTTCTCAGTATTTCAGATGATTTTTTAGTAGATTCCTTCGTAATTCTTTCAGAGGATGAAGTGAAATGATCATTGATTGTCTGTGTTTGGTAATTGATTCACAATCTGGCCATTTGCAATAGTTTTTGGTGTCTGACTATGAAGCTTATTGGCATCAGGAGGAGGGTTCAGCAGAGAATTGCTATGGACTTGCCATCTAGGTAGGGGAAAAAAGGAGGTTTTTTTAATAACCAGCTCTTTGTTCACAGATAAGCCCAGCAGCACCTGCTTTAAAATATGGTTTACAACTAATCTTTTACTAATGGCTTCTTAAAAAATTGTGAAATACACAAATTCTCCAAGTTTTGGGTACAGTTTGGGCAGCTGCATTTGAAATTTGCCAGTACTTGGAGACCTCATTCTTTTTGGGACAATTGTGGTGGACTCTTAGCCCTAAGGAAAACAATAGGTCCTGGAGTACAAACCACACTCAGGAACTTTTCTAGTAATAGAACTGGAGAACCATTTTGCAGAAACTTGTTTTAAAGGAAGGTAATGGGAGCCAGGAATCTTCCCAGCCTAAAACAAGAGAATGGAGAGCAGGTGACTTTGCTTGCTCTTGAAATGGAGAAAACTGATACTCACAGTAATGATGGGCTCCTTGTACTGGCTTTTGGAGCTCTCATATCATTGATCAGTACCTGTGGAAAGCATTGAAAAATGAGCAATGGTAGTGGGGAGAGAGGAATTGATAAAACCATCCTTTTGCTCCTTGTTCTGTCCAGTATCTCCATCTTTCCTTAGGGTATTGAGTGGCTTGTGTTCCAGGTGTAAGGACCTCAGTTTCTCACTGGGCTTTAGATTCTTTATCCCCTGCAGGCCCATTTCCCCTAATTCATCCCTATTTAAATAATTTCTCTTTTGTTTGCTTGATGGATAAGAAGATGCACTTTAGTACTTGAAGAGTAGCCAGAGTGGTGCTAATGAACAAGCTAATGCTAGAAGGATGGGTTCCATCTGGGGCTGTTTTCTCCTCCTCACACCCACAAAGACTCCTCTGAGAGCACATCTTCTGTCCTGAAATTGCCTTCCAGAAAGGAAAGGTGGACTCCTAATTTTGCTCTGATCTCTGTGGATCTGCTCTCAGCTATTTTTACATTTCTGTTTCTCATTTAGAGAATTACTTTGGGTCAAATACAAACAAACCAAATGAATCCTTACAGTAATTGCTCCCATGGGAGCTGACTTGTTTTGTTCTTCAAAACAGGGATGTGAAAATTAGAAGGTTGCATAAAACCCGAGTTCTTCCTGCTTGGTCTATCTCTACCAGCAAAAAGAGGACCCAGAGTCCCTGTGGCTTCCTGCCACTGTCACTCATACTCCAGTGATTTTTCTTTCATGCTTTGTGGAGAAACCTGTTCCATCCTTGTCCCATAACTTGCTCCCTGGAAAATGTGCCAGTGGGAGGGGTGGACAGACCTGGTTGCCAGGGCTGGTGAGTCATTTAATCTCTCCTGAGATCAGATCCACTCGGAGTTTTGCAGGAGAAAAGATGTGAAAAATACAAAATCCTCACCACTTGCCAAATGTCATGTATCATGGTAACTTTGAGAACAAGGTTAAAACAGGAGATCTGGTTGGCCCCATCTTGAAGCTGGGAAGATAAAGTAGCAGGGCTGTGGAGGAGGCTGTTTCAGATTGCCTAGCACCATCTGCTGGCACCTCTGCTCCCTCCTGCCTCACAGCACACCACAGGTTGGTGTTCACAGCGCTTCAATACCTTGTGCATGCAAAATCTAAACCCACAAAAAACATACCACGGAGAAATAGTATTGAGGAAAGGGAGATAGTCCTAGGTCCATCAGAGAACTGGTGAATTTCTTTGCTAGACTGTTGTTTTTTCCCTTGTGAAGGGGGATGAAGGAAGGGGACAGTGACAAAATGTCAGAGACAAGCCCTAGTTGCTGAAGGATGTTGATGGTGATATTTATAAAGTGGGAATCTGTGTTTTAAAGCCACTTGTAGTTGTATTTATGCTTTTGGAAGTCATGAAGCATTCAAATGAATGTGTTGTCTAGCCAAGACAAATAGAATAGAGCAGGGAGAATACTTTGGGATTCAGTAGTGTGCAGAAAAACATTTTTGAAGTAGAGTTGCCTGCTTAGGAACCTGAGCATGGACAAATGCTGCTGGTGCTTTTTCTTGGTTGAACACAAAAAAAATCTGACCTGAAAACCTTCATGCCTTGACATCCATCCTTCTTGCCTGATGACAGCTCTCACGTTTCCTCCTCCACATTCCATGGATGGCAGTTTGTAAGGCAGCTGCCAGTGCAATCCAGATGCCAGCACTGATGGCTTCTTTTGTGTGCTGACCTCGTTGAAGTTGACTTGATTAGATGATGTTTTTTCAGGCATTTCCTTCCTTCAGCTGGTGCCAAGAGAAGGGCACTGCAGTCTTGGGGAAGGTGGTCAGCTCCTTCCAAACCAGTGCCATGACAAAAGGGCTTTGTGTGTGTTTAGGGTGAGGAAACCCTCACCTTCAGTCCTGCTTGCAGAGTGTTTCCTGCAGCACAAGAACCACGGCAGGTTCATTTTGGTCAGGTAGGCAGGGGGTGAGATGGTTGGAATGTTCGACATGGCTTTGTGCTCTTTCAGCTGTATGGGAGGAGAGCACCCTGGGAGGATCCTGCCAAGTGGGTCATGGACACCTACCCCTGGGCAGCCAGCCCCCAGCACCACGAGTGGCCCCCTCTGCTCCAGCTGAGGCCCGAGGACGTGGGCTTCGACGGCTACTCCGTGTCCCGGGAGGGCTCCACCAGCAAACAAGTCCCAGTGAGTGATGCTGAAGGAGATCCTCTGGTAAGCTCTCCTTTCTGAACAGCAGAACTCTTTCATTTGCCTTGTTTCTAAGGACTGGAGACAGGAACTGCTCTGTGGCTGTAGACTGATCCCTTTGGTTGTCTCATGTCCTCCTTTGCTGGAGAAGCTGTGTTTAGCCAGGAATTTGGGTGCTGCTGTGATTTACAGTCAGTGCCTCTGTTCTGAGTCTCAGTGTTACTGCCCCTGCTCCTTTCTCCCTTTCCTTCCAAACGCTGCTGTAGCTGTAGCTGGAGTTAATGCTGTTCCTACCTCAAATACAAATACTGATGAACTCCCTTGGCTCTGCAGATGAACATGCTGATGAGACTCCAGGAGGCAGCCAACTACTCCAGCCCCCAGAGTTATGACAGCGACTCCAACAGCAACAGCCATCACGATGACATCCTGGATTCCTCTCTGGAGTCGACCTTGTGATCTCCCTCAGACAGAAGTTGTTTCCACTTGGCAAGAGCCCTGATCACAGACTGATGAAAAGAGCACGTTCCTGGGCTGGGATCTCAGTATTAAGAGCTGCAAGAACAAGACACTTGGAGCAATCTTGAACCTGGGTGCAGGCAACCCAAGTGACCTTTTTATTGTTTTTTCTTTTGACGATGATGAGAACTGCACTACTCCTTGGTTTCCTTCTTTTTAGTTGCTGTAAGCTCTCATGCCTAAGATCCTGAAGATGTTAAAAATAATCATCATTACCAAGTTGAAGGGACTGGGGTGGGGGGCAGTTTCACAGCTGTGAAGCCAGCAGCTTTGTGCCATGTACTGTCTGGAAAGAGAGGGGAGAGGGAATATTTGCCTATGCTGCTTCTGACCAAACACATTTACGTGAGGGCTGGACTTTTACCAATCAGCTTTGTGGGTTAAACTCAGCTTCATATAGTTCTGGTGCTATCACAATATTGCTTGCCTCCTAATAATACTCAATGAAGGCAAAGCTGCAAAACAGGGAAGTTTTAATAAATATTAAAAAAAGAGAAAAGGAAAAAAAGAAACTAAAACAAAAAGCGCTGCTCTCCTTGACAGTCTGAGACCTTGGTTTTCTTTCATTGTGTGTTTATAAAGATTATATATATAAATAGGATTATATAAAAATATGTATACAGTCTGAACAAATCAGGTTTTTTTCAAACACTGTGTAGCAATCAATCCTGCTACAAATGAAAAATCAGGTAGCCTTTTGCTAGTCAGGGCCCAATTCTCTTCCCACTTGCATCCACACCACCAGCTGGGCTGACTTCTGTGCTGTTTACACCCCACTAATCCACCCTGAGGAGAGGGGGCTTCCCTCCTTCACAGAAGTCAGTGGCAGGGCTGTGCCCCTGGAGTCCTTCAGCTCCAGAGGACCCTTGGCAGTGCACAGGCATGGTGAGCTCTGTACACAGAGGGTGAGCTACACCCCTGCAAAGGGATCAGTCAGACTTTCAGTTTTTAATTCTTGCCATGAAACGTGACAGCTGTTTTTAGAAAACTTTGGGTTTTGTTCAGAGGTTTCATTCCAATGGGCACAACCATAAGGGGGTTAATTAAAATTCAGCTCTGTGGCAGTTCCAGTGCTACTCTGGTGACAATACTTCCATGAATTTTCTTTTTAATTGCAAAGTTTAAAAAAAAAAAAAAATTCAGCAGTATTCAGGTCTGGAAAGAAAAAGATGAGGTGCTGAGTACTGTGTCTTTTGAGTTTAGCTGTGCCATGCTTTTGAGTTGTGGCAGGGCTGCGAACCTGGTTTGGTTCCTCCTCCTCCTCTGTGAACGCACACACCTGCACCATCAGTGTTCAGGCTTGTACCTGTGCTGGGGAGCAAGAACACCTCCCAAAGAGCTGCACTTTTCCTGGTGACACCATCCCCACCCCCAGCACATCAGCTGTACCTCAGCCAACACCTCACTCCCCAGGAGGGATCCGTGCGAGCCTTTCCAGCTCTCCTCTGGTGCTGACTTTTAAAAGCGATGCCTTATTTTGTACTAATTGTGTTTGATTAAATTAGTGCTGTATATTATGGGATTTTATTTAAAGAAACAGGGCTAAAGTCATCTCTTGAAATATCATAAGTTGCTGTGAATATTGTTTGTATGAGATACTAGAATTTGTTTAAATGTGACAAGAAAAAGGAGGGAAATGAGATAATGTTGCAGGTTCATATCAATCCCCACCTAACAAATCTCTGAAGAGCTGTTTTATCCATGCAGGAGGGACAAAAGAAGCTTTTCAACTCTAATAAATGACAGGAATATGCTGGTTTTTCAATGTACAGAAAGAAATCTTACTACAAACACTTTTTCAAGCTTGTGGGTTTAAAGGGACATAACAAACAAGTTCATGCTTCTGTGGCTCAGCTTGAGAGGATGGTTTTATTATACCTCATGACTTTCTGTAATATAACTGTACTTTGTCTTACTAAGCTGGTCTTGAATCTGCTCCTGTTACAACTTTTAAGTGCTGATGACTTTTTTTTTTTTTTTAAAGAAAAATATTGTAAAAGGAAAAATTTAAATATTTTAATGATGGGGGGAAGAGCTCGGTGTTGTTACTGTCTTAACCTTATGAACTCTGATTTCATTATTTCACTGAATGGTATAACGAAGGTTACTCAGCCAATTTTCCTAATCCAGTTCTTGGTACTGTAAAAAATGGGTTAGATCTGTATGGAATCAAATCCATAGCATGCTGATGATGAGTTTGAGAGAAGTTAATTTTTCCAGTAGTCTTGACAATTCTGCTTCCCAGCACTGACTTTACCTGCTACTACTGTGAATTTTGGTACCTAATCCCCCAACTGAATCCATGCAGACAGAGCATGTGCCTGTAAAAAAAAATCCAGTTGCAGGGCTAGGGCTTTAAATGGACTTGATATCCTAGAAAATGTCTCGGTTGACTTTTAACTGAGTGCTAAAAGACATGTTTAAAGTAGTGTTTTATTTGTGGGAAACGGGGTTTTTTTTGGTTTTTTTTCTCGTGTTTAATCCTGTGCTTAAGCTCAGGAAGAAATTTCTGTTATCTCTTCTTTTTTATTGACACTAACTTGGCTTACAGTGAGAGAGGCAATTTTGAATAGGCTAGTCATTCTGAGCATCACAATATTCCGTGTTTTTCTGAAACTTCGGGAAGCAGGGTTACCTGTTGTGCACACGTCTTAGTTTTTATCAAGACTTTTCATAGGTTAAGTCTTTCTTTAGGTGACTTTCTTCTCATTTAAGGCTTTTTCAAAACACTTCCTTTTTCTTTTTTTTTTCCCTTTTATCTCCTCCTTACAAAGTTGGCTTGTTTAAAAAAAAAAATATCAACAAGAAATGCAAGATTCTATGCAACATTCGTGTTGAGTTATAAATTGAGAGAATAAACCATTTTCTTTCCTTCAGAACTGTCAAGAATGATACAGGCCATAAATGAGACGTGGTTTATTTGGGGAAGGGGAGGGAGGGGGTTGGTTAGCCTTTTTGTACATTTTGAAAGAAGCAAACTTGATATTTCATTGTTGATGCTTAACTTCGATATTATGTGTATGAAATCTTGTCTGAACGTGGCAATTTTCTTTCAAGAAAAAAATAATATACAAAAACAAAGCAAAAAAAATCTTTGTTGATATTAAATGGAAGGTTGCTGTTTTGATCTAGTCGTTTCCAGTGGAACAGTTTATGAAATATGTTCTATAAGATGTACATTTTTTCATTGTAACATAGAAATGTAAATATTTGATTAAAAGTGCTGCATTTTGATGAATTTTTTCTAGCCATTTTTAAAGAGAAAACTAGGAATTGAGTATTTTGTGTACGTTTATGATGTTTTCCATTTGCTCCTCTCCCTATTTAATTTTCAGTTCTCGTTTAGGATTGGAATTTGTGAATGGTCTGTTTGAGATCATGCCTCCCCGTTCTCACTCTCCCCGTTTCTACCCCTTCCCCACCCCGTGTCATGGAGAATAAAGCTGATGATTGTACCAGTCTTAAATTATTCATGATTCAATAAAATTGATGCTTATTTATTCAGATTTGTGGTTTCCCAGAACTTTTTATCCCTTCCTAATCACCATTTTATAATTTTGTGGATCATGGGGTTCACTCCTTTGGTTTCATTGGCTTTATCAAGAACTTGGGGGGGAGGTGCCAACAGCCCTTACCTGTCCATCCAGTCTAGCCTGGAATATTTCCAGGGGCATCTCCCACCCCTCTGGACAACCTTCACGTTCCACACAGTATTCCAATTTTCTCTCCACCCGTTTGATAGAGACATTATGGTTATAAATGCACTGTTAGTAAAAACATGTAGGAAACGATTATCCTTCACGACAAATAAATACTCTGGCTAAAAAAAAAAAAAAAAAAAAAAGTAAAAAAAAAAAAAAAAAAGTAAAAGTTCTCTATTCAAAAAGGATAAATGCAAAGACCTCTGCACTAAAAATCTAGGGGGTTTGGGTTTTTTTTTCCTGGAGACTTACTTCTTCATATTTCTTTTTTGACAGTTCCTTGTCCACTTATCACCTGCTTGAATGATTAATGTTGGGAGGGCAGATTCACGTCTAGAAAATTTCAAATAAAACAGAAAGAGAAGCTCTGCTGAAAACTGATAATTGTTTGTTCAATCCAACAATACTCTTAATGACACAGCACTGCAAATGGCAGCTCAGAGCTGGTCTGTAATGTGGGCAGTCTGTTCTCCACAGCAGTTTTACAGAGGCAGAATTGCTTCGGACATGCTCAAGCACATTTTTCTGTGTTCTTAAACTTCCTTGGATTCACAGAATTGCATGTCCTAGACTTGGTCCTGGAAAATGCTTCAGCCATGATCTTGGACAATTGTTGAATCCATACTGGACTGCCAACATGTGTAGGGGGATACAGTATGGGTAAGTGAAGGTGGTATGGAAGGTAATCTTATCCCTAATGAGTTGCAGCTGGACCAGTTACTAAAGATCAGAAGTAGGCCTGATCTTAACAGGGCACACCTGTAGGCAATAAGAACAAGTGGTGTAAAAGAGTGGATTGGTGGGATAGGGAGTGTGAGGACTGCTGCAAGGACTGGGAACAGGCAGTGCACGGAGGAGCTGCCTGTGAGAAACATCCAGGAGGTATGAAGCTCTGGTGATATGAAATCCTTGCGCTCTAATCATGTTAGAACTCATGCTAAGTCAACAAACATGCTTATTATCTCTCAGGAATTCTTCCCTTCCTTTCCTTTTTTGGCTGCCTTGTCCCTTTCCCTTTTTGCATTATTCTTTTCTCTGCTCTGTGCACACTGTCTTGACTTATCTTACCTACACTTGACTTTTTCTTTCCTTTATCTTCTCTTTAACCATTATTTTCCTACTATTTTTGTTTCCAACATCTTGTTTCATTTTATGCCCTTCTTGGATCCATCTCCTCATTTCTCAGTGCCACAGGATCAGTGCTGACTTCTTTCCTGCAGTTGAAATGGGAAATTCTCTGGAGTCATTCTATAAACTCAGTCTGCAGCATGTGACATGTATTTACACCTTTCTCATTCCTCTGCCCTTTTTTCCCACTGGTACTTTGGAGTAGTCCTCTCAAATACCCTGCAGGCTCCCATCCTCCATTCCTCCCTTTCTGTCCGTTTCACCACTCCACTGATGCCCAGGATTCTGACACCGAGCTCTGTGGTGACCAAGGGTTATCTGTGGTTTCTAGTGTAGATGTTTAATCTGGGCTTTTGGGGGTTAGAGCAGAGCACAGCAGCTGAGGACAGCTTCCATCTTAGCCCCTGGCAGTGGGGCTGACTGCAGGCAAATCCTTCCCCATCATCCCCTTGGTTGGTTTAGCCAAGAAATCCACGTTCCTCTCCCCTTCCTCAATCATAGGATGGTTTGGGCTGGGAAGGACCTTTAGAGGTCGTCTAGTCCAACCCCCTGCCATGAGCTGGGACATTTTCTGTGAGAGCAGGTTGCTCAGTCACAGGTATTTCTGATTTGCTCAGAGGCTTGAGAGATGTTTCAGGGAGTGGAGTCCATGCTCTGGCTAAATATGGGGAATTTCTCCTCCCCACGTGGGGCTAGCCAATTAGGAAGTCTGAAGGACCTTACAAGAAATAGGATCCACAGGCAATGGGAAGAGGTCATGCTCCCACTGAGATCCTGACTGAGAGCCCTTTGGAGATCAAGGATCTGGTGCTCTGGCTGTCAGGGAGCCTGAGTGTGGCCAGGACTGTGCTGTGCTGCTCTGCCCTGTGCCACGAGCACAGGCTGGCCTCCAGAGCTGGGCTGTGATGCACAGAGCCCTCGGGCAGCTCAGGCCACTCTCACAGAGAGACAGGCAGCTCCTGCTGGGCATGGGGCTGAGCCATCTGTGTGTCCTTGGCTTTGTCCAGCCATGCAGCAAGAAGGTCTCATGGGTACATCATTGCTGTCTGACAGCAGAAAGGGTTAATGGAGTCCCTTTGCTGTGAGAAACCCCTCCTTGAATGCCCACTCGGTGGGTGGGGTGTGGCCAGGATGCTCTGTGTGCTCCACTGGGGATTCTCAGCTCTAAGGGACAGCAGACTGTCTCTGCTGTTCCCATCGTGCAGCGTTCTCTCTGACAAATGGCATTTGATGCCTCCCTCACCAGGCCCGAGTGCTTTTTTATCGGGATTGTGATGAACCAGCACCACCCAGTGCAAAAGAGGAGTTAGGACACAAAGCCCAGTGGGGAAGGAGCAAGCTCATGAGCTCAGATCTGTGTAAGCCACTAAGCCTCATCCACAACGGGATTTCTGAGGATGTTATTGCACAATTTTCAGCTTCACACTTTCTGCCAGACCACCAACCTCCAGTCCCTAATCAGTCCTGACTGATAAACAATTTGCACAGGAGTGCCCAAGTCATCCAAGAGTGTAAGAGCCTGAATGAGGGATGTGGGACTCCAGGGGCTCTCCAAAATGCAGTTTATTGTACTCAAGATGTCACAGCACTCCAGGGCTGTGGGTGACAGAGCTGTGCCCACAGCTGTCAGCTCCAGCTGCAGGCAGGCCTGGAGACCCTTTGGGTTTGGTTACATTGCATTATTTACTTTTCTTTGCTGAGCATCTTCATACAGTAGAACCAATCTATACCTTTACCTATTGTCTATAGCCTATCATAACTACTCTAATTACCATAGTCATGTTACTATTCTCCAATCACTCACAGTCAGTACGTTACAGTTTAAGCCAGAAGTTGTTTTTCAGTTTTCTTGCAGTGGAAAATTCTGAGACCTTTTTTCTACTTGCCACATCAGCAGATTTGTTTGCCTGTGCTCTCTTCCTGCTTGGTAAAAACATCTGGTTTGGGGTGGGTTTATCCTTTGCTCTAAGCCATAAAAGCCCTTCTAACTAACACACCCTTTGCCTCCTTGGTTATCTGGTAAGACTGGCTCAGCAATTCTTTTCTTCTATATCAAAACTTACTTCCAAATCTATTCCTTCTTCAGACTCCACGTTTAAAAATCTTTCTGCCAAGCATACATATCTGTGAGACTTCCTTGTCAAACTTTCATCCTTCCCAACACAAGAGGATGCTGGAAAGCTCTGAGAAATGCTTCCTGCTGCAGAGGCTGGACATGCTGACTCAGAACAGCCCATTGCTGGCTGGATTTAGTGCTCACTACCTACCTGATAATATTTACTTTACTGCACAACTATCAGTGGTGGCCTTGGATGTAATGATAACAACATTGTGAAGCTTCAGATCCTGCTGAGGACACTGAAGACAGCTGATAGGACAAAACCCCTGGATTTCAGAAGCATGGAAACTTCCACTCCTGAAGCTTCCATAAGCATCTTATAAGGGCTGGGACTTACTCAGGAACAGTCCAACCCCTACAAAGGGAGAGGGAGAAAGCAGAGCAAGAGACCACCCTGGCTTAGCAGGGAGCTTTGGGATGTGCTTAAAGACCAAAAAAAAAAAAAAAGATAAATACTGACCATGGGAAGGTGGCCAAATACCATCAAGGAGTACAAGAACCTTGGTGGGGTAGACAAAGTTGTGTTTAGCAAAGCTGAGCTTGGCTAAACCTAGGAGGGGTATGAGAACCTGTCCTGTGAAGAAGGACTGGAGCAGTTGAGTCTCCTCCTGAAGAAAACTTCTTGAGGAGCTCATGGCAGGACTGCAGTAACTAAAGGGCAGCCAAAAAGGGGATGGATGCTCTCTTCTCACAAGGAGCCACATGGAGAAGACAAGGAACAATGGGTGATGGGACACTGCTCTCCTGGGAAGGCTGAACACTGGCCTGCCTATGGGAAGCATTGAGTGAATTCCTGGTTTAGCTTTTCTTTTGTGCATGGCTTTTACAAATCAACAACACAGCAAACCCAAACCCAACGAGCCCTTTTGCTGTTTCACTGTATTTTGTATTTTGTCTGTGTCTTTTCCATCTCTTTTTCCATTCCACCTGTGTCAGGTGTGTGTTATCAATTGCTGACTGCTTCAAGGTGTCAGAGAGGTAGAAGATGAGAAATGTGACAATGTGTCCAGTTGGAAAGAGGTTGAAGACCTGGAACAGCCTTTCTAGCAGGGGGTGGTCATGCCCTGTGCCTGGCAGCGTTCAGGAGGCTTTTGAACAATGCCCTTTAATAACACTTTTAATTTTTTGCTAGCCCTGAAGCTGGACTAGATGATTTTTGTAGGTCTCTTCTTCTTTTCACACCTTCCCTTGTGGCTGTGGCAGTGAAGTGGAGAGGGAGACAGCTGTCCTCTCACAGAGGGAGATCTGGACCCAGGGGACATCTGCTGCATTTGTTTCTTTTGTTTTGGTGTGTTATGAATGGTGGGCATTAAGATCGTGGAGGAGAAAATAAATGCAATTTTGTAATGAAATCTCTGTTTCTGAACAACTCTGCTACCTGTATGCAAGGCAAAACCCACTGATATTTCTGTAGTGTATCACAGAAATGTGAAAACAAAAAGCAGCTGGGTGGGTATGGATTTTCCTGGTGTTATTGTAACGACCCTTGGCTGGACTTGAGGCTGAAGAGTTGAGTTTCTCTCTTTCATTCTGTTTCTCTACCCTGTAGGAATTAATTAATTCTATAATTACCTGCTCCCAGTCTATAAACTGTAGTATCCTAGTGATGTGTGAAGAGTTGCTCCCAGGGTAAAAGGCAGGTAGATATTCTTGTAAAGTCACTTAATTAGGAACTGATAAATTCTTATTGAATCACTAATGAGGTAGATTCCTCTCCCAGACACAAACTACAACCTGTTATCTAGAACCACATACTACCAAATAATCAAATTTGGAAATCTACTTTTTTTTTTATTTGACAATCATCCACTTTAATATATATACATATTTAGAGTCTGTACACGGTAAAATACAAAATAAAATTGTTTCTTTATAAGTTACACAATTACACAGCTGCATTCACCTGTAGTTTAGCTGTCATTTAATTAAAAAAAAAAAAAAGAGAGAAGCATTGTTGAGCCATTGTTATAATCATTGACAATAACCTTGGTATAAAACACCCATACAGAGTAAGTGTACAAAATAGTGTACAGTTCATATAAGCTGTGCAAAGACAGCAAAGTTCAGTTAAAAATCAAAGAGATGTATCCACTTTCCTCTGTCCACACCATGGATAGGAGAAGCAAAGCGGAAAATAAGCACAAACACAGGCAAGAAGGTGGGTTAGACAGTGCTTTGAACACAATATTGATGAATAAATTAAGATAAAAATCATAAATATGTAAGATCTCCATGACACAGGGCATGCTTGCATTATGCCTTTAAAGTCATTCCAGGGATTTTGATGGATTTGTTGCACAAGCATGGTGCCATTTGGGCTGAGGAGGGAGGCAGAGCTTGCTCTGGGTCCCTCAAGGTTATTTATTTTGGAAGAAAGTGTTGCTAGATCAGACAAGCCTTCAGTAACAGCTGAAGTAATATAGTAGCTGGAAATTCACTTGAAAGCTAATAGAAATTGTCATGCCATCTATATTGTATTTTTGATGATTTTTTTTTTAATCTGGGAGAAGTTTCCTTTCCTAAGTGGAAATTTCCCTTTCCTCCCTACTGCACAGCCAGGAGCTGCCTGTTGTCTGGTTTTTGGAAGAAGGTAGCTAATTGAGCAACTGCTGATTGCCAAGCAGAGAGAGTTATGAAAAGTTGGGCAGATATTATGAACATGAAAACCTCTAGACAGGGCAACAAATGAGGAATACCAGTGAGAAGGAAGTCTTGCAGCTATTGTGATCAAGAACCTGAGCTGAAGAAGCATGTGGACATTGGGGTGGGACAGCACCTCTTCAATTTATAGCACTCTGGTTTATTTACATCTTTGCAGTGTCCTCATGTGATGGTAGGGGCAGGCAAGTGATCTAAGATACTGTGATCTCCTCCTCTTCTTCCCCTTCATCATCCTCTTCCTCTGAGTCTGAGAAGTCTGAAGGTTTGCTGGGGCTGCTAGAATGGGATGGAGAAGGAGACATCTGGGAGTCCAGTCTGTCCCTCAGGTGTAGATGTTCTGGGGACTGGTGGTAGGTTAGGGGATGCTGGGGGCTGGGCGGGCACACAGGGGGAACTTCCTCCTCCTCCTCCTCCTCCTCCTCCTCCTCTCCTGAACATTTCTTGCCTACATCACTGAGGTCTGGGTGAGGGTTGAACTTGGTGGGTAGGGTCTGTTCTCTGCAGCCACCAGAGGAGAGGAGCTCTCTTTCCTTGGAGTTCCTCCACTTCATCCTCCTGTTCTGGAACCAGATCTTCACCTAGGGGACAAAGCAGCAAAGAAGTGGAAGGGTTCAGTGAAACAAGGACCAGAAAAGGTGGTTTTGGCTGCACTCTCAAAACCCTGCACACGCCCACACTAAAGCTAACAGGAGCCACAGAATCTGATCTTTGGAGGAGCCTAGGAGAAAGCTCAGGGACAATCAGGCTGGTCCCATTCACCCAGCTGGGAATCACGACATTTTTGGCTCTGTCGACTGCCTGTAACTCACTTTGGGTGCTCTCCCTGCTCCCATCCCCTTCCCCCCTGCTTCTCTCAAGCTGGCCCCGGGATCTCGGCTCCCCACACACCCTTTGCCCTCCCCCACCCGGGGCCCCTCTCACCTGTGAGTCCTTGAGGCCCAGCTTGGCCGCCAGCTTCTTTCTGTCGGGTTTGCTGATGTACTTCTGCTTCTGGAACATCTTCTCCAGCGCCTTGCGCTGCACGTCCGAGAAGACGGCGCGGCGCAGCATCCCCCGGCGGGGCTTGCCGCGGGCAGCCAGCGGCCAGGAGAAGGTGCCGGGGATGGGCACCACGGCGGAGGCAGCTGTGGGAAGGACACACGGACACGGGGCACTGAGCGAGCGGGACCGGCCCCCGCCGTCCCTCCCTGCCTTTCCATCGACCTGGGGCCGTGGAAAGGAGCTTTAGGCTTAACGGAGCGTCCCCTTTCAGGCAGCGATGGCCGGGATTAGATCTACCGACTCCATGGAGAAAATGGGTCAGTGGTGGCCGGTTTTGTTGGGAGATTCAAAGGTCCCCGGCCTGAAAAGGCAAAGCGAGGCCTACCGGCTAAGATAGAGGTATAATAAAAAAGCTCTCCCTCCCACTCAGAAGCATGTGATTTTTTTTTTCTTCAGATGCTTTTATCATTTCAGATGCTTTATTATGCTGGAGATGAAAATGAGGACTTTTCTGATTCCGAACAAAACCGCTCCTCTTCAGATGCAGTTTTGATCAATCAGTATTCATCTTTTTATAATAATCTCTTCTCTCTCCCTCCCCCCTGCTCCAAAGTTGGAGAATTCAATTCGAAGACATGAAAAGTTGCAGCTAATTAGCACACTGCCTGGTTCCCAATGGCATTAGTATGATAAAAAAGGGCAGAGTTTCGCCTTAAAAAAAAAGGAGGGGGGAACCTCCCCAAGAGAGACAGAGATGCTAATGAAGCGTGAATGGTAATTGTGTAGTAATGAACTAACAGAAAAAGACTGAGGACAAGCAGCTAAGGCCATATATTATTGGAACAAAAGAGATTTACACTTTCAAACTAAACACAACGGCATGCCAGGCTCCTCGGGAGAATACTGATGGCACAATCGTCTCTTTCCCCAAATCATTTTCATTAAATGGACATGAAAAGCTATTTATAAAGCTCAAGTTGTTTTTGTTAGGCTATTCACATGCTGGAGAAAGGAAGCAAATTCCATTATCCAGAGGATGAATAGAAGAGCTTGGGGTTTTTTTGGGTTTGTTTTTTTTTTTTTTTTTTGCTCTCTCCCTTTCCCTGTTTTCTCTTAAAATTCATAGCTTGTTTGTGTAATTAGATTTCAGTGGGTTTTTTTTTAAATTGTTCTCTCAGCATCGTGATATTTCGGTGCCGTAGTAATCACAGCTCCGCGGCCTGCTTACTCTCCTCCTCCGTGCTGTTTGAAGGTGTACTCGGGAAGGCGGAGGTGGAGCAGGGCAGTCACACCGTGCCCGCAGCGCGCTGGGCCCGCCCGGAACGAGGCGAGGTTTGGGGGACACCGAGAGGCTCCGTCCTTCTTCCCTCCCTCCCTCCCTCCCGGCGCGGGCGGCGGAGCTGACCGCAACTCGTGGTGCTGAAACATCCTCGGCCCGGGCGGGAGCGACCGAGAGAGGGAGGGAGGGAGAGAGGGAGCGGGGACCCGCCTCGCCTCGGGAGCGTGACAATCCCGGCTAATTTGCGGATCAGCGGGGGGAGCGGGCAGGGAATGTCAGGCAGTCACTGCCTGTGCTAAATCGGGCAGCAAATTGGCGCGACTGATGCTTGAATGTTGTACTCCCTCCAACCTCTGAACTGCAGCATAACCCCGCCGGGGGGAACGCAGCGACGGGGAGAAATCAGCGCGCCGTGCCGGCAGAGGGGCCCGCCCGCACACAGGGACACTTCAAACACCCACCTGGGAAATAGGAAGATCTGAGAAAGGGCTGGAAGGATCCTTCAAAGTACGGGAAGGAGAAAGTCTTTGGCGGGACGCTCTGAAGCAACGCAGGGGAGGTTTCTAGTAAATGAATAAAATCAAATTAATCGGAGGGTAGCCGCCGGTTGGATTCGACCGACGGCGTGGTGGGGTTCTGTCCTCGGTCTGAGACCAACGCTGTGTACTTTTAGAAAAAATAAAGGAATCAGACCGAACTTGGAAGGGCCGAGGGAAAGAGGCACTTTTGCTGGTTTTGCCAGCAAAGCGGCCCTGTACAAAGTGAGGACAGGCTCAGCCACAAGACACGGCCGGGGCACCCCTCGTTTCTGGGACCCCTCCCTCCGCCTGCTCCTCCCGTCCGTCCCGGCCGCCGGCAGCGCTGCCCCTCGCCCTTGAAACCCGAGCGATGCCGGAGGGCTCTGCAGCTCGGCACAGGGTCCTGCCTCCCTTTCCCAGAGCGGGTCCCTGCGCTCCCCTCGGCCGCCACCCCCCTGCTGCGGCCGGTGTGTCCCCGGCCCCGGAGCCGCGGCCGGCGGCGCTCGGGCTGTGCCCGCTTACCGGCTCGGGGCGTGGAGGACAGGATGGCGTTGACTCCAAACTTCAGGAAAGTGGAGTCGCTGCTGGAAGTCTGTGGCGAACAGATCCTCCTGGAGCCGGCGGTGGTGGAGCTGGGGAGCTCCGGCGTCCCCGAGTCCGTCCTGGCCGCCGAGGTCGGGGGGGACATGCTGGGCGGAGGGGCAGTTCTGGGCAGGTAGCTGGTGGGCCTGCTGATCCGGATCAAATCTTCCACCAGGAAGCTGGAATGGCTGGAAAAAGCCGACTGCAGCGACTGAGGCAAGGTGAGGGTGGGGGTCGGCCGGAGGAGGCTGGGGTAGACGGCTGGAGGGGCGATGAGGCTGGGGAACATCATCGCAGGGGCCGTCCGCGGAGCCGGGCTGGGGCCGCTCGCCTGCTTGTTTGTTTGTTTGCTTTTGTTTTCTGCTTTGCGAACCTGGGTTGGTAAAGATCCAGCCAGCGAGTCTGGCGGAGTTCTCTCTGCTCCTTCCTCATGGACCATGGGTTTTATAGTGGTCAGCCCCGCTGAGGCTCTTTCAAAAGTGACAGCCCCAACAATGGGGTTCAACAAAGTTCTCCACTTGAGCTTCATTCAGGGCGAGCTCCCGGCTTTTCCATTGGTCCGGGGCTGCAATTTATGATTGGATTAGACTTCATAAGCAACCGGGGCACAATGGCCCCGCCACAAAGAAAGTGTAGTCATCAATTTTGCATATTGACCGCCTCTTTGGAATACAGCGCTCCAAAGGCTCCCAGCAGGGTTTTGTTCAGAGGCAACACACACAGGCTAATTAAATGCCTATTTAAAAGTTTCAAATGACATCTTGCCTCGTAGAAAGGGAATTATTTAAAGAAAGCACTAAATTTATTTGCCGCTCCCCTGCTGAGTTTAGGAAATAAATCAATAAATATTCATAGAAACTTATCTGCGGACTCTCAGAAAAGCACGGGTTTTGTGGATTTGAAAATACAAATTAGAAAACGTGGAACGAAGCTCTGTTGAGGCAGAAACGCCTCATTTGGAGAGTGTGTCCCACCGCAGTTTGAACATATTCTGCTCCTGCTATTAGTATGAGGTAGAATTAGTGCGTGTAGATGGGGTTGGTTTTCTATCTGCACATCAAAGGTCCGGAATAAGGCATTTTTGTGGTGTCAACCTCTCCTTTCCAGATCCGAGCTTCGTAAAAGTCTCGTGTACTTGTGTTCAGGCGAGAGTTTTGCCCAGACCGAAATGCGAGCCTTGGTGCGGTCGGTGAGAACTCTGCCCCCACAAAATCTGAGTATTGCACACAGGAGAGATCTGGGCACCTTTGTGGGACCAGAGCAACTCCTTCGGGGCTCGCAGTCTGCTGCTCCTCTGTGGCTTCTCTACGTTCAAAATAGAGGGAATCGCTACCCTCCAGCTGTGGAAATGAAAATAACTTTGGAGCATTTGAATCCTTTTGGCTGAAGCTGTCCAAGCTACTCAGGGCTGTGTCGGTGCCGATGGCTCGAAGCAGCCAAATTCACCCGATAGCGCTTTTAATCTGCGAGTGTGTGCGGGATTTGGGAAGGTGCATTGCTCAGAAGGAAGGTGTCTCTGCGACAGAGCCCGGAGTCCCCTGACTTTGGTGCGAGGGACAAACGGCATCGGCTAACGGGAAAGCAGTAAATAGGGATTTTTCTGGCAGAGAGGTTTTGTTTGTGGTGGCAAATACGGAAATAGGTGCCAGTGCAGTTAGTTTCCTTTGGAGGTGCGTGATGAAAGCCACTATTGAGAGAGGATTTACCTGATTTCTCTGTTAAAGACTATAACAGATGTGTTAAATGTCCTATGTTTTAAAAGCACCCTATTCAGCCCTTTGGTGTGTCTGAACCTTTGCAAGCAGAAGTGTGCAGCTCAACCATGCAGCCCTTATCCTATTAACCATGA
Organism: Serinus canaria; assembly: GCF_022539315.1. Classification (NCBI taxonomy): domain Eukaryota; kingdom Metazoa; phylum Chordata; class Aves; order Passeriformes; family Fringillidae; genus Serinus; species Serinus canaria. The sequence goes on from NC_066319.1 coordinate 3,371,760, forward strand.
ACTAACTGTCACCTTCAGCTGTTTTCCCTTTTTACTTTTTAACACAAAGCTTTCTCAAAAATCTTATTAACCAGCTTTATTTCTCTCGATGGTTTTTGTCCGGACGTTTTGTGTTGATGATCTCCATGTCGATGCTTTAACCATTCAATAAAAGTGCATCTGCGATTTATATCACATTAGGGAAGAAAGAAAGTCTGTTAAACCTCTCCCTTGATTCAAATCAAAAAGTTATTTATTGGAGAGGACGGAATCAGCCCTGGAAACTCTTATGATCCTGACAAGCTTTCCCGGTGCTGTTCGCCGGCCCCCAGCAGACGAGCACCTGCAGACCTGACTTGGAAGGTCCGCCGTCTGAAAGCATCACTTTGAAATAAAACCTCGCTGGAGATTTTCCCCCGCTCCCCAGTTTTGTTGGTCTTGATGCTTAGCAGGTACAGAAAAAGGGGAAGGAAGGCGTGGGCAGAGCGCAGGGGGCTCGGACGAGCTGCGGCACCTGCCCCGGCCCTGTTCGGGCTCCGCCGTGCCGGGGGTGCCGGGGGAGCCGCCCTGCCCTGCCCTGCCCTGCCCGGGCTCGGCTCGCCCGCACTCCCGGCCAGGGCTCCGGGCTGATCTCGGGGTGTTACTTAGCGAGCGAGTGGGACGGCGGAGAAAGGAAAAAGCAAACGGGGCTTTCCCAATAAAATAATTACCTGGCACCTCGCCAGCTCCCGGCCCCGTCTCTGTCCCTGCCCCTCTCGCAGCCGCCCCCCGATCCCGCCGCTTCCCAAATGAGCTCCGCCCGGGCTGTTCCGAGAACACTTCGTTTTTTACAGTCATTATACGTTTCTTTTGAGATGATTTACTCCTTTCTTTACATATACATTGGGGGCATTTTGTCTCACTATAGACCAACTGCTGCTAATTTCTCTGGTTTTAAAGAAGAGGGGCTGACATTTTCTGGAAGGTTGGGTCAAACGCATGCTGGGGCACGCGTGGACCCGGTTCCTTGTGATGCGTCTGAGCACACTCATAAAGAATTCCTTAAGCACCACGGCAAAAGGGACTAGACATCTATTGAAAGGGAAGATAGACCATAAGAAACCAAGAAATCAGACGAAAGGATCTTATTTTAAGAGATCTCCTTTGGAAGTTTCTTTTCAAAGGCAGTGATCATTTAAGGGAAAGGGAATTCTAATGTCTCAGGATAAAACCTGTGACTAATGCCGTTTGACCTATGCTCGGGCAGTTTTGTGTTTCCTGCCATTCATTTTAATGTCGTTATCTTCAAATTTATTTCTTAAAAGTCACTCATTTTCTTTGTCACCGAAAAAAAAAAAAAATAGGAAAAGAGCCCAAACTCAAAACTGCCGGCGGGTGGGGTAGGGAGGGGGAGGTAAGGGCTGAAGCTGCGTGTGTCCCGGTCCGAGGCCGGTAATCCGCATGAAATTGGGAGAGCCAGCACTTCAAATCCGGAGACCAAAGGGCTGGGCAGGGCCGGCCGGCGCCCCCCCGGCGGCTGGAGCCGAGCTCGGAGCCCCGTGGCTCTCCCGCATCCCCGGCCCCGGGGACGGACGTCTCAATCACCGCCACGGCGCGGCCCCACGCGGGACACCCTCGGCGGGACAGCCCCTGCCCCTGCCGGGCCGCTTCCCGCAGCCAGGTGGGAGCCGAACTTGTCGGCGCTCCCTCCCCAAGCCGGGAGCCGCTCTGCCGGGGACCAGCCGAGCCCCACCGCGCACCCCCAGGGCTGCCCCGCTCCTTCCTTCCCAAAGCTGCTGTGCAAATGTGGGTGCGCGCCTTTTTGTTTTCTTATTCCATTCCACCCCCCACCCCCCCACCCCCGCCACACTCCTTTTTCTTTTTTTTTTCCTTTTTTCTCCTTTTTTCTCTCTTTTTTTTTTCCACCAGAGAGGGGGAGGGATGCTCCTTCCCTGCTGCGTCTCAGCCCTCTAACGATGCTCATCGACCACGCCGGCAGCTTGAATGGAGGCTGCGGGGGCGAGGCTGTATAAAGACACCTAAGTCTTCACCTTTAGAATTCAAGCACAAGGAACAGTAACTGTTGGTTCGTTCAAAGCTCTTCTAGATCCCCCCTTTTCTTGAAAATCCTTCTATTGTGCCAATCAAGCAGATGGTTTGCAGGAAATATAGCTTGGCCCCAGTGACCGAAACTAATTTTAACTAGCTTTCCAAGCCTGGCACGTTTGTTTTGCTCTTACAAAATAGCTAAAAAAACAGCTGGCAAGGGTGAATTAAACCCATTAAAGACACATTTATAAGAAATTATATTCACATAGGTTGCTTGAAACCCCCCTAAGAGGGGAGAGATGAGCGTATTGAAATGAAAATGTCCCCGAGCACACTACCCTCCTTAACATCGCCTGAGAGTCTCAAAACATTTTACTAAATAGATTAACTTGACTATTGTTTTGCATCACATTTATCAGCTTCATTAAGTGAATAGCTGAACAAATATATTACGCATGCATGAAAAGCTCTTTTGGGGGCTGCCTTATTGTGTCCTCAGCCCTGACAGGTGGTTAACTGTGTTTCTCTCTCCTCTCCCCCTCTCTCTCTCTGCGCAAAGAAAGAGGGATCTCGGACAGAGTGCACAGCCCAGACTTGGCAAAGGGACCTCGAGGGGAGAGTTACTTTCTTTTCCCTCGCCATTCATGCTGGCCAGCCCAGAGCGCACACAGCCTGAAATGCAACCAGATGATCTGATCATGTCAAAAGTAATTAACTTTAGTTTAGTCTCTGCGTCTTGCTCGCGCTTTACTAACTCCTTCCAAGCCCGTTTAATTTGCACCCTTTCTTCCAAATTTGATTATTTTTGTCCATTGCGTCCTTTTATCCTTTTCCCCAACCTCCACCTTTGTTTTAAAAATATAATCTGGGGTTGAACAATCCCTCTTCTTTCTTCTCCATTGATCTGTCTAATAAACAACCACACAACTTCCTTAAAAACAACTCCTTTCATGAGCTAAGATTGGCCCATTTCGGAGAGCTAAGATTTGCAAAATACAACATGATGGTTTATTTGCTGCCTCAATTTCACGATTTCTTGGCCCAGTAGAACCTTTCTGGGAACTGGACAGAGACAGTTTGGATTTCAGATGTTGGTGGACAGGGTCCTGCTTGTTTCAATTGTGGTTTCTGCCCCAAGGATTTCCAAATTAGATTGTACAGATGAGATGTGGAGGAGGATCACAGAACACAAAACTTGCCCATTTATTTTCTCAAAAATGCGTTTCTCTCATGTTGCTCAAGAAGGTCAGAAGAATAAAAAATCCTTTTGTCTTTCAAATAGTTTCTTAAGAGTACTTCTGCCTCCTCACTGCAAACTGAATTGTGATCCTTTGCTTATGGCAGTGGCAAATTTCTCTGCTGACTGATCCGCTGAAATCTCTTTGCAGTGGTCACTTTTAAGTACTGTGACTTGAAACTTTTCCTCTAAGACCCAGCTCTGTTCCTCACTGTCCAGGTTATGACAGGAAGGACAACTTTCTTTGGAGGACAGGATCCTCTCCCAGCACAATTCAGCAGGAGAATGAGTATGTCCTGGGGTGGATTTTACAAAATCTGAGAGTTTGCTGCCACCTTGAATTCAGGGTCCTTGAGCCCACACACTCCCTTGATGTCTGCCACAATAATGGATTTAAAGGCTGCTCTCTACCCCTTTGCCTGATGGAACACCACACAAGGACCTCTGTCTCTCAGAGAGAGAACAGAATCACTGTTTGACTACCTGTGGGATAAAACCAGGACCTTCTCTTGTTTGTACACCTTTTCTTAAAAGGGCATCAACCCTCAACCCCTTGAATTCTTCCATGCCAGCCAGCTGATGCTTCACTTCCTTTGGGATTAAGTCTCTCTGGGAAGGTTTAAGCAGGACACTCAGAAGAGAGATGCTGATGAGAGCCCAGGTACCTGTAAGCACTTTTCCCAATGGAAAGCCCTCCCTAGGCTACGTGCTGGCAGCCAGGAGGATGGTGATAGGCTGGGAGGCTCACTTTGCTCCTTCTAGGTGAAAATACCTTCAGACATCATGATTTAGTGGGGAAAACAGCTGTTGTGGGGTGAGTGTTTTTTTCTCTGAGTCCTATGTGAAGGTGCTGAAAGGTCCTTTAACAGGGATTAACCTGGGATTCATTTGGTGGGACCTAAAGCTGTGTGATAAGGAAGGAAAGGAAACTCAAACACTGTGTAACAGCTCTTTTTAAACACAAGTGCAAAATTTCCTTGTTGGGTGTCCTGGTTTAGGGGGACATTGGGATACTCTAATGCTCTCACAACAGAATGGAGGAATATCTTAAAAAAAAAGAACTGATTTCCAAGGTCTTTTGATCATCATATTCCCTGGGCAATTAGTGTTTTCTTCTTGTAAGCAGAAAACACTAATTACCATTGCATTTGTGACCTTGTCCATTAAGACAGTGGCTTTGCAGTTAAATGGTTCAGTTACAGACCAAGCCCTGACCACATCCATGTCCATGGCTACAAGGTGCTGCATCCAGAGATGATGAGAGGAACTCTGTGGACCTCTTTAATAAAGACAGAATGCTTGGTTTCCAGAAATACTAAGCTGCTCTTGTAGATGTTGATGTGGAGTGTGTTTGACCTCAGCAGCTCTGACAGAAGAATGACAAACTACCCTCACATTTCACCTTCATAGAACCACAGAGAAATTAATCAGCAAGCCCTGGTCCATGGGGTCCATGGGCTCTGCTCCCAGTTCCTTTGTGTAAAATGGGAAGTGAGATGAATGAAAATTGCTGTATTTCTGTTTTCCCTTGGAGATGCTTTTACCAAGTAAGCTGCTTCAGGCAGAGAAAAGCAAGGAGCAATAATGCCCAAGGAATTAACAACTTCATAGTTTTAGGCATCATGGACATCTCCAGGATTCTTAAGGGTAGGAATCTAAATTCAGGATGACTGGATTCCTGCAGAGCTGGGAGGTTTTCCACCGGATCTCCACTTGTGAGAAAGAATTGTTCTCTTCAGAAAACATTTGGCTCATCCTGGAAATTAGAACAGGACCACCCTTCTTCTGGGCTTTGTTTTGCAGGCAGTGCAAATGTCCAGAGATGAAGGGCTCTTCCATTTCACCATTGAGAAAAGCTGATAAGGTCCTGGACCTTGAGAATCTTTTTTGAACTAGCCAAGGCCTCTCTCCTGGGAGCTTTCCCAACCTGCAGAAAGTACATCCCCTCTCAGAGAATTCTGTTTCTTTCTGACAGCAGCCCTGAGATCGGACCGATACACACTCAAGTGTGTTGCTCACTTGTGCCTTCAGCTCTCTGAAAGCAAACAGAAATCTCTGGGACTAAGGAGAGTGTGAGCATGCAAACAGAGTTGTAGAAAAGCTTTTCCCCATGCCTTTGGCCTGAGAATGTTGCTTGTTCTGTCAGGGCTGAAGTCAGGGGCAAAACTCATGGTAATTTCAATGCAGCGGGGTTAAGCCCTAGAAGAATTTGAATGTACTTGTCTCCTTTCAGGACTTTGTCAGGAGTGTTTTGGTACTGCAGGGGGAAATATCAAAGACAACTGAAGTTTAGAATGAGACAGCCAGGATGTTTGAAGAGGATCTTCATAAGATGAAACAGCTTTTCTCAGGTTTCTCGTCATACCTGCAGCAATGAGATTACTTCTCAAAAACCAATGTTTTAGTGGTTGCATTCACATTTTTGGCTCTCATCATGTCATGATTTTTATCTTTTTTTCCCTCTGCTTTTCCTTGTCCATTAAAAATGTAAGAGGGTGGAGAACATAAAATTATATGTCTCTAGTAAGATCTTTATGAACATCAGGTGAGATTTAGCAGGTTTCAAGTTTGGCTTGATGAAATCTGGTAAGGTTGTGTTGTCCTGGCAACGGACAGGGCTCTGTTTGAGGACCCATTCTCTGGCTGTGACTTGTCAGACCCAGAAAGATCAGGAGAGAGGAAATAATTGTAGTTTTAAGCTACATTTGCAGCCTCCTGATTCATGAATGTACTGAGATAAGGGGAATTTGTCTGGTGTCTTTTAAATTGTTCTGCCTTAGGTCTTAAACTGAAATTTAGTCCCTCACCTATCAACGTTTCCCTAACTTTACCTAATGGTACTATACAAAAAAGTGTATGCCCTCCTATTTTGGTGAATGTCTCCTGCTCTTACAGATGAATAAATCAGCAGGGGGGAATGTGTAGAGGCAGGACTACACTGCTGACTGTGATCAGGCCCTCTCTCTCAGGAGAATTCAAGCAATGAAGCTGCACTTCTGTGCCAGGACAATTAATGTCTTCACTTAAAGCAGAAGCAGGAGCAGCATGGAAAAATTTCCATCCACTGCTGTGCATATGATAACTGTCTCCAGATCTGTGAGAGGAAAAACAGAGAAGGTCTTCTTGCTATCTTCTGCTATTTCCACAGCATCTACTAGCCAAAGAAAAGGCAGCTTTTTGGTCTCAGTTCTGGTTGTCCAGCCCTAAGATTTAAAAGATTTGCTTTAGGAAGGATGAAGTAACCATGGGATTGATGAGGTGTACCTACCTCAGCAGGAAGCACCAGTGATCAGAGGTCTCTCTTTGGAAAGACTGGCACACACAAGGACTTCCACCTGGTCCCAGGCCCCACAGTGCCAAAGGGGACTGATGTCAGATTGGACTGGCTGAGTTCAAAATTCACAACTGAGATATTTGCACTCTGGACAGATGAAACAGGGCTGTGAAACAGTCTCACTATTTCCAAGAAAAATACATAAGCTTTGTATGAAAGGTTTAGGGAGAACTTTATTTTCCATTTAGCATCATATGCAGGTGAGTGTAGGCACCTGCTCTGAAGGAGCAGGAGGGATGATGTGCTCTCTAACCTACTGCAACTCTTTTTCATCCCACTTTTAGTGTGTCCAGGACGTTAACACATTCAAACTTGCTCTTTACATTGGGAAGCTGACTCCAGCCCACAAACAGATTGTCTGTCCACAAGGAAAAAATCCACAAAGACAGACAAGTCAAGTCATCCTCCTGGGCTGAGGAGTTTTTGGCTCTGCTGACAGGGATCTGGGATGTCCCTCAGTGCTGGGGCCATGTGGCCAAGAACTTTTTCTTCCTGAGCTCACCATGAAGAATGATTTTAAGGTAAAACCCCACATCTCTAACTTTCTTAGCTGTGTTTTAAGTAATGTTTTCATGAGGAGCTGCTGTTAAACCATAGGGTCTGTTTTATGACATATTTTCAAATTAAGCTGCATTTAAGCAATAAAAGCAAGTAATTACATATAGCTTTTTAAGAATGTGCACTTTGTTTTCTTTTCCTCTTCATTTAAATTCCAGAGTGCACAGGACTCCTGTTTTTAAGTAGATTTTAACCATGACTAGAGAAGCTTAGTTATCAGTTTTGCACTATAAACAATATGCAGAGGGGGATGTTTTGATCAGAGCTATTCAGTCCTTGCTTGCTAATCTAATTACAAAATGTAGGTTTTTGACACAGAGCTGCTTGCAGAGAAAAGGCTTTTCTCACACCTGGTGGATTGTTTAGCCAAGCTTTTTAAATGCTTACAGTTTTAAAGTGGGGGGGAGGGAAGCCTTTTTAAAAAACAAGTTCCTGTGCAAAGCAATAGAAAGAATTTAGTGGTTGTCAACATGAGTTTAGTATAAGGGTGCTGTCTAAAATGTGGGTTCACTTTACATTGACCTTTGGTCATAGTAGCCCCAAACAGAGTTTTAATTTTTTTTTAAAGGGTTAAGGAGAGTATGAAAGATGACAGACGCCAGTGACTGTATTAAATTGTGTGCATGGCTGTTATAAATATCTATGTATGGCTGGACACGATGCTCCCATTTTTTTTTTTTTTTTTTGGGGTGTTTATTGTTCGTGTCTCAAGTGCTCAGCAGCTCTGAAAGGGCAGCTTTGAATCACAGCCCCAGCAAAACAGTATTTTTGTGTTGTTTAGTGCCCTGATTCCTACAAACAAAATAAAGTACCTTGTTGAATAAGGGCCATTGAGCAGGAATGATGGGTTAAGAGTGGGGGTCTGAGGTGGCAGCGTGGGTGCTTGTTTATCAGGGAGGAGTTGTCAGTTGTTGGCTGTGCTGCTGAAAGGAGGGACGCTGGAGGCTGATGGCTGGGAGAGCATTGATGTGAGGTAACGGGGTAATCGGATTGAAAGTTAGCCATGGTATTTATGTCAGTTCACATTTCGTCAAATGAATAATATGAGGTTGCTACCTAGCCCAGGCCTTGGCCTGGGGGTTGGGCTATAAAGAATCTAAGGCCTCATTTGATTCAAATATAAATTAATTCTCACTGGAGCGTTGGCTGATTAATCTATTTGCATAATAGTAGGAAAACTGCAGTGTGGTTACTTTTGCGGGGATTTGGACAAGAAAAGCCTTAAATTCATTTGAAAGAATATTGTGTGAGAAGTCAGGGAAGCAAAAGCACCTCTATAGGGGCTCCTCAAGCCATTTTCCCCCCAACCCTGGTGTGCAAAACTGAAAGCTAAACTCGTTCACTGGGGAGTCTGACACCCTCCTGAAAAAAACCTGTGTTCTGATGTCTAGCTACACTTACATTGTTGTGTTTGATGTTGCTCCCACTGTAATTATAACAATGGCATCCTTTATCGGTTTTGATATTTAATAAAAACGAAGCCTAAACAAAACTGCAGCATGTGTAGGTAGAGTAAATGTTGGACTGCAGTGGAGCTCTGTGGAGAGATAAAGAACCAGGAGAGACAAATGCCCTTGAGATGTAAGTGCTGTTTGTGTGAAAGCCTGGTTATCCTGTGAGACATGGGAATGAAAGATCCCAGTCCTGCTGGCCACTGTGCTGAGGGAGGAGTGGGTATAACATCAGTGCTGGCACCAAGGAGAAGCTCAAAGAGGAAAAAAGCTTTTTTTTTTATTTGCTTCCCCTCCTACCAAGCCTCTCCATTCCACTTTTGGAGATGACACCTGAGGCACACCCCTACAGAGGACACCTACAGGGAGGTGCACCCACACATGGGTGGTCACGCAAATGTTATTCCATCTTTTCCTTCATTTCCCTAAATACTGTGCATCTCCATGGCATGTATAAAATGCAGTGTAAGGTTTGTTTATGATTATTTTTTTTCTTTTACTATCCACACACCTGTAGTGCTTGACTGGCAAAGAATGTTATGTTTGCACACGGATACTGAGACTGGTTGTGAATCATGTGACCTCTGAGGACAGAAGTGTGTCAAATCCACAAGACACCGTAGGGAGAAGCTTCAAAAAATAGTCCAAATCTTGCTCTTATTGAAGTCTGTAGACATTTTGTCAGCAAGAAAAACACATGCTCCAATTAAGCAAAATATAAAACCTCCAGCAAGGATGTCAGGAGGAGTTACAGTGGAGCAGAGTCCATAAGAAGAGAGGGAGGCAACCTCCAGGTCCACATTTGCCACAGTTCATTGTAGGGGGATATAGTGGGGTAAGTGAAGGTGGTATAGAAGGTAATCTTATCCCCCAATGAGTTGCAGCTGGACCAGTTACTAAAGCTCAGAAGCAGGCCTGATTTTAACAGGGCACACCTGTAGGCAATAAGAACAAGTGGTGTAAAAGAGTGGATTGGTGGGATATGGAGTGAGAGGATTGTTGCAAGGACCAGGAACAGGCAGTGCATGGAGGAGCTGTCTGTGAGGAACATTGAGGAGGTGAGACGCTCTGGTGGTATGGAATCCTTGCACTATAATCACATTAGAACTAGTGCTATCTAAGACAACAGTTAGCTGAGTATTTGCAGGAAAGCTGGGCTGTCACTTGGATTCACTTGAGTTTTAAAGCATCCACTGAGATTAAAGATGACAGGGTTTTGTGGTGAACCTTCCCCCACTGCAGAACACCAAGGTTTTCACTCTGAGTTCAGTTGCTGCTGCTAAAATACAAAGATTTCCATCACAGACAGTGGGGATAGGAGGTGTGTCACCTACCTCCTTCAGCTAGGAGTTGGGGAGGCTCTCAGGGGCTATTCCTGATGAAACCTCTGAATCCAGATACTTGGGGGAATCACATTGATGTTACAGATTATAATTATGCTGAGGCAAATGACACTCTAAGAAGAGTTTGTATTCTAGGCAGGAATATTGTACTTTGTAGATCACTTGGAAGTGTGTGCAAAGATGGAAAATGGGGTTCTTCCTGCCTCATCCCCCTCTTGGTCCTTGTTCCTGGTTTCTGCATAAACCCATGGGTCCTCTGCCATGATTGGAGTTCAGGCTGCAATTTGTAACTCCATAATTATTTCTTGAATTCTTTGGTTGCTTCTTTTAACTCTGGATTTTGTTTTGTCTTTTTATTTTCTCTCATTTTTTCTCCTTTTTTGCTTTTTCCTTTTCTTTCCTGTCTTTAGCCCACCCATAATATTAGTTTAGTTATTATATCAACCTGGCTTTCACTCTGCTGATTGCTTTTCAGAGCCATTTGGGAAGGATGTGCTGCTCCTCAGTTCAGTGCTGTCTCTTTACAAAGCTCGGGAATTAGGCAAGAGATCTCGACAAACTGCAAATGAAAAAGGAAAGGTGGTGGTCAAACCCCCTTATTTATGTAAAAAAAAAAGTCTGCTACAGTGTCTGTATGTTTGCTGCTGCAAGATCAGTGTCTGAAAGCACAAAACAAATTGATCCTATCCATGGCCATAAAGCACCTACACTGCAGTATTTTGGTGGTTATTCTTGTGGAAGGGGAATGTCTGGAATCTGCAGAAGGCTGGGCCACACAAGCAAGTGACATGCCTGATTAACAGAACGTGGTTACCAGAGAATGGTGACTCTGCTCTGGTGTTTATGAAGAACAAACAAGACCAAGGAAAAGCCCTCAGCCTGCTGACAACCTCCTGCTCCAATTACTGCATGTCTTTTACAGCCAGTGGTTGATGTGGGTCTGGTGGTTTAATCTGGGGAAGTTGAAGGGAGCCTCTGTGCCTGTCTGACTGCCCTGGGGGATGCAATGAACCCCTCTGGATTAGCCAGGGGCACTTCAGGCAAATCCAGGGCTTCTGCCTACCTTGATGCCATGGAAGGAAGAGGTGCCTGATGCACTGAAGACAGTTCAGGGCACCAAGGCTCCTGGGTTCTTCTCATGGTCCCATCTACAACAAAAAAATTATGTAAATGGATAAATTTCACTCAGCCTCTCTTATTCCTTCTATCAGGTCTGGCTACAGTGCTCATAGTACTTAAATCAAGAAGGTTTTTTGACAGTGAAGGAAACAGACATTAAATTACTTGTGCTTACAGCTTAAAAGAAAGCTTTAGTGTTGGATTTCTTGCTTCTCCCTAGTGCATTAGGTTCTCAGTATATACCTTTTGCAGTTTAGATATTAACTGATTTTACTTCCAGTAACTCCCATTGCATTAGAGGGGAGCAGCAGAAGAGAAAAGAGGCTTTTTTTTTTTTGACATGTCTGCCATGTCAAAATTGTCAAATAACAGTACATGTGACAATAATTAGGATGAAAAAGTAAAATGCTGCATGGACACTGCCAATGTGCCCAAATTGTTTTGTGTGCTTCCAACAAACCAGTCTGTCCAGGCTGCCCAGCTGAAGGTGATGCTTAGATAAAGAGGTTGGGCTTTGCCAGCAGCTTGCAGTGCTGGAAGGTGGAATTGCACTCCTGCTTGGACCACATGAGTCTGTGGTTTCACTTGTGGCAGTTCTGCCACTTGTTTGCCTTCTTTGTGAACAAGTTTCATTAATTAACTCAACTGGAAGTTCATCAAGGGAAAAAAGAAAGCAATTTTTTAAAAAAAACAGGGGCTTATGACTGAATAAAAGAAATTAGTGCAGCTAAGAGCATATATCAATTTAATTTGATTATCAATTTAATTTGATTATCAATTTAATTTAAAATACTGTGTGAGAGAGATGCATGTCAGGCAATTAAAAGGAAGATTACTCACCAAATTTTAAATGGAGCACATCTGACTTTCTTCAACTAGACTTTTCAGTCAGAAACTTTGGTCCAGGCTAAGCTTAAAAGCCATGAGTTCTGCACATTTATTTCTCCTGTTTTTCTCATCCTTTATTTTTCTTTTCATGCCTTCCTATCTGAGAGCTGTGACAGAGAAAGGGATCTCAGGTGGGAGTAGTAAATCCAGAGCAAAGGACCAAGTGGGAATTTCTGGGCTGGAAAGCCATGAGTGCAGCATGAAACCCCTGTTGTCTGCTCAGAGCTGTCTTTGGTAAGGGCTTAGGCTGAGTGAGCAGGCAGGTCAGCTATGAAACTGCAGAAGAAAAAAAACATCAATTAGGCCTTCATGCTTCCTCCTGGAGCTTTTTCAGTGTTGGAACACCACTAGGAGTTGTTCCAGGCTTTCTCACCAGTCTCTGTCCACCCAGCCTCAGATGTTTCACATTGTTTATTGGCTGAACAAACCTGTGTCTGACATTCTGAGCACAGTCCATTGCTGGCTGAAAGGAAACCACTTTGTGTCTGCTGGGTCAGTCAGACATATGAGACTGAGAGAAATGATCTTCCTCTCAGGGCTGCAGGAAGCTGAAGGGCAGAAGTGAATGACTGACAATGGGATATGCTCGACAATATTTATGTGAGCTTTGTGTTCCCAGATACACTTGGATGGCAGTGAATTGTCAGTTACTATATCAATCTGCCAAGTGTGAATAGCTCTTGAAGAGCTTGAACCTTCTCAGGTTAAGGCATCTGTAAAGCTAATAGAGATCATGCATGATATGGATATGACCTCATTCTGAGGGCGTATAAATTAAACCAGTCCCAAGCAAGGGCTCTGGCTTCTCAGCAGGGCTCACATGCAAACTGGCAGATCCCCTGGCAATTCTCTGCCACATTGCTCAGTTTGTCTTTAACTACTGTTTTTATACTGTGCCCATCACTGTGACTGACACAGAGAGCTTTAGACTTTTCACTAAATTGTCTTTGTTTGACAGAGAATCTCTCTTGGAGGCAGTGGAGTTTGTGCCACATCTGTGGCACAATTTTACCTAAAACATTTTGCATGCACAAAATAGCAAAGTGCCGTTCACCACTTCAAGGATGTAGGAACTACAGAAGGTTGGAAGGGTTGCTCTGATCACATCCAGAGAGGAAGTTTTGGCAGTGATATTCAAATGGTGGCTAAATGGAAGGCCAAAGTCATGGCAACAGATTATTGACTTAGTTACAGGTCCAGTAAAGGATCCGAGTCTAAGCTACTCTTGATTCTCTACCTCCCTTCAGTACCATAGCCAGAGCTCATCAAACTCAATTCTGAGAGAAGATCCACCTTTTTTTTTTTTTTTTTTTGAAATGACAGATTCTCAAAACTTTTAGGAAAAAGGACTCACAGGGGTAATATTAAGAATTTTACTGCCAAATTTAATCTTTGTGTCATGCTAGAAGAGTAAATCAAGTTTTCTGAAGGCCAAAAGTAATTGGATAAAATCTGCAATAAAGTTTTATGGTTTTGTGCCTTTCACTGAGATCTCAATCATTTAATGAAATCAGGTAAAAGTAGAGCTGTCCTGATAGATTTTTTTCCTTGAACAGGATGAAAGGGTTGTTTTTAATGTATGATATCTGTTAAAATCCTGCTGTAGGGCCAAGTGAGTTGTAATTTTGGCCACAGTGATTCCTTTGCTAGGGCATATCCTAACAAATCCCACTCTGCTGATACTATGCCTTTCCTCCCAGGGTTCCCCAGACCTGAATGGAAGTCTAGATTTTGACTTTGCTGTAGTGACCAGAGGCTGATCACAACTGTGTTTCTGTCATATCTCCCAAACCATTAACTATGGTAGATTGTTTTTCTACTGTAATCTTAAGGTGCTCCTTATTGGGAGTTTATAGTGGTTTGTTCCGTGTACCCCGTTCGGTTTCCCCAGTGGTTTTGCTCTGGAGTTGTTTAATAATATTTCCCACCTAATCTTATGTCAGCCCCCATGTCAATCTCCCCTGTACCTTCCTGATTTCCAGACCCTTCCCTGCCAATCCTGAAAGTCCTGCCTGCTAAATGGAAGGCCAAAGTCATGGCAACAGATTATTACAGGTCCAGTAAAGGATCCAAGTCAAAGGTACTCTTGATTCTCTACCTCCCTTCAGTACAATAGTCAGAGCTCAGCAAACTCGATTCTGAGAGAGATCCACTTTTTTTTTTTTTTTTTTTTTTTTTTTTTTTTTTTTTTTTTTTTTTTTTTTTTTTGAGATGACAGATTCTCAAAACTTTTAGGAAAAAGGACTTACAGGAGTACTATTAAGAATATTTCTGCCTGCTTCCACTGTCCATCAGATGTAACTCCACCCCTTTCTCGAGAACCTTCCTTGTCCATCACCCTTCCCTCGAAGTTTCATTGGTGTGCCAAGCCTGATCCCCTGCCATGTTATCCCCTATTGGTTACCTAGACTCTGATCCCCGCCCATGTTATCCCCTATTGGTTATCTAGACTTTGATCCCCGCCCATGTTATCCCCTATTGGTTATCTAGACTCTGATCCCCACCCATGTTATCTCCTATTGGTTATCTAGACTCTGATCCCTGCCCATGTTATCTCCTATTGGTTATCTAGACTCTGATCCCTGCCCATGTTATCCCCTATTGGTTACCTAGACTATGATCCCCACCCATGTTATCTCCTATTGGTTATCTAGACTCTGATCCCTGCCCATGTTATCTCCTATTGGTTATCTAGACTCTGATCCCTGCCCATGTTATCCCCTATTGGTTATCTAGACTCTGATCCCCGCCCATGTTATCCCCTATTGGTTACCTAGACTATGATCCCTGCCCATGTTATCTCCTATTGGTTATCTAGACTCTGATCCCCGCCCATGTTATCTCCTATTGGTTATCTAGACTCTGATCCCCGCCCATGTTATCTCCTATTGGTTATCTAGACTCTGATCCCCGCCCATGTTCCTTCCCTGCTGTTCTACTCTCGATTAAGATTCATATCCTCTGCTAGTACCCTCCCCTGTTTTTAAGTTGCTGTCACCACGTTGGAGCTGTCCTCTGTCCCTGGACTTTCCTGGAGGTTAAACCCTCCTGAGAACTTTCACAGGTGGCCCCTCTTGTCTCCTTTTTTCTGGCTTCCTCCACTTGGGTTTCCCATCAGCAGCCTCACAGATAAGCTTTGCTGCCTCCCTGAGTTGGGCATTCCTGCTCTACTGTGGTGTTACATTTTATTTCAGTGGTCTGCTCTGGGAACCCTCAAAGGAAATGCCACGCTCTGCTGCCACCCAGACCAGCCTGAGGGGAGGATGGGGCAGCCACCTTGGCACGGGCCAGGAGGTGAGGGCCTCTCAGGTTTTGTGTTGCTGAAATGGCTCCCCAAGTATTAAAGAGGTTTTTTTCCCAGCCCCACAACCAAAGAAGTCGAGATTCCTCAGCCCTGCTTTTCAAGGTTGTTTATTTTCCCTTATCTGTTACATTCCTTCTCTGACCTGCTGAGATCTGTCCAGCAGGTCAGGTTGGGGCACACTAATAGCCCTTGAGGTGGTGTTAGTTTTTTATGCTACAAACTACCTGCACTTTATTTACAACAATTTTCCAATCCCTATCACCTGTGTTAGTCTGTCTCTACTCTAAACTAATCCAGAAGTGTCACCAGAAGATGGAGGACAAGAAGAAGAAAGACAGGATACACCCAGATTCCTCCATCTTGCCTCTTGAACCCCCATTCTAAATCCCCAAAATTCTGCTTTTTCACACTGTGACAAATTCACTATCATTCTACTCAAACTCTTGTTGGTAATTGTTTCCATGGGCTAAAATCAAAGGCACAGGTGTCTTTGACTCCATGCCAAGGTCTCTGAGCCCCCTGCCAGGGTCTGGAGTCCTCCAGGGCCACGAGAGGAATGTCCCAGGCTCCGACAAGGGCAACTGGAGGATCACCAAGAGACTGCCCCTGCCAATTAATTGTCAGCTTAATTGTCCAAGGAACATCTAAAACACCCCTTGAGAATAAACACTGGAGATGTTTCTGTATATCCAGGTCAATGAGTCTCTGCTTCCATTTGCTGTCTTTTACCATCAGGTCTCTAATGATGTAACAAACAGGATCACAAAACACAATTTACCAGCTTATTTATATCTACCCTCCTTAAAGCCTGCTTATACCAGCTGTAATTGCTGATTTTTAATGGTGTCTGATAAATTCAGGATCTAGGAAGGAGAGTGGATGGAAAGAGCTGAACTCATGCTTTCAAACGGAACTGAGAGACTTTCTGCTTGGTTACACCAGCTATGAAGAAAGACTCCCACATGCTCTGTATTTATTGGCACCTGACAAGGGTGAACCATCATCTGAGTGAGGCCTCCAGGCCCCTCTTTCCTTCTTTGCCCCATTTGTCTGTGCAATGGGAATGAAGGGAGCATTTAACTCTGGAATTTTGTATTTTACAGACTGTTGGAGTCTTACTCTGGATTGACAGGGGCATTCCTGATTTTTGTCCAGTGTCAACCAGGACAAGGCTGCACAACCTTCTAAGTCATCCAGAAACATCTGCCATTACTTACTTTTATTTTTAGGTTTGAGTGGCAAAAATACTGTTATTGCTGTTATTACTGTTATTATGGAAAACAACAGGAGAAAAAAAATTTCTGTGGTAATTAGTTCTCACATTATTTATTCAGTCTTAAAGATACAATTATTTAATTATGTTTTGTTATTTTAGTGTTAGTAAAGGCAAACAGAAGACAAAAATTTTGCTGTCATATGGAACACAACAGCATTTTCTAGTAAAATTTCTAGGTCAATTTTCTAGTAAAATAATTTTGCAGTGATTGTATTTGGGTGTGAAGCTCATCGCCTTGGCCACCAGTAGGAAGTGGCTTTTAAATGACACATTAAATGGTCCTGCCCTAGTGGATTCATCACAATGTGATTACATTGTGCTATTTCAGTGACTTGACACAGTCAGCTTCTCCAAAGGAAAACCCAAGAGTGTAATTCATCCCTGGTGTATGTTTTCATTTTGCACCAATGGTGGATATTTTTACATTACTTTAGTATTTTCCTAAAAAAAAAAAAAAATATAAATTATATCACTAACAAACCAACAAAACAAATTCATTGCTCTTAGTGCTTGGTCACCAGAAACAAACAACACTTTATTACATTTTTTTGGATCTTCACTAAATAGAACACAAAAATTTAAACTTCTAGTGAAGGGTGGCCCATGTAATTTAGAGGGGGTGGGAGGTATTTGGTGCATCTGTAATAGAAATAAAGCATGATGATAACATGCAATTGGAAATCCAAGGGTTTTGCATCAACAGCAAATAAAGTAGAAAGGAGATGGGATGGTGGGTAAAGCTGTGAGGAGGGGATATTTTATAAACTTTTTTTCTCAGTTTTTTTCATAGGTTTCATTGTGCAAAGGTCCATAGTGCTGCTTTAGAATATGATCCTGGTCAGTACAGCACAAATCTCAGGGGACAAAAGTTGTTAGCAGCCTATTAGGATCTTTAGAACTCTGATCTGCAAAAACATTCTCTGAAAAGAGGTGAGGCACTATCTGAAGTAGGGCAGTACTAAATTAAAACACCCCTAATCTTGCTTGGCCAGTGGTCTCTCTTCTAGAAGCAGTTCCACTCACTGCTCCATGAATAGGAGGTGCTATTTCCAAACCTTTAGTATAAAAGCAAAAGCTCAAGGACATATTTATTAATCAAACATCATTTCCTTTTTCCTCCCCAAGTATGCTTTTGTATCCTTCCAGTGCAACCAGGTAACATAATTTAGCTACAAACAAACACAAAAAAAAAAAAAAAAACTGTGAAGAAAGACATTTTCTCTCCTTTTTCCAGCTCTCACTAATTGCTTGGCTCTGGGATGGAAAGGACCCCAAGCCTGAGCTTTGCACAAAACTCATCCAAGAGTGAAGAGGGCAAGGCGAGCCCTGAGCCTCTCCAGCTGCCCTGGAGTGAATGGCTTTCTGAGGGCTATGAATGCTCCCTGTCTCTGCCCATACAATGTAGGTGTTGCTGCTCACCAGGAAAAAAAAACAAAACAAGAATCACTTGAAGAGGGGAGAAGGAGTCCTGGGCAGGGGGGCAAGCAGGGTCCCTCCAGGGAAAGAAAAGCTCCTCGCCTGCATGGGTGAGAGGGGCTGGGCACAGCCAGTGAGGCTGGTGCTGCTCTCTGGGGCTGGGGGCACTGGGGGAGAGTGTTCTGCTCTCAAGTGAAACGGGATGAAAAGTGTGTCTTATGGTAAAATGGCAGAAAAGCTCCCCAAAAGATGGAGATCTGAAGATAGCACATCTGAAGATCCTCAGTGCTTGTTCTGGTTTTCATTTCAGGCTGTTCAAGTGTCCACACATGGCTGAGCCATTAATGAAATCATAGCCTTTGCTGCTTTCCTTCATTCATAAAATTGAGAACAAAATTAAGTTATTACTGACTCTCCTGTAAGTGGGGTCTGCTTGCAGGGAGAGGAAAGCAGCTGGTGATGGCTGGGATAACAACAAACCTGCACTTTTCTGATGCATGTGTTGCACCTGAACATCTGAAAGAGATCTCATCTCATCTGGACACAGATGCAGAGGACACAGAATAACAGGACTTTTCTGTCTTCACCTTCCAACATTAGAACATCTGAATTTTTTTTAAATTTTTTTTTTGGTCAATGTTTGTTTTTCCCCACTCATCTTTGTATTTACCACACACCTTTGGGAACAAGGGAAAGAAGCATGGAAGGCATACTGGGTGAGATCAGATGCCTGCACTTTTAACTCTGATCTTGTTCAGTTTGTATTTAGACCCTCTGAAGGCCTTTTGCATGAGTTACTTTTGGTCTAAGCAGACCTTTACTCTTATGTCAGCACAAAGGGGTTAGGTGCAGTGCTTTCTGTGGCAAAAGCCCTCGCTGGGGCTGAGCAAAATCTCAGCTTTTTCAGGAGCACGGCAGCACAAAAGATTTAAGGGGGAAATTGTTAAAAGGGAAGCCCTTTTCTCTTTGGATTGAATGCAGTGGGGAGATTAAAACTTTCATTTGAGATTTTGCTGTATTCATAGTAGTGAGGCCATGAATAGGTCTAAGTCAGAGCCCACAGTGGTTGTGGTGTGCCCTTTTATTCTCTGGCACATCTTCAGACACAGGTTGTTTTGCACTTGAAAGAGGTGAAAGAGGGGAATGTGGGATTTTGACAGCTGATATTGGCCTCTGAGCTCTTGATGGGGATTTTCTAATTAACCCCAAGGGCCCATCAGGTGGTCAAAATGGAATGATTTCTGTTAGGAAGGGGAAAAAGTTGGAATTTTCTAATTTTTTTTTTTTTTTTTTAAATTTTGGACAAGTACACTGGGGGTGATTTTTAATGACATATGTACGTTGAAACCAATTATGAGGAGAATTTTGGAAACTTTTAGGCCCTGAATACCCTAAAGCTCAAAGTTTCAAGGAAAACTTTCTCCCTTGTGAAGGTTTCTTGGGCTCTATGTCATAATAATAAAGCTAATTTAAGCAAATGCCTTTTGATCCCGATTACTTCCCACAAATCTTTACCACTGAGACAATCTGAGGTGGCACACTCCCACCCTGTCCTCTCTAGCTTGGGGCACTGGGGGTGGTGAGTTCAAGGGAATCGGGATTCTTCCTGCATGGATGCAACTGGCAAAGCTGATTAGAGGAGCAGCAGCAGAGCAGGAAGGTTGGGCTGAATGTGTGATAATTTGTATTCTGCAGAAACCTTGCAAAACTACCTCATGAAGTTTTAGAAAGAAAAAGTGAGCAAGCCTGCCTGTGTGTGTTTGCACTGATTTTACAGTTTTGGTGATGGTACCATACTGAAGCACATGAAGTTGGAAGGCAGCTGCCCTGGTTATCTTGTCTCCTTCTAAATCCATGGAGCAGGATGGAGGATTAAGATGCTAGGGAAAAAATCTTGAGCTGTGATACCTGTGAGTCAGGAAAGCTAGCAGAAAGGCATTTAATGTTGATTTTGTCTGCTTCTAAAAAAATAGAATTATAGCTTCACAATACATGACTCTTTTCAGACATTTCTATGAGATAGAGATATCTGTATATCTGTATCTATATCTCATGGGTCTAAGAATTATTGTTCAAACTCAAGTGACTTGTTCGAGGTAATATTAATTGACTTTTTAATGTTTGGGGTATGTGAGAGTTGCAAAGGAATGGAGAGAAAGGCAGGAGGAACATGAAGGAGAAGAAAAGGATCCTACTGAATGAATTAATCTAGAAGTAATAACAAATCTAACTGTAAAAGGAGGTATCTTCCTCTCTTCCTCTGCTTGTTCCTGCACATCAGAGCCAAGGGCAAGAAGTTGCAATCTTCCAGTCATGGCAAAAATCAAATGGGACATCTCTGCCTTCTCTGTTATCTCCCAAACAGAAATATTCCTTGTCCACTTCCCATATCAGTCAAGTTCAAATTTTACATGATTTGAAACTCATCTGAAAATAATGCCCTGGGCTGGCCTTGGGTTTGTGCTGGACAGGAACACAGATGTACTCAGGGGAGGAGTGAGGTAATGAAGGTGAATATACATAAGTAGTAAGTTTAATTAGTAAAGGGTAAGTAAGTCAGGTGAAGAAAAAAATAGTAACAATGCTGCTAGCAAAGGGTGGTAGTTGCAGAGAATAAACAGAAAATTTAAGGATTTCAGAACCAGACCAAATGTTTCAAAACAAAACTTAAAACCAGGCAAAATTTACTTTCAGTCACATTTGGCCACAAGATGTTTGGCACAGGTCCAAAAATGTTGGGGGTTTTTCCTCTTTTTCTGGAATTCAGGGAGTGCATTTTGAGTGCACAGAGCCAAAAGCTGCAGAGACTGGACTTATCTAATGCCTGGAGACAAACAGAGGTGGATGTTAACTTCCAGAAAATAAAAGATATGCTCTGTGCTCTGCTTCTGTAGAACCATAGTTGCTTTAGCATGGTGTGTGACATTTCAATTCTAAAGCCTGCCACACAGGCTGAGAACAATCTCATTTGGCAATAAACACCCGGGCAAATTTTAAGACTGTGTGGGGATAGTACTTGGCAATTAAAATAGGTGTCAAATAACTGCCAGAAAATAAATACAAAATCTAAAAAATTAACTCAGAGTGAGCACTTTGAGAAGTCCAATTAATCTACTTCTGTCAGAAAGAGGTGGCCCCTCCCAATGGAGATGTTTGGATGTTTGGATAACATCTGCCCAATCATCATTTAATGGTCTGGGGAATACAAATGAATAGACTTGACTTGGTTCAGGAGCTTTCTGCTCTACTTAGCCCGGGATTATTTTAAGAAATCTAATAAGATACAGACATTTATCCATCTTTACTGAAAGAAAATATTTCTTTTGCCTAAAACATGTTGGAAACGGGCTGATTCTTTCCCTCTGGTGCTGATCAGCATTGCAGTGTGCATGAACAAGACATTCATCTTGCTGACACATCTTGTTCCAGCTGTTGCTGTGACAAATTGTTTCTGCTGTAGTTCAGCTGAAGTGCTGCAGAGGTTTGCCCATAACTAACTTTAAATGGTTTTTTGAGGACAGCTTTAAATCAAAATCAGAGCCAGGGCTGCAAAGTTGTGTCAACCCCAGACAACTTAATGCAGAGGGACAAAAAGTCTCAAGGTGGTTTCCAGTCCTCATGAATCTAGACTCTTGCCCAGCTTCTCAGCAGTGCTCTGCACAGTAATTTTTGCCAGAACGTGTAAGAAAGGAATGTTTCCTCCTGTGGGGGAGGATTTGGCTTCTGAAACAAAACCTCATGTCCACTGCCTATCAATGAAATGCATTGTTTGAGAGCTGGCCTGTGTACTTTATGGACACTCCAGTGTTTCATCCACCACTGACTGTTTCAGACTGAGATCAAATTTCATATGTTTTGGCAGGGCTGGAGAAAATAGTGCTACCATAATGATGACAACAGTGCTATGAAATATTAAAGACAACCACATGCTCACTATAAACTCACCAAATTTCTCCTCATGCTTAAGAAAAGTGAAAAGATCTCTACTTGGAGTGGTTTTTAGGCTAGAGTTATCACCCTGTAGTGACACAAGAGCTCACCAAGGCTCTCCATGTTTATGGGTGCTTTCTTGCTGGTGGTGGCCCTTGGTTCTGTAATACACTCCTCCCCCAAACTGTCTCTCTTGGAGTAGATTTAGTTCAAGTTTTAATTAGTAATCCCTGAAGAAAAACATCTGTGGGTTCACAGAGGATCAGCCCAGTATCAAAAAGGAAGGCTTGGAATTGGTTACAGGTTCTCTTTTATGTCACAGTGAGTTTGGATAAAGCCATGGACTTGTGATTCTGTGTGGAGGGATAGAATGTAAGGAAATAAAGATAGTGCAGAAGGCAGTCTCACACCTGAGGAGCTGCAGCTGTGCCAATCACCAAAGATTGGGAACAGGGCTGCCCTTAACAGGCCACAGCTGTGTCCAATAACAAGAGTGCCACAAAAGAGTGGGTTAGCTGGGTGAGGAGAGAGATGGAGTTTGTTGGCTGTGCTGTGAAGAGAGATGGAGTTGTTGGCTGTGAAGAAGAAGAAGAAGGAGTCAGTGCTGTGAGGATCTGCCCATGAGAAACCACTGAGAAGGTATGAGAGCTTTGCAATATGATGACAACAATTCTGAACATTTGAGTATGTCGTGCCTTGCCAATTAACAAGATTAATTTTCTCCCTCACAAAAATTTGTCAGCTTTTTTGAAACAAACTGGGAAGAATTGAGGTGTTTTCTAATTCCTCTTCCATTCTTCTAGACCAAAGAGACTTTATTCCATTTACTGTCCCAGGTGTCTGCTCTGGGCTGTCCCATACATTTGCAGAAGCAAGAGCTCTAAGAAATGTCAAACCTTACAGGGAGAAATATTTAAAAAGGAATTTTGAAGTGGAAACTCTTCAAGTTAACTTCCTGAGTCTTTTAGGTAGTGGTAGAATCAAATTGTAAATGATGCCCACTTAGTGGCTTTAGCTGTGGAAGCTTTAATATTGTTTTAGCAAATATATGAAGGTTCTCTTCACTATTAGCTTTTTGTGGGGATATAAATTAATGTGCTTTCATACTTATTTTTTATGTGCATTTTTTCCCTTTGGTCAGTGTCACACAGCACTGGGTTTTTTTAAAGGTTTGTGTTTATTTGTAAACAACATTTATTTATTTATTTATTTTCTTTGTGTTTATAGAGAGAAATGCAACAGCATCTGCTATAGAAATAGTTTGGGAAAAATAATTTCAGTGTATTCTCAAGGCTTAAAATTGATGAATAACGGTTCTTGTCCATTCTGACAATTTTGTGGGGTTTTTTTGGATCCTGTTTCTTCTGGCACTCTGTCCATCTATAGCAATTATCTGTCTTCCTGAATTAATTTAGACAGCTTTTAGTAAGAACTAAAACCTCTCAGAAATGAAACTGCTTTTCTTTTCTCACCTGAGCACCACATCCTGGTGCTCTTTTTGTTGCTGAAACGAAGTTTATTTTGCATACACTATCTATGCCTCATGTATATTGTGTCCTCTTTCACAACACTTTCTGATCATAAGGGTTTATTCTACCTTAATCACAGACCCACCAGGAGATTAAGGCTCATCTCTAGAGTCTTTGGTAAGCCAGCTAATTGTGGGTGAAATCAGTGGGCATTAGAGGAAGCTGTAGGGCTTTGAGAGCTTGAATGGCTTTTGGGAGAGGGGAGAGTGGCAGTCACTGCCTGACCCTGACAAACCCTGAGGTCCTGGGTGCTGTTTGCTGGTGGTGCCCTTACAGACCTGCTCTTGCTTCTGGAGGGTCTCTGCTCTGGCAGTGCCTTCCCTTGCACGGACAGAGGAACCTCAGCCGAGAACTTGGGGGCCTTCCCTTGCGCATGATCTAAGGGAACTCATTTGTGTCAGTGGCAGAGGAAGCCTTTGAATTTTCGTGCTGGGGTAAAGCAGTGGGGCAAACCAGCAAAATCAATATAAATGTGCTGTAACACAAAGGGGATGGTGCTGGGTGTGTGTGGGAGCAGATGGGGGCTGGGATGAGGAGAGGAAGAGGGGCTTTGGACAAGGACATGGAGTGACAGGATGGGGGAAGTGGCTCTAAGGGGAAGGGGGGTAGATTTGGATGAGATATTCAGAAAAAATCCTTCCCTGAGGCCCTGGCACGGGTTGCTCAGGGAAGCTGTGGCTGCTCCATCCCTGGAAGCATCCAAGGCCGGGCTGGATGGAACTCTGGACTCAGTGGAGTAGTTTGGCAGGGGAGGTGGAGCTACGTGAGCTTCAAGGTCCCTTCCAACCCCACAGAACCTCCTGTGGTCCTGTGAAATACGTAAGGATGTTTGTAGAATCCCCAGCATAACAAATTCTTGCTATAACTGGTTACTCTTAGGCATAAAAAGCTGGCCTTAAACTTCCAAAAATACATCTGTAATCACAGCTCAGCCCTCCGTGGGCCGAGGTAGGCCCTGCTTCTTCGGGCCAGCAGCCACGAGAGGGCAACATGAGCATGAGCACAACAAAGAGCGGTGGTGAGGAAGGGATGGCGATGTAAAACACTCCTGCAGCGCTGTGCAGCCTGCCCTGCCCTCAGCTCGTGTGCTGGGAGGGCTTCTCCCTGCTTCCATTCGCCTTGTGCTTCGGGAAGCTGCTTAGAGCCCGGGGGCGGTAAAGCACGGCTGTCATACATGGCAGAGTGTCACTCCTGCTTTCCCCAAGTGCAGAGGTTGTGTGAGAGCTGGGATCTGGAGTTGTGGTGCTGCTTCTCTCCAGTTTGTGGCAGAGCTTTAGATGTGAGATACAGCTGATTCTGGTGCCTTTCCTCAGACGTGTGCAGAAAATCATTAAGAGGTGACTTCAACTGAAAAGACAACAGGAAGGATTTATGATTTTAAAAAAGTACTACTGTGATGGCAACTGCCTGAAAATCAGCCCTGTGTTGGCCTGGCTAAGAAGCTCAGGAAAATATCCTTAGCAAGGAAACCTTGGGATGCATCAGACTTGGGTGGCTGGTTCTGGAGAGCAGATGGAAGCTGGGCCAGGGAAGTGCAGCTTTTGTTGGGATTCACATTCTCTGAACCTGAGAGAAGCAGAGAAAAGAATGACCAAACCAGTTCTTATCTCACTTGCTGTGCCTGTGTTGTGCCTCAGTAGAATGCAGTATGGAGATGGTTTACCCAAAGTGATGGTGGTTTGTGTCCTTGGCCTCTCAGGGCCAGCTGTGTGTGTGTCTGGGGCTGTCTGGGGACAGCTACGAGATTCTGGGCAGTGTGAGCACTTGGGTGCTTGTGCAGATTCAGTTCAGATGTAGTATAATATAATATAGAAGAATACATTATAATAAAGTAGTTAATTAGCCTTCTGATATCCATGGAGTCAGATGCATCACTTTCTGTGCCCCTGGTTGGGGTTGCCCTGATTTTACTGTAGGGTCCCTGCCCCGAGACTGAAGGAGAAGCAAATTTGTGGCAAAGGAAGAGCTGCCTTAAACCCAAAGCTTAGGTTTGTGTCAGCCTGCAGCTACTGAACCATGGGGAAATTTAGTCATGCCTTTATTTTCCCCCTAATGAATATGGGCATGGGCTTCTGTGGCATGAAGTCTCCTGTTTGAACCCAAAGGGGAGGCAAATGGTGGCAGGTTTGCCTCAGACTGTGTTTTCAGTAGCTGCAGCTGAGCTGTCCAGGGCATGGGAGAGAGTCTGTGACTGTGTGACCCCTTCCTAAATACTTGTGCACCTACTGGACAGAAAAGGCACATAAACAGGAGTGTGTTCTGTCTGCCTGGGGAAAACATACCTTTGTGGGAAATCTGAAATCTAGACTTTCATGTAAGACTGAAAAATTGTAAGAAACTACATGTTACTGCTAGGATTTCAAAGAAATACCTGGAAGTATTTCCTTCCCTGATAAATTTGAGTTAGAAGGAACTGTGTTAATATTAGATTAATTTTACTCTTTCAGCGTGGTCATTGTGATTCTTTGCAACTATTCTTTTAAAATCAGGGTGTGACCTTATTGGAAAGAATAATGAAGGAAAGAAAACAGGAGAGAATGCATTTTCCTGAGGTACCCTTAAAGGAGGAGACCCTGTCTGTGTGAGTGCCTGAAGTTACTGTGTTGGATATCTTCCCAGCAAAGCAGTCCCATCCTTGAGGGAGTAGCATTCCTATTTATGACCAAGTTCTCCACATTTCTGGTCTATGATGAAAGCTAGGTGCTGGTCAGAAGGGCTTGTGAGCTTTGCTCTTTAGCAGAGAAGACTCTGTCCCCCAGCAGAGCACACTGACATACAAATTAGGGGAACACTCTTGGTGGGGAGGAACTCCCATTGATAGGAAAGCTGGACTGAGGACATAGCCAAGGGCTCTCCCCAGTCTCAGGGGATCCTGGCAGGCTCTTGCAGTGAAGTGTTCATTCTCCCTAGTTTTCCTTAGTGTTTCATTTAACTCTTTCTTTCCCTAGTCTTCAGGTTTTAATTTTAGCCTTTAATGGTACTGATGGAATTCTTGATGTCATTAATGTTTCAACCAGTTCTTGACTCCTTCAAGAACTGCCCAAGGTAGTGTCACATGTGACTGCTGGGCCTGATGTATTCATTCATTTATTCATTCACCTGGCCACTCTGTAGGAGCAGGGTGTGTGAAGCTCCCACTGTAGCTGCAGGACCAAACCAGGAGTACCCAGAATATGGGGTTGTGGAGCTTCCAGGTGGCCCTTGCTAGGTTGTGAGGACCTCTGGAAGAGGGATACCCTGTTTATCCAGTCTGCCTGTCCTGGTTTTGTGGCAGCAAGAAGCCCAGCTCTGTTTTCCATTTTTATGGAGCCTTGCAGAGAGTCTCCTGTGTCATGTTGAAAGGTGCACCTCAACTGAGTGCAAGGCATTATTGACCCTAATACACTGTCTCTTCATATCTTAATTATTTGTGTGAGTATTTCCCTTTGACCTTTCTCCCTGGGCATCTATTTGATGTATTCATGCAAAGAGATGTTTTGCACAGAGGGAGGAAAAAATGTTCACCTGTTCAAAAAGCTGCCACCAGGACACAGATACAAGCAGAGATTCTTTCTGTCATCACTGCATTATTTTCCTGAACACACTGTAATTTCATCAATTTTCCATGCTTATGGTCATGAATGCTTGACATTACCATGTCTTTGCGTTAACAAAAAAGAAATTTCATGGCTCAAGATTTCCCTGGAAGAATAGGGAGAGCGTGAAAAGCCAGCCAAATTGCAGAGCGCTGCAGTGTCCTTTGTTCCACAGCAAGATGGTGTTGTGGAGAAATTTGTATTGTATGTTTTGGGCTGGTCATCAGTTACACATTCAGAAAACACCAGAAGTCACACAGAGCTTTTCTGCTTTAACTGTTTGCTGGTTTGCATCTGAGGTGGTTTGTTAGATTTCAAAGTAAATGTGATTCAAGGTTGCAGATTTAACATGAATGCAATGTTCTGGGTGTTTGGAAGGCACACCAATATTTGCAATCTTGCTCACTTTGGAGGTTGGACTGGAGGATCTTTAAATGTGCCTTCAAACCCAAACCATTCCATGATTCTACCTTCAGGCAGTTGGAATAAACGTGGGGCTGTATTGGTTACTGCTAGGCCGAGATGTAACTCTGAATATTTCTAGGTCACAGATTTTTCCAGTACATTACAGGGACCATCTGCAAAGAGCGCCCTAACAAATAGGCAGGTGGGTTTGGATGGGTGTCACATTCTGTACTTTACCAAGTGGATCTTGTGTGTGCCAGGCAGATCTGGCCATTGCCTGAACCCATCATAATGAACAGGATGTTTCTGAGTGACCTTAGAAAACTTCAGACTTCTCGTAGCCCGAGTTTCATGTTTTTTTCTTTGCTGATTTCTGACACAGAGGTGATGATGATTCTGTCAGAGTTGCCCTTGCACTTTCCTGTGACTCTGTGAAGGGAGTACATGATGTTGCTTTTGTGCTTGGTGAAATACATGTCCTGACTGGCTGACACAGAGTGAACTCAGCCATGCTGGGAGAGCTTTCCTGACTATTTTTATGGAGAATGTGGAAGCCACAGCAGAGCCTGTGGAGTCTTGTTTGCCAGTGGGGATGTGTTAATGCAAATATGCTTTCCCAAGCCACCAGACATTTTTGTGTCAAAGAACAGCCAAGACATATTAAGACCTCAATAAATCCTTTTTAGAATGTTACACTTCTTGTTTGCTAACTCTGAGGAGTTTCTAGTGCTCTTCTGCATTTCTAGCAGAAGTTTTATTCAGTTCATGATTGAACAGGGACATTCTTTTAGCTGTTAATCACAAGGAATGTCTGAGTAAGAGGAAGAAATGGATCTGGCTTTTCTGAGGCAACAACAGAGACCCAGCAAGTGTGAGACAGAGACCACTGCTCTGTTTGCTGGTAGATAGCTTTGCATCTCTTCCCATGGAGAACTTCCAGTTGAGACTGGAAGGGTTGGAGTTGGCTGCCTGTGCTGCTGTGCTGGTGTGCATGAGGAGAAACCTTACTCAGGTCAGCAGCTCCTAAAACATAAAGCTGGACTGAGCAAAAGCATTGCAGGGCCTAACAAATAACTCCTGTGGGAAGACTCGAGCTACAAAACTGCGTAGCAGTTTTACTGTCTGTGAAAATGAAATTAAATCAGACTCCCATATTTGTTCCTCTTGTTTGACAGCTGAGCCTTGATTGATGTCCTGTTTCTTCTTCCTGTTCCATAATCTTTCAGCACAGTGCAATAAAACAATGCTAATGGAAAACATAAACTGCTCAGACATCTACTCCAGTGCTGTGCTAAGGATAATACTACCAAAATATTGTTAGGGACAGTAGGAACAGTGAGGTTTTACAGGTGTCTGTACAGATCTCCACTACTTGTGGAGATTTTGCTTCAAAGTCAGAATAAGTGGCTGCTATTTCATTTAGGCTGATATGATCAGATTTACCTCTGTCTTGTACATTGACTTGGAATTGATTCTTGTTGAACCTAGTGGGGGCAAAGATGTCTAGGACCAACAGGGGGGAATGCTCCTAGGAGTGTTTTCTAAATGCTCCTATAAACCCATGACTGTTTGTTACCTACCATGTCTGGTGTGAGCACCAGGAACACTGGCTGCTTGGGAATGAGATGGCTTTGGCCTTTGGGAATGGAATGTGCTGGCATAAAGAGCTCCAGGCACTGTATGGTGGGAATGGAGGATGACACTCCACCTTTCCCTTGCTCCCCATCATCTTTCTCATCCTTCCACTACAGTGAGAGCAGCAAGGTGGGGATTCACCCCATGCTGCATTTTGGGCTGGAATGACAGTGGCTGAGACGTGACTCCACAAACAGAAAGGAGGTGAGAAGTCTGTTCAATCATGGCTGAAACAGGGGAGCTTGAATTGATAATAGATGGCTTAAAAAACTTGCCTCAGGTCTGTCATGAGCTGTCCTTACGAACGGGTTTTGTGATAGTTTGTGATCTCAGAGTGCAAAAAGAACTGACACGACACAAGGGGTTTGCAGTAATAATCAAAACAAATGCACCTTTATTGAAATAACCACAGCAAAATGAGTTGGGAGTAATTGGGGGAAAAGGGAAGAACAAGGAAAAGAGAGAGGAAGAAGGAAAGGGTTTATAGGTACCAAATGTAGAACAGTGAAGTCCTTCAGTGTGCAGCTGATGGAGTTCACCAGGTCACATCAGGGGAGATCTCAGGGGTGCAGTTCATCTGGACTCTAATTATACTCTTTTCTGATGGGGAAGGGGAATTATTTTGAAACCAAATCAAAAGTAGTCTGTTGTATCATTGGGGGAAGAATGGTGCTTAGGAAGGGTACACACAGTCCATGTTCTCAGTGGTGGGTGAGAGCCATTGTCTTCTTGGTTCACTGCCCGCACCTGCAACATCCATCTCGCTCTGGTCAGCTTGCCTCCCCCTGCACACCTTCCCCTGGGTTGGGGATTTCAGTCCCAGTCCTTGGAAAGTGTGAGAGGGGCCTTCTCACATGGGGATTTCATGTCTGGGTTTTTTCTCTGCTGAAGAGGCTTCTTACATCTCGGTTTGTCTGTCACAGTCGTTGCAAACGAGCAAGAGGGGTCTTCTTTGGGGGACCATCCCAAAAACTCAGGAGAAGTCTGGCCAGGCCTAGAGGTGGGGAAAAATTCTGGAGCTATTGTAGCAAAAAGGTCAGAATGTCCTTCTTTGTTGTCCCTGGGCTCAGTGTAGCATGCAGTAAATACACCTGTGACAACAGTAGCTTAGCAATGCTCTCAGCTCTCAATGTCTTCAGTGTGTAACTGTTCTCCTACAGAGCCAGAGATTTTGAACAAGGGGGTCTTTCCTTCAGTGACAGACTCTCACAAGGTCTCCCCAGACTAAGGTCCCAGTAATTAAGATTTTTATTGATCTTTCTCAGCTCTGGTATCATCCAAGGAAGTATGCACGGTACTGCTTCAAAGTCACTGTAAGACAGTAAAGTACATAAAAAGTATGCAATGAAACTGTGGTGGATGCAAGTGTGACATGACTACAAGGAAATAAAAATATTCTTTTTAAAGTAATTAGCTCATAATTCTTTCATGACTCATGGTTAATAATAAACAGAAACATAAAGAGACTTAAGCAGCACAGTCATAGTCTAAGTCAGCACGCATCTGAAGGGGTGCTGCCAGCAAAGCATAACCAAATGAAAAACATATGTATTGAAAAAAGCCCTTGGGTTTTACATTTTAGGGAGAAACATGAAGATTCTCGGGGAAAATCAGTCCATCCTTGGGGATGGTGCATCAGTCAGGTCTTTGGCACAATCTGATCAGTGGGGAATCACAGCACTGGGAAGTTGCTCTTTGCTACTGCAAACGCCTGTTCCACTTCCCATGTTCAAAGCAGAAGCTTCTTCAATCCAAACATTTATGTCAAGTGAATTCTGCCTGGTTTATATCCTTGTGTAATAGAATGCTCCAGATATAACCTTATAAATTTATTTTAATTATGAAGTTCAATTTTTTTTTGTTATTTTATTTAGTATATTCCTCTCTTTTTATTTCCTTTTTGTTGTAGCAAGGACTGAATGTATACTAGACCATGTTTTTCCTCTATGTTCTATTATAGAAAGATAATTGTTTATTTTGTCAAGGGCATTTACAATTTTTGCAGCTAAATCATCAAGGGAATTGCTAACCTTTATGTATATTGCTCACACACTTGTATTTTGTGACCTTCACTTGAATTTCACAGCTCATATGAACCTGATGGTCCACAGGGTCTCCTGAATTTTAAAATTATTATTTTATTTTTTACTGATTATACTTATTTTGGCAGTTTAAAACAAAAACAGGATTTAAAATAAACTTTACAAGTTGACAGTTCCATACTCTTGCACACAGTAGAGACCTCTTGCTGATTACCAGCTTTGCCATCTTTTCCTTTCTTTTTGAGTACTTCATGTACACATAATGCCTGTGCTTCATCAAAAATTCAAAGTTTCAAAAAAGATGCTTCACTGCTGCCAAGTGACTTTATCTCCTGATAGGCAGAATTACGTCAGCAGTGTCAGAGAAACACCAAGTTATGTGGGTTTGGGTTCTCATTTTTGTTGTTTTATTTGTGTCTTTGGTTCTTTGTTGTTTTTTAAAGAGTTTTATGAGGTCTGGTAATTTATTTTCTTCTGCCAAGAAACACAAAGATATAAAAAGTCTACTGAAAAGTATTAAACCCCTTCAAGGCCAGAGTGATCCAAATAGGAGATTTTTAGCAGGTTCTTCAGGTTCTAAAATCCTGTGACTTGTAAGACAGTTGGGTGGATGATTTTTGTTTAGTACATTTAATAAGTTGAATTTAATTTGCTTTCACGAATTTGGTTAGATTAATCTGAATCAAAAGTTTTCAACCTCAATGCTAATGCACCAAGAGAAGTGCTAAGGCCACCATCAAAGGGGATCAGAGAGGCTAATTGAGCCACAGTATAAATGAAGGGAAATCTATCCTAATTTCTTGGATAAGAAATATTGTTTTACGTTGGTGGTGTGATTTGGGAGAAGAACTAGAGGAATTGTCTCAGATCCATTGTATGGCCTGGACAGAAGCTCTGAAGGGGTGTAACTATTCTGCTTAGGCTGCATTTTGTGGTGGCTCAGCCTTAAAACACCACGCTCGACTCTGTGCTGTCTCTGTGAGGGTGAACCCAGAACGGGGGTTCCCTGTGGGAAATCCCCTCTGGGCTTCCCAGCCCTCCTGTGCCTCAGTCTGTGGCTGTTCTTGCCCTGTATCAGGACTTCCCAGAAGTAAATGTTGGCAGAAGCCACAATGACATACAGTCTCCCAGACTTGGTCATTTTCAAAGCAGGCTCTCATCACACCAACAGCCCCTAAATTCTGCAGTGTGCTCATGCAAGGACAAGATTTCAGACTGCAGCCATGCATTTACTGATTTGCAAAGGCTGTAGCATATTTTAGATCTAGTAATAACAAAAACAAGAATAACAATACATTTATTCTTCCTTTGATGGCTGCAGAGCACCCTGGCTCACAGGAGTGATGCTGTAATACTTGTTTGCATGCTGATTATGCTGTTCTTTTGCTCTCAGTTAGAATGAGACCAGATGCAGAGAAGCAAGACCTGTTCCATGTTTTAAACAGTATAGAAATAGGCTTGAAGGAAGTAGAAGATCAAAACCTGTCCTATGCTTTAGAGAGTGTTGAAATTGAAATTGACTTGAAGAAAGTAGAAGATGAAAAGAAACAGAGTTAGATGCTGGTTCTCTGCTGTATTTAGTGTCTCAGTGGCTCTGCTTTTATGAAATATGAGAGAAAAAAAGTGAAGCTTTTCAAACTTCCATGTAGTAGTATTTCTCTATATTTAAAAGCACAGCCAGCCTAAGTGGCAATGGCTTTGTGATGCTGGTAGGGAAACCCAAAATATTTTTGCTGGCACTTCTTAACAATTAATTAGCAGTTGTCAATTACCACGACCTAATATTTTTGTTGTACCAGCAGAAATCAAATTGGTGTGGCTGAGCCCCCCCTAAGTGTAGCTGCAAGGCTGAGAAATTCAGTATGTTGGCATGAAATTGGCTCAGCCTGCAGCCAGAAAATGATGGGACTGAGGTGGAGGTTTATTGCATAATCAGTTAAACAATATTTCATCCACGGGTTTTATCAAGCTGCAGGACAGGCATAGCTGCTGTAATTATATTTTACATCTGTAATGTGACACGTTAATGAAATGTGTCACTCTGCTGGTGTTAGGATCCATTTCATTAATGCAAAGGACTTTTGTTGTATGCTTTACATTTGGAAACAGATTTAAGTATTAAGTGGCTGATGTCTGCAGCCAGGGAATCCTTCCCGAATTTGTAACACTGAGCAGAACAGAGCGCATTACACTCTCCAAATGGTGCATTTTTGCATTTGAATGTCTGAATTATCCTGGTTTCTTAGAGACGACCACAACACCAACATCTTAAATCCTCAAAATATTGTCCGCTTCATTGAATGCTCATGATCTAAGCATATGTGTAATTATTCTGTAATTCTCCCCAAAATGTGATTCCTTGGAAATGCATACTAGATCTCCCCCATTGTAGCTGCAATGACTATTTCTTTGTGCCTGCTCCTCTCAGTAGGCTCACAAGGAAGTCTGTGTGCCTTGGTGCACCGCATGTGTAATGATGATTTTTTTTTTTTTTTTTTCCTTCTCCCCCCACTCCTAGTGTGCCCATCAGGAGGGAAGAAAAACCAAAAACCTCCACCAGAAACCTGCTTCATTTGTTTCAGGGCACAGAGCAAGGTCACAAAAAGACCATTTAAGATGGTATACATACAACAGTAATCTTTCTGACAAGAAACGAGCTAATACCACGCACAATGGGCTTAGGGCTAGGCAAGTATACAAAATTAGAATTTGCAAGAGTTACCAAACCTGGCTCCCTTAACATATGCATGTGCACACTTTGGCAGAGGGCAGAGGGGAATCCCATGTACCTCGAGCACACATCGTGCAACAGGGAAGATGGTTTTTCAGAAATTGCTGTTAGTGCAAAATGTGTGTGTGCTGAAAGAGAAAATCTCGTTTGTCTGCAGGAAAAAAATCAATTCTGTTAATTAAAAATTTACAGTTTTTTCGGTAATGCAAAGAAAATTTGTGTGCATTTTTTACTGAATGTTTACTTGCTTTTTAATCACAAGAAGAAAGCTCTTTGGCAGCAGGACTGCTGCAGACACCAGAGGTGCAAAGGCTGAGATCTCATTAATTGTTCTGGTTCACAAGTGCCTTTACCAGCCCATCTTTAAGGGAGCTGTATGTAAGATTTGACTTCAAAGTCCTTTGTAGTAGTTTCTCTTAAAAGCTTCCATTAAAAAAAATGCTTTCTGGGTCTTTATTTGATAAAATTTTGTAGTTAATTCTTTCATTTCCAAGGAACAAAATTCAGTCAGAATCAGAAATACATGAAAACAATGGATTATTAAATAAAATCAGGTAGTTAGAAAATCTACAAGTTTAGAGCTTTGTTTATATAGAAGTGTTCCTTGTTAAAAATACTTTTCTCACATTTGTCAGGTTAAAAAACCCCCCTAAACAGGTGTGAAAACATTTTATGGATTGATATTGGAAGATTTTTCTGAGGAGGCTTTATAAAATTGTGCTTTTTTGTTTCTCAAAACAGATATCATTTAGGATAAATACTGTGAGAAATCTTCCACTATAAGAAAGGAGCAGACTTAGAGTTTATTTTTCCTTTTTATGCTAAAAAAACTATAAAGCTCAAAGTCAAAGAAATCAGGTTTAGCTGGAGAAATTAAATAAGCACTGATACATGCAAAGAAATTTGAATGTGCTGAGGAAATAAAAGATGTGGAAAATAGTTCCTGCATTGACTCAGTGTAAGAACTCTTAGCAAGTGCTGCAGTGTTTGGCTCCTTGCACCATTTCACCTCATATTAATACACAATTTGAGTATGAATATGATTTTATTTTTTTCCCTGGTAGATTTTCACAGCTAGCATTGAAATGCAAAATACATTTCTAGGGTTCAACCAAGAAAGAAGTCACAAGGCTGAGGGGCTGCAACAAACAGTTTAGTATTGCTCTGGCTTTCACTTTTTAATTGAAAAAAAAAAAAAAAGTACTGTTTAGACTGTGCTGAGCAGAAATTGGCTGAGCTAGGCTGTAGCAGCTCAGTTGTTGTCTGAGGCACTAAAACAATGCTGAACCAACAGGTGAGGTCCTGCCTTTGTGTCCTCAAGCCCTCCCCATCACACTCTGCTCCTGGTAGCAGCTGTCAGGGTTGTTCATTTCCCCCCAGGCTGGGCAAGGTGGGATTTGTACAAAGCCCCTGTGGGGCTCAGAGCCCTGGAGCAGGTCCCTGACACCCCAGGAGCTCACCAGGCACAGGCACCAACCTCTGCCCAAAGTGGCATTTCTGCAGAGCACAGCTCTGGTACCTGAGCTGCCACAGCCATCCAGGAGAGGTCTCTGAGCAAGTCCTGCTGCACCTTCTTCCTCTGCTGAAGGCAGGGAAAGGTTTCCCAGGGCAAGCACATGGTGAATTCCAACCGTGCAAATTTGGTCTGGGAGCTGGGAGATAAAATCCTGGCCCTGCAGAGTGGATGGTGAAATGCTGAGTGGTTTGAGCACAGCTTGGGTTTCTCTTGGAGCTCCTAAGACTGCTCCCTGCTGAAATAAAACAGCTGGGACTGAGAGAGAGCTCCATGCATGCCACAGGGCAGAAATGGGAACATATAATTCACTTTTTTAGAGCTAGAAACATCAAAATCTATACATCAGGTGCAAGAACAAAGTTTTTTTATGTGCAGTCTGGATATGTTTTGAGTGTGAAATGAAGTAGTGGCTTTCATTTTAAAGGAGCACTTTTTCATTCCTGCGTTCCTCCTCTCATACTTCCCCCTGTATCATTATTTACAATATCTTTTTCTTAAAACCTCGAAACGTCATCTGAATGCAAATTATCTGAACGAGCAAGGAAAATACCCATAAATAAACATTTGGCAGGGAATCCTTGCTACTGTGTGAATGTTGATGGCAAACATTTTAATGAGGCTAGCCTTGGGTTTAAAAAAAAAAAAAAGTTGATTGTAAATCAGTAAAATGTGCTGGGCTTTCTAAGCTCTGAGTTGGCAACAGCTTGTTGAGAGTAAATCCTCTCATGGAAGGTTTTGCTAATCTGAATAAATTCAATTTCAAAATCCTTCCTTGATCTAAGCTTGCTTAAGCTCTCACCACGGCCTAAGGACCCTGAGGGTCAATTCCAATAACAAAAGATAAGAAAAATCTGCCCTTTCTCATATCTCTTTGCAATACACTATAAGCTGTTACCTCACTGCAAAAAATCTTTGGCTTTAATGAAGTCTCCTTTTGAGACTTGTTGAGGATGAAGTTCAATGTTTCCCACCCTGGTGCCTGCCTGTGCTGCTGCCACCCAGCACCAGTGGCACAGAACCTGCCTGGCTGCTTCCCCCTGCACAACTCCTTGAAACCACTGCACAGCTTTAAGAAAATATATTAAATGGAGCTTTTCAAACTAGATAGGGGACAGGGAGGGGGTGATGGTGCTAATTGACACCAGGCAGGCTGGGCTGGGCAGTCCACTTCTTAAATTTTTAAATTTTTATTTTTTTTAAATTAAAGATTCTTAGAGGAGAAAGCTTAGCTCAAAGCCCAGACAAATTCTGGGGCTGGGCTGTGATTCAGAGACATCCCTGCTGCTGCTGTGCCTGTGTACTACAGAGACCTGTTACTTCTGGGTGTTGCATGAAAGAATCTTAAGTGAGAGACACAAACAAAACTTGGGGTTGGTTGAGGTTTTTTTCCCCCCAGTAGTCCTCTGTTGCATTTTCCTTTGAATTTAGGCTTTTTTATGTTGAGCAGTCATTTCTGTAAGACTGTTAGACCTTGTCTTATTGCAGTAATGGGATCAGTAATATAAAAATCACCAGCACTGGAGTTTCTGAATAGCATCAGATACTGGGCAGCTCTAAACTGCTTTTAATCTTGGACAAAATGAGCCTTGTTGAGTTTCTTGGGCAAAAGTGCTCCCCAAATCAATTCATAAACTTCAATTTACAAAAGGAAGTACCAAAAGGATTTAGTTACTTGCTCAGATATTCTACCACAGCATGTAACTTCAGACAGCAGAGGAGGAATTGCAGAGAATGCAGGCAGGGCAGGCAAAGCAGAATCTTCTGGTGGCCACAACATGTCTGTGGGGCAGAGGGACTTCATGGAAATACAAATCTGCTCTGTCTCTGGGTGAAGGATTTGGGAAACTCACTCCATCTCTGGTTAGCTCAGGAAAACAGATTCAAAGACCTAACAAAAACCAAATTTTCTGAGTTTTTTTTGCTTGGGTGTTGGAGGAAGTGCTGTGCTAAAATGGAGTTGGAGCTGTGTGTTCCTGGACATGAGTTTATTTTTTTTATGCTATCCTTGTTCTGAAATGGTTTTCTCTGTGTGTTTAGGAGGCTGGGTTATTTCAGTTTGGTGGGCTGAGGCTGTGCTTGTGTTCATTGCTCAGTCTGATGAGCTCAGCTGTGACTCTTGCTGTGGCTGGATGTTGGCCCTGCTGCAGCACCAGGATGCTCCCTCCCAGTGCCTCTGGCACATGCTGTGACCTCAGCAAAGGCTCTTAGACACTCTGGCTGCTTGATTGGCCAAAGGTAGCAATAAATCTGTGTAACAATGTCAAAAGTTTGGTGGGTGAATTCATTATTTAACATGTGTGAAAGAGCAGAGGGTGTCCAGGTAAATCCCTGGAAAGCTGAGGTCTGACAAGTGCTTCTCTTCTGAAGAGAGCTGAGACCATGGAACAGGCTCCCCAAACCCCTTTGATGGCTCCCACTGGGCCCCACTTGGGATGCTGCTGAGGAAGAAATGTCTGGACATATTTTCAGGAAGATCTTCCCTAACTGAAACCTGGGTTTTCTACAGAACTTCCCTCCTGGGTGTGAGCTCCAGTGTGAGCACCTTTGCTGCTCTGCCAGTTGTGCCCTTCAGGCTGTTCTCTTCCTGTTCCAGCTCCAGGAGTGAGTCTGTCTGCTGGGGCTTGGTGGGGACAAGGGACATTTAAATGAACAGGGTGCTTCCCAGAGGGAGTGTGCACTGTGCTGGGAGAAAGGCAGTGGGGCTGGTGAACAGACATGCAGTGACTGAATGGTTCTCACAGGAGCTGCAGCAAATACTCCTGTGAGTAAAGCTCAAGAGTGAGTAAAGCACTAAGGCTATTTGCCTCATGCCTTCACTGTTTTTCCTATTTCCTCTGTTAAATGTTGTGTATTAAACTGACTTCTGCCTCTGTTGTAACTTCTATTTAGGTTCTAAAACCATCCTTTGGAGCTAAAAAATACTTGTGTTCAAAGTTATTCAGCAAGACAGATCATGTTGCTAGTTGTTACCCAGTGTAACCAGCTGTTCTCATGGATTGGATAATTTCTTCAGGGTGGTGCTTTTTGTCAGAGCCACAGCTCCTGGAGTCAAATCATTGTGTGAGGATATCAGCTTTCATTAAAAAAAAAAATCTCACTGGAAGTCAAGAGAAAGTATTAAAAATGGCTTAAATGTACTAGAAAGCATTTATTTTAAAAATAAAATAAAATATCCACTGTAAGTTTTAAAGAAGATGTAAAGTGATTGCTGTGTGATATTTCAAGTTTTGCAGACATTAAGTCATGCTTGTACTTCACCTAGCATCTGTTTTTCCAAGTTCTCAAATATCTTAAAGTCACTGCAAGTAACTTGTCCCATGCAAAAACAATAATAAGTGTTTGAACAGGAAGGACATTGACAATGGCATTGACTGATCATGGTGCATGGGAGTTAACATGACTGATATTCTCATTTCTGAAATTATTTCATCAATTATTCATTCAATTCTTTCAGAAATCCCATTCAAATTTCATTCAATTATTTCAGAAATCCCATTTCTGTCCTTATTTCATCTTCCTTGGCTTTTAGTACTGTTTGTTTTAACATCCTGAAAATTGGCTCTACTTGCCCTACAGATTATTCCCTCCCATCCACATTTCTTTTGCAGCTCAGCCATCCTCAAGTGACAAATACAAAGTTTTAACCAAGCTTAATTTGGGATTTTAGATTAAACTTTTTAAATTGGATAATGATTTCCACTGTCTCTATGGTACATCCATGTCTTTACTGAAGAGCTTTCTTTGTGCCTTAAAATGTCTGTCAGATATACATAAAATTGTGATGTGATCACATTGAAACTGTAAAAAAATTTTGTTTTCCAATGCCAGTTTTGTTTTCTAATTTTGAGCTGAACATGAATAATGAAAAAAGTATTTCACCTTGCTGTTTAAAGACTCAGGGAGCGTCCTGGAGCTCAGTTTATACAAAGCAAAAATAGCATTGTAGTTGAAAATGTTGATTTTTGTAAGTATGCAGGCAAACCTGGGCAATATATGTACCTTTATTTCCAGTTCTCTTTTGGATCAAACCAATTTCTTTAAAAAATATATTAAAAATTAAGCACCAGTGCAGGCAAACAGAGATACAGAACTGTTCCTTACTGGGGATTTATTTGTTACATGCAGATGAGATGCAAGGAATTTCTGAGATGATCAGCTCAAAATTGAGTGTCAGTGGCGATTCAGAGTGCAAAGATTAAACACCTAAGTCTGGGCATGGGAACATGTCAGCAGATTTTTATCCTTTATGTGGGCCACAGGTAATACTTCTGCAATGTCACTACACATTCAGAAATTGCAAAAGTTCAAGAATTCACTTTCTGGTTTCTCCTTTTCAGTGGATGACCATGTCAGGTTTCTAGTTCTAAAACTTCTGTTGTGTAGAATTGGTTTTTAAAGACAGACATTGGTCCACTGAAAAATCTTTCCTGTTGTAGGTATGACAGGCTCCTACAAAGAGCTATATGATTTTATCCCCTCCCATTAGTGGCTGTATTGAGGGATGGGAATGGACTAATTGACTTTCAAGCTCCCCAGTCTCAGCTCAGAAATCTGAATTTTTTTTATTATTCTTTTTCTAGTCACCAGCTGTTGGAGTCATAGAGTTAAAAAGAAGTTGCTGCCTTCTTTCTTTTTTTTTTTTCATTTAAAAGTGTGCTTTTGGGTCTTTGGATTGTGAAATAAATCTTGACAGATTTATTAAAAATGGGGTTTTTTAGGTGCAAAGATCAAAAGGCAAATGATAAGAATTTCTATTTTTTTAAAAAAACATCTATTTTTGAAGGCAGTTTCTAATTTTCATTGAGTAGATAACATAGTAATGTGTACAAAGAGTAGATAACTGTAATGTTTACAAATAGATTTTCTTATAATTTTATCAGTTGTGTGTTCAGATAAAAGTAGTATTATAAAGTATAAGGGTTAAATAAAATATAATTTTTTTTTCACAATGAGGACTGGGCAAAGATTTGATACAAACTAGGCAGGGTAAAAAGCCAAAGGGTAATTTGCACCTTGCATGTTCAGTGCTCATCTTCTGATCCAGAGAAATAACCAGATCCTAGGAAAGCCAGGAGTGCTGCTGTCAGGGCAAAACATGTGTCTGTCTACAAATGAGATTTATTATCAGCTGGAACCTCTACCTTTTCTCTTTTTTCTTTCCCCATGAACTCCCCTTCAGGGCCTCTTCCCTGGGACTGTAAATCCATGAGATTTTCTTCCAGACTCAACATAGTAACAATTTATTACAATATATATTACAATATATTCCTACAAAGTGTTGATGTTTGGAAAAACAACCAGCATGAGAACTTAAAAAATTCAAGCTTGGCATGAGCCATAGATTTCAGTGGATCTTAGATACTTCTTGTTCTTTGCAGCCTTCTTGGACTTCCACTATCACTTTTGTTATAACTTCTCTCTCACTGTGCTGTAGTAGTTTTTTACTGTTCTGAGATTTTGGGAAAACACACAAAGACCTGATTCTCCCTAGAGGTCTTTTATATATGCACAGATCCCCTACTCATGAAAAGCCACCTTCTCTTCCATCTCTAAGGAAATTTAATTCCTTTGTGTGACATCTTCTCTTTTGAAATTAATACCCTGTGTTATGGCAAACTCGTTTTACTTTTCCCTTATCCTAAATAAAAGGCAAGCAAAACAGTGATCCCCAGGTGGTAAAAGCTCAACACATATCAGGCAGCACTCAGAACCCATCCCTGAAGTTCAGCATGATTTTCATGTCAAGCAAGGGAGGTGGATACCAGGAAGCTATTTTAACTGTGTTTTTAATGACCTTTTCCTGAGTTAATTAGAAAATCCGCATTGTTAGACCCCTGAGACATTAATTTGACCATCAGTAATGCAAGAGGCTATGAAGAGCAGTGCCACAGCAAACAGGAGTCTCTACACCAAGTTTTTAGGGCCAGAAGTGTTGGGGAGCACTGTCAAACTTCCTCATTCATGGTATTAATGGTGAATAAAGCAAAGCTTCTCCATTAATAGCACTTGTGGCAAATAAAGGCTGCACTCATCAGTCAAAGCCCCACCAGAACAGGTGTCCAGGCTTGCTGCCTCAAGGACTTTATAGTAAGAGAAACAGACACATCTCAAAGTGTGTGACTCATCAGCTCAAGCTGCCACTTCAACACCCTAGAAGGAGACATTTTTCTGCAGACCAGGCCAGTTCAGATTTTCTGTCTGTTCTACAAACCTCAAAAGACCAGCAGGTGGATTTCATCCTAAAGTCTTTGCTGCTGAAGATAGGTAAAGAGGTTCTATATTTTAAGCAGACAATATGCATGAAAAGACTGACAAGCCTTTTTGAGTAATTTTTGAGCATTTTGCAATTAACCCTGCAACTTTGATGTACTTTGTTAGATAAGGTTTTACAAGCAGTATTCCTATAAATACAGCAGGAAAGCATTTGGGCTCGTAAGGATTACTTCAGTTTGTTGGTGATCATTCATGTAAGCTCAATGCACATTATTTAAAAGAATTAAAATAAATCATAGCACAAAAGGCAACCTTGTACCTAAACTTGTACTGTTGAGTCTTTAATGTGAGACTGGCAGACTTCCACTGTCACTGCTGAGCCTCCATCACATCATAACAGGAATACAGAACACTTTTTTTTTGTGAGTGCAAAAAAAAAGAAAAAAGAAAGGAAAAAAAAAGTTCATCCCATTGCCTTTATTACTTTACCACCATTCAAGTACAATGAGAATGGCCAAAAAGCTTGCATGACAACCAGAGTGGGTAATACATGAATAGGAGGTCTCGTTTCTTTACCTCTCTATGACAGAGCTGAACAGTAGGCTGGGGAGATTTGGGGCTTTTTTTTCTGTTGGTTTTTTTTTCCTTCTTTTTCCTGATTCTATTCTTCTCTATAACTTCTGTCAGAGAAATCAGCCACGAGAACAAAGGTTTGCTACCAGTGTCACTCGTTTTGTGCTAACATTTACCAAGAAGTCAAGAATCTATGTTCCATATAATAAATACTCCAGGCATGGTGTGGGTGTGTGCAGCACCCAGTCATGGTCCTTTGGAGAAGCACAACAAACCCCATAGTCATTCCTATATTGTTTTTTCCCCCTCTGACTATTATTTTGTTTTTATTCCATAAATTTTAGCACTTTTCTCCTCCTTGTTCTTGAGTTAGTTTATGATAGATGGCATTATGCTTTTTTTCCCTTTTTTTTGTAAGAAATCTGGTCTTTTGTAAGGACTTTGGTGTGTGCATGTATCAGAAATGAACAATGAATGATGAAATCTATAAAAATATTTTCTTCTGTGGCAATAACAAATTGATTGGGTGAGAGCCTTCCCTTTGTATTTCCTTGGACACATCAGAAATTGCCTCTAGGGTTTTTTCTTAGTTTTGTTGGATGTATTTCATAGTTTTGCAGGCCCATAATGAACATTTACTCTCCTGAATTTCAAGTCAGCTATATTGTCAGCATTAATTTTGTGTGCAAGGAACAGGTGATTTATTAGTTGTTCTCAAGATAAATACTAACTGTGCTGACATTGTTAGTGGAATAGTTTCCTACTGGTGTAAGATGAATTTTAAAGAGTAAATTAACTGAGAGTACATCATTGTTAAGAGTTTCCAGACATTTTTACATAAGTTCATACACATTTTAAAATTGCATCTTAAATAGGATATGGCAGACTTAGATATCTGAAGTAGGTTTGAACAGCTGTTTATGAAAATCTTAAAACATTTATTTGGTAAAGATCTTACACCTTCAAGGCAATAACTTGTTTCAGTGTTTAAAATATGGAGGTTTGCACAGGCACACTGGAGCACTGGAGTCAGCTACCTGATGACCTTTCCTTAAAGAACCCCTCTGAATATTTTCTGAAGTGAAGCTGGGAGATTTACTGTTATGTTCATTAAAGTAATTAGCAAGATTTGAGCCAGTTTCTGATTTTTTTTAAATTTTTTTTTTTTGGTAATTATAATCATTACAAGGAAATGTATACACAGATGTTGTGGGAGCCTGGAAAAAAAAAAAAAAGAGGGGGGGAAAAAAGCCCCTACGTAGCTGACAGCCTGACAACTTTGCATATGTGTGTTAACAGGAGAATGTGCTGTGTTTGGGATGAATGGAGAAGCGGGCCTAAATGACTTTCAGATTAGCTGGAACAGATGGAAGGGTCACAGTTGAACAACTTTACACAGGAACATAAAGGCAATGTTCAAGTGGAGTTCATTGCCTCTGACAGATACTGTCAATCAAACAGGGGACTCTCAGTTAACCAGCAGCCTGTCCTTTTAAAGATTAAATTAAAAAAAAAAAAGTATTGTGAGGCGCTGACGGGAGTTTATCTGGTCTGTGTCAGGCATAAACTCCACCCTGAGCGAAGCATTTTCAAATCAAGCACAATGAGCTGGGCATGTTTTGGGGAGAAGTGAGTTCCAGGCTGCTTTGGGAGGCAGGACTATGATATAATTTCTGCAATGTGCAGTCTGGGTCGTGCCTTTCTAAGGTTGTGCATCAGGGTTTGGTAACCAAGGACCCCTTGCTGATATGCTGGCTGTGAAAAATTAAATTATCCTAGATTAACAGTCAAGGTCTGTGATGAGGGTGAAGGAGATTTGGATGTGGAAGATGGAAAGAGGAACTTCCTTTCTTAGGCTGAACTTAGGCACCTGGAAACCCTTTACATGTGAACTTTCTTAGACACTGGCCCACACAGACATTTTTTGCTTCCTCCTCATTTCTAAATAAATGGAGGCACACAGAGAAATGGGGGTCCCTT
Source organism: Serinus canaria (assembly GCF_022539315.1). Lineage (NCBI taxonomy): Eukaryota > Metazoa > Chordata > Aves > Passeriformes > Fringillidae > Serinus > Serinus canaria. The sequence continues at coordinate 3,415,822 of NC_066319.1, forward strand.
GGATGTACATGAGGAAGCATTCAGAAGCATGACCTGTTAATACAGTTCCCCCCAGCTCACAGGGTATGAAAGCAACAGCAGATGAACAGCAAGAATCATTCCTGGCAGATGAAGGGAGAAGGTGCACTGTTCACATCTTTGCCTGAGGAGTTCCTCCCAGACATCAAATCTTCTTCCCACAGCTTCATCACATCTCCAGAGGAGTGTGTAGACTCCAGTGAGGAAAACAGGATTTGATGACATAGGTTTATTATTTGTTTGATCCCTTATTGTAATCCAAGTGTTTGGGAAAGAAGTTTTTCAGTTCTGAGAGACACCTCATCCTGCTTTACCCTCAGCTGCTGACTCGCTCACAAAAACTGTACAAAACCAGGGATTTAGACTTTACTGATCCTTAGAGGAATAAGCCCTGCCTTCTTGGCCATTGTATTCCATGAAATGAAGAGTTTAGCAGCAAAGTCTTGGTTGTTTACCCCGGAGCTAGGCCAAAATAACACTTCTTGTTATCAATCCCAGAAACACCCCGTGCTGGATCTCGCTAGCACAGGGAATCAGGGGCAGCACTCGTGCTCTGTGCACCAGCATCACTGCCAAACTGAGAGATTCCACTGCCAAATCTCGAGAGTCAGGGTTCTTAAAAGTTAGCTTTATGAGGCTCAGGCAGTAGCTTGTGTGGCACCTGCTTTTCTTGGCTGTTTCTTTTGAATTGTCTTGTCTCTCAGCAGATGGTTGTGTGCTGACAACTCTCTGCTCTGCTTTGTGCTGGAGGCAGTGCCAGCTCTTGCAATCTCTGCTCTGAAGGAAACCTGTCATCTGCTCTCTGTGAGAAAGTGACTGCAGTTCCACAAGAACTGCAATTACTGGGAAAATCATGGAGTTAAAGACAGGGGAATGCTGGGGGTGTGCTCATATTCTCCTGAAGGCACCCTCTCTTTGCAGCTGTTTGAGACAGATGTTGGGAGGTGAGGCTGGGCTGCTCCAGCCAGGGGCGCACAGCCAGGAAGGGACTGAGAAGGAAAAGCAGCTGACAGGGCAAATACCAACTCAGCCTGGCCCCAGCAGAAAGGGCTGCAATAAAAATAAACAACACCCCAGGATGCTGAAGTGTTGCATCAAGGACATGCCACGTTTCATTTGACTAAGAAAAAGCATCCACAAACCCAGTATGACATCACTTACCAGCACTTTTGGCATTTGCCACTGACTAATTACAGCTCAGAACCATCAGTTAAGAGCTTTCAGCTCGTGCTATCCTGCATGCACAGGCTGGAGAATTTGTGAAATTTTTTTAAGGTAAAATTGAGTTTCCCCTTTTTTTTTTTCAGGTGAAAAATGAGTATTTATTAAAGAAAAATCAAAATTTTATTGGGGTACTTTGAGGTCTCAAACCTTTTATGATTTGAGACTAAAGTTCATTGACTCACAGCTGTGCCCTGTATTCAACTTGCTTGTAAGTTTTCCTTCTAAAAAAGATGAAAATCTTTCCTAGCTGAGCTGCTGACCTCTGGTAATGCTCTTGATGAACTGTTATTCTGTAGCAGACAACATGCTGTTTATACTCCTGTAAATTATTCATGCAATTTACCTTACAACCCCTGTTTGGTCTGTATCCTATTAATGAAATCAAGAGTTACAATGTATAGTTAGGTATGTTCATTAAGGCAGCATTTATGCTACCTCAATACTTTTAACAGGTCCTATTTAATTCTTAATGTAAGGATGATGGCAGGTTGAAAAAAAAACAGAACCAAAACCACCTTGAAATGTATTTCACAGCTTTTGGCAGTCACCATGGTATTATAATTGTAACATGCTACAGCAGATATGTTCGTTAATTATGGCTTTGTCTTAATTGGAGCTCCAGGAGCAATACAGCTTCTCCTGTTCTATGGAGCTAGTCTTTACTTGGCAAGACAGTCTGTTCATCTTCCACAACTGCCATACTGATAAACACCTAAAACCTCTTTTTAGGTTTAAAAAACAGGAGTGTCACAATTCAGAGAGTTACTGAAACTGGGCAATTATGAATTATTCCTGGTTTACGTGCTTAAATGGATCAAAGAATCAGGTTGTAATTGGCTTTTGATCTTGGTCAAGTGGGAATGAAAGGGCTTTTTTCCCCAATAGGTCACATGGCAGAAGTGTAAGTTAGGAAATTATTGCTAAAAAAATTAAAATAAAAATAAAAGTAGAGAAATAATCACTGAAACAGGAAGATGTTTAACTGTTCAAAGAACTAATGTGACACTCCTCTTTTATTCTGCATGTCACTGGCCTTACTAATCAGACAAGCAAGCTTTGGAAACAAACCTCCAAAGAAAGAATTGCAGAGATACTGCAAAGCACTCGTTTTCCATTTAGAATCCTTGATAGAGCAGTGAAACAAATGGGGCATGGATTAAAAAATGATCCCTTGATGCATCATTTAAGAGCCTTGAGTCAACCACAAATAAAACCAGCCATGTCATGCACCCCCTTAGATGTTCATTAACAGATCACAGTTCTGCTTTTTTTCTATAAAATTGTGACAACTGGCAAAGATGCTTAATAAACCAGCCTTTGGTTTGACCAAAGTTTGAAACCTGGCTCTTAGATATGACTGCTTCTTTTGGGGTTGGTTATGGGTTTTTTTAAACAAACAAGGTGTTGGTGAAGAGCTACCAGATGAGCAATAACAGCTGCAGGCTCAAATCCATTTTTTCTTTATGGATAATATTTTCCATTCTTTTATTCTCTTGGCTTTGGTTTGGTGCCTGTCAGACCAGGAAACAAAAGTCCTTAATCAGGAGCTGGTTGACCACAAAAGTCCTTAATCAATCACTGGTTGACCACCACAGCTCCATTACAGGTGCTCCAGAGAAATCAGTATCCTTGAAGCTGAGGGAGAAGAGGTGGAAAATTTTGGATTAATATGGAAATTTCCCTGGGATGAACAACACTGCATGGCCTTAAATTTCAGTGTTATGAGCCTCCCAACTATGAAGAGCTTTGTTCTGTCCTTTGTAGTAAGACTTGTTGCCATTTTAAGCTAAATAACATGAGCCAGAATGAAGAGTAAAATACCAGTCAATTAATTAACTTCCAAAATAGTGTAAACTGCCTGAAAATATTATCTTAGCTGCACTAGCAGTGAATGTTAAAAGAACTCTGTCTGTTCTTGTGCTATACCTTTTGTGCTGGATTTTTTTTTCTGCTCTGCCCCAAGCTGTTCATGGACCTAATGAATTCTGCTCTTCCTCTCCCTGTTGTTTCTCCCCCCCCCCCCACTATTCAGACAGGTGATTTTTGAAGAACAGGTTGTAGATAACCTACCAAGGCAAGATTCACATTATCTGCTTCTTTAGTGCTTCAAGTAGTAGCAGAATTTGTGTCCAAGTTGATCATTAGAAGAGAGAAAGTAATTAGGAATCAAACCCTGCACCTCTATAATGGACATCTCTAGATTTCCAGAAATGAAGTTTTTGAATCAGATTTAATTTAGGTTTGATTCCTATGGAATTCCTGTGATCCTCTTGGAACAGAGGAAGTCCAAACCATATGTTCCAAAGTCCCCTCAGTATTTCAAATCACTTTATGCCCAGGGAGAGATGTTGCAGAGGCTGGAGGGGTTAAACTCCTCCCGAGGAGGTTAATGCATGTCAGAGTGCATGATGTAATGCTGCAGGGAGGGCTTTCTGACCCCACCTTCCCTCTCCAGGGCTAGCAAATTGCTCCTATGTATTTGCTGATAGATTTAATCAGCAAAACTACTGGTAGATTTAATCTGAAGCAAAACTTCAGACTGCATTAGGCACTCTCAGCCTCCTGTCAGAGGAAAAGAGCAGCTCCCTAAAGCCTGTTCTCAGGAGGCTGATTGTGCCTGGTGGTGGTTTTGAAGCATCTCTCCCCAGGAAAGGATTTTCTCATAGTTTAGCCTCCAACCATTAATTTTATTTAGTGTTAGGAACTTCAGTATCTGCTCAGTGTCGCACCTGGGATGTTAAGATATTGATTCTGAAAGCAATGACTAAAATGTTCCTTCGTTCATCACTACAGTAGCTGACCTGCAATTAATATTAATTTGTTGAGGACCAATGTTCTTTCCAATACCATAGGATACAAAAGAAAATATGCAAAAGAAAATACTTCAGCTTCTGCCCCTGCTGTCAGGAAAAGTTGGGTGTTTTGAAGAGTTAAATG